>NW_022196913.1:50463859-50523655 GCF_008632895.1 Mastomys coucha | reverse complement strand
CCCCAGCCCCAGCCCCCCTTGATAGAGCCCATTCCCTTTGCCTAGCTAGTCTCTCTCTACACTAGTGATTCAAAGCCTTCCTAATGCTGTGACCCCTTAATAGTTCCTCATGTTGTGGTGACCCTCAGACATAAAATTGTCATGTTGCTCTACCTCCTGCCTGTAATTTTGCTACTGTTATGAATTGTAATGTAAATATTTGATGTGTAGGATATCTGATTTAAAAAAAACAAACTACCCAACTGGTTGAGACCCACAGGTTTGAGAACCACTGCTCTGTCCCTTGTTCACCTTGCTGTAGAGCTGTCTATTCCCTGCACACTGAAACTCATTCTTTGGTCCTGCATTAGCCAATTGGTTATCAGCGGCCCGTGTTTCTTGAGTTGCCTGGTTTCTCTGTCAGTCATTTCTTTGGACCAGGTTTGACTTAACAGTATCCAGAGTGGCTCTGTTACAGGCTTCATGTTATCTGTTGCTTTTTCTCCTCATCCCTCTTCTCTCCATATATATATGCGTATATGTGTGTGTATATGTGTGTGTATATGTGTGTATATGTATATGTCTATATAATGTGTGTGTATGCATATGTATATATGTGCATGTTATAGATATGTATATTTATATATGTATATGTATATATTGCATACATATATCTATGTCATGTGTATGTATATATAATGTGTATATATATGTGTATATGTGTATGTGTCTGTGTGTGCATACATGACTGGGTACCACCTATATGCAGTGCCCATGGGGTCCAGAAGAGAGTATCAGAACACTTAAAACCAGAATTACAAATAGTTCTAAGGCAGCATGTGGGAGCTGTGAATCAAAGCTGGGTCCTTTGGGAGGACAGCAAGTGCTCTCAGCTGCTGAGCCACTTGCCTAACCCCTTTTATTTGCTTACAAAGCACTTCTTCGCTCTGTATCCCAGGCTGCCCTTGAACTCACTACATATTCCAGGTGTCTATTACACTTGGGGCAATCCTCCTGCCTTAGACTTACTTCTCAGTCTCAGTGTGAGCTAGTATGCCTGTCTATGCTATTCACACCTCTCAGGATCCTAGGATCCTCAGACATGAAGGGCTCCATCTTGGCAGGTACGTGTGTGTGCATGTGTGCGCGCACATGTGTGTGTGTTAAAAAAAAAAACAACTGTGTTTACTATTTTATACCTTTAACCTTTGGAGACTTATACTTTCATCTGGCAATTAAATAAGCCATGGATTCATTTTACTGTAAAAGTTTAAAATCAAGATAATTAAGTATCTGTAGATCTATCTATCTATCTATCTATCTATCTATCTATCTATCTATCTATCTATCTGCCTATAGTTAATGTTTTATATTATCAATTCCATTATTAATAAGATCGTAATAAATAGGAAGCAGGCCCAGGGCCTTTTCTGGTGGACTCCATATGTTAATTTCTGGGTCTCCTGTTCCCTCACTTCTTCATTGGTCTCCCACATGAAGAAGGGAGAATCTTCTTTTAAATTTGGTACCTTGACACTGGTGCCCAAGAGGAAACTAGAAATCCCCAGGGGAGGGCTGGAGAGATGACTCAGTTGGTAAAGTGTTTGATGTGCAAGCTTGTGGACCTGAGTTTGAGTCTCAGACTCCGTGTGGGGTGTGTTTATAACCCTGGTGCTCCAGAAGTGGAGAGAGGAGGTTCCCTGGAGCTCACTGGCCAGCCAGTGTAGTCTAGTTGGTGATTCTGGACCTGTCTCAAAGTGAACTGTGACAGAGGAAGCCGCCATGAGTAAGATTGCCATCAACACACACCCCAAACACACACACCCCAAAATGATTCACAGATCCTCACAGAAGAGTGAAAGACAGGATCCTGCCAAAAATATCTAGTGAACTTTTCCCAGACCCAGGGACTAATGCTAAATGTTCTACAATACTGTGTGTACAAGTTCAAGTATAGCCACACAGTGACTATATTAGCATTTCTTAAAACATAAGTAATATGAACATATAGGATAGAAGACTGACTCCAGACTCTACCTCCCTGATAATATAAATATATATTATAAACATAATATATATATTTGACTTAAGAAAAGTGGGTATACAAAACTAACAAACAAAAAGTCACACAAGGCCCTGAGGATAGAGATCACGTCTCTAGCTAGTTTGAAGCTGGGATGTGTCATTGGCGAGCCACCTCCATCCCTGGTCGATGCTGAGAGTGTGGTACTCTGTCATCTCCAAGCCCTCAGAGCACGCTTTTATAACCCATCACGGTTCATGTCTCCTATAGATGTGTAGACTTCTGATATCCACCAGGGAATACTGCATGATTTGCATAGGTCTCCAAGTACTCTACTTGTTCAGCATTTAATTCTTTTATAACTTTGCTGTAGTTATGAATGCCATGGTGGACTTCCTTGAACATATGTCAACTTTGAACATCTCTGTTTATTGTCTATGGGAAAATGTCAAGAATGAGAACTGTTGGCCTAGGAAGTAAGCTCTCTCTCTCTCTCTCTCTCTCTCTCTCTCTCTCTCTCTCTCTCTCACACACACACACACACACACACACACACACATACACACACACACACACACATATTCTCTCTCTCTCTCCCTCTCTCTCTGTCCCTCCCTCTCTCTCTCTGTCCCTCCCTCTCTCTCTGTCTCTCTCCTCTCTCCCCCTCTCTCCCCCCTCTCTTTCTGTGTGTGTGTGTGTGTGTGTGTGTGTGTGTATGTGTGTGCATGTGTGTAGGTCAGAAGAACACTTCCAGGAGACAGTTTTCTCCTTCCATCTTGTTGAAGCAGGGTTTTTCCTGTTGCTTCCGCCATGTTGTGTGATAAAAGCTAACTGACCCATGAGCCTCTGGCTGACTCATCTCTCTAGCTCTGATCTCATTGTAAGGACATTGAGATTACAGATGTACACCAGCACCATTTTTTAAAAGATATGTTTATTTCTTTTTCTGTATATGTGTGTGTGTGCTTGAGTGTATGTGAACACTTGTTGGATGCCCATGGAGACCAGAAGAGAACATTGTTATCCTGTGGAGCTAGAGCTACAGGCATTGTATGCAGCATGATGTGGGTGCTAGGAGCAGAACTTGGGTCTTCTGGAAGAGCAGCTAGTCCTCTTTGCTCTTGAGCCATTTATTCAATCCCACCATCTGTGTTTTTAACATTAGATTCTGGCCACCAAATTAAAACCAATAAGGCTTGCACAGTAGTAAGTGGTTTTGCTCACTGGACTATCTCACTTCATAATAGAGGCCATTAATAGGTTTTTGGTACATGTTATTCTATGGAGAAAAATGTTCACATATTTGAGCTCTGGTCTGGATTATAAAACAGAAACAATGTCAGTGTGGTAAGTCCAAACTCGCTCTGCTCTGGCTTAGTCGGTAAAGTACTTGCTCTGCTCTGGCTGAGTCCCATTCTAGCAGCCACATGGAAAAGCCATGTCCCTGCAACCCCAGCTTTCCAGAGAGGCAGAGACCACTGGGTTAATGAGAGATTCCCATCTCAAATAACAAGGATGTGGGCTGGCTACAGCTCAGCAGGTAAATGTGCTTGCTACCAAACTTGTCAAGCTGAGTTTGAGCTCCGGAACCCACATGTCAGAAGGAGAGACCTAACTCCTGCAAGTTGACCTCTGACCTCTACATACGTGTCTTAGCACACAAGCAGCAGACCCTCCCCTAAATAAATAAGGTTAAAAAGATTTAAAAAATTAACAATTGAAGAGGACACTGGACATTGACCTCTGACCTCTACGTATACTCACATAGCCCCCCACTCATAGACATACACACATATGAGCAGAACATATGTTTTGCACCCACGTACAAATGTATACCTTGTTTTAATTTGCTCTTTTTTGATGTGATTTTGACTGAACTTCGATAATTTCCTTATGTTTATAATTTTATAATTATAGATGGGCCTCTATCCAAACCCAGTGAACCAGAGGGGTTCTAGTGAAACATCAAAAGCAGCAGCCTCAGTTGGACTACATAAACATTTTAAGTATTTATCTTTCCAAACTATCTTTAGCCTATCCATTCCTCCTTGTGTACGTGCATAACGGAAGGCAAGTTTTCCCAGATGTTGAAGCATCTCTTAAAAACAAACCATGAAGGCAAGTAGTCAATCACAGGGTCACTTGGAAAGACCCATAGCCTGCCCTTACAGGGCAGCAGCTTTTATCCACAGGGTCTTATTCTTATACAATGTTGCTTTTTGGAGGATTTGAATGGTTCTCTTTAAGTCTTTCTTAGAGGTTTCACAGTGTCAGCTATAATTGGTAACTTATATTTTCAGCTTACTATTGCTGGGCCTTAGGGAAGTTACTTTGTGTGTGTGTGCAAGTTGATGAGTTTGCAGGTGCACTTGAGTGCAGGCTGGAGGTCAGCTTTGGACGTTGTTCTTTGGTCACTGTTGCGTTGTTTGTTTGTTTGTTTTTAAGACAAGTGTTCTCGTTGGTCTGGAGTTTACCAAGTAGGCTAGACTGGCTGTGCAGTGAACCTTGGGGAGCTTGGGGCCCAGCCTATCTGTGCTCCTACTTCTGTGTTTACAAGCATGGATGCTGGTGATCAGAACTTATGTCCTCAAGTTTGCAGGACAGTCACTTTACTGAACTGTCTCTCTGAGATTCCACCCCATTTCCCCCCATTTCCCCTCACTAGTAACCCAGCCTAGCCTTGAACTCATGCTCCAACATCCTTAGCCCTCATAGCACTTAGAGTACAGGTGTGTATCGCCATACCTGTTCCTAATGTGTTTTTATGTAGTAATTTTTCTGATTCCGCATTTTTATTTAACATGAATATTTCTCTTTTTCTAGAAAAATATGACATCTATATTTTAAGCTTTATTAACTCAGCATCAAGCAGAGGAGATTCTTTTTAAAAACACTTACTTGCTGTGTGTGGTGGGAGGGAGTAGAGAGTGTGTATGGCACTCCAGAGATGCAGGGGGTCAGGGGACAGCCTGTGGGAGTGGGTTTTCTCCCTCCCCCATATGGGTCCTGGGTCCAATGCTCGCCATTAGGCTTGGTGGCAGGTGCCTTTACCTACTAAGCCATCTTGCCAGCCCACATATTGTTACAAATAAAGGTTATCGAGCCGGGTGGTGGTGGCACACACCTTTAATCCCAGCACTTGGGAGGCAGAGGCAGGCGTATTTCTGAGTTCGAGGCCAGCCTGATCTACAGAGTGAGTTCCAGGACAGCCAGGACTATACAGAAAGACCTTGTCTTGAAAAAACCAAATGAAATAAAATAAAATAAAGGTTATCTTTTATATTTGTGGGGTTTTTCCCCCGATTCTTCTTTTTAAATTTAATTTGGATCATAAACCTAGCTCCTTGGCATGTTCTATTTTGTATGTGTTTAAGGCCCACCTTTTGAAGTGTTTTCTAATATACATTTTTATGTTTGTCATATTTTGTATGCTTCATGTCCTTGTTTTAGTTTCTTGGTTCTTTCTTAATTTCTTTTAAATGTTTATGAATGATTAAAAAACTGCATAAGGTGGCTTCTCCTAACTAAGCTCCCCCCTCACACACACACACACACACACACACTCACACACACTAACACACTCACACACACACTCACACACTCACACCCACACACTCACACACACACACAAACAGTTTTGGTTTTTCTCAGTCTGCAAATTGTAAACCTCTTGAGACCTTACATGTGTTTTGAAGACTTTTTAAATATGCAAGTTGATTGTAATAACATTTCTGGTTGTTCATGGATTATATTCTGCTAGGTCTTTCATATGGCAGTGAGATGTCTTAAACCTCCCAGATGTCCACACTCACAGCCTTTGATGGTCTTGCATGAGCTCCCATGCAGAAACTGAGTACTGCAGAGATCAGGTTTCTGCTGGCACATGAGCCATGTTTATCATGTCCCCTTGTCTAGAACCTTGTTAAAGTTTTATCTGACTACTTTCCCAATTATTAAAAGCATATGGCAGAGACCTTCCGTTCTCTGAATCTGCTTGTTTTCCTCAGCCTATGTCATGCCACACCACCTGGCAGGTCAGACAGTGACCTTTCTTTCTAAGACGCCCTTTGTCTGTAAGAAGTCCACCCCTGTTAATCGTTTTAGCTCTTTAATTCTAATTTTAAATGAACATTGTAGCTGTACTGTCACCTTCAAGTACAAAGCTTCCTGGTATCTGTTTGCTCTGATCTTTCTTCCTTTAACTTTTATGTGTTTCTCAAAGATGCTTTGGGGCCATTCTTAATTTACAAATCCATCTGGGCATCTTTTACTTCTTAAAAGAGAATTAATACCTAGCTTCCGTGTTGACAGACCTGTGTGGACAGCCTGGCATTCTTTGTACTTTTGTGGTTCCTCGATATTCACATCATTTTCGATATAGTGTGTGTGTGTGTGTGTGTGTGTGTGTGTGTGTGTGCAATGTCACAGATCTTGCAGACCTTGGGCATTCCTTGTGTAGATTAGGTTAGCACATTTTTATTCCTCCTTCAACTTTCCTTTCCCCTATGATGATAAAGGTAGACACAGAATGATCCCTTTAAGAATTGTCTGGATCTTGGGCAGAGTCAGTGTAGGTACACATGACTGCTATGAATTCACAATGGCCATGCTATGTCAAGGGGACAGCATTTCACAGCTCTTCTCCCCATCCCCCATCTCTTACATTCTTTCTTTTCCCTCTTCCAAGATGGTCCCTGAACCTTAGAAGAAGAGGGTTGATATATTGATGTCCCATCTATGGTTGAGCATGCATAGTTGCTAATTCTCAGCACTTTGAGCAAATTAAGCCAGTTAAAATTCTAACATGCATGGGCTGGGAATCCTTCAGCCTCACTCCTAGCTGAGGTGCTGTCTTTGTAGGGATTGCAACTGGTAGGTTTTCTGTTCTCTAGGGATGATATTTATCCCCATGGCTACCATAGGAGTGTGAGGGAGAAGGGAAGACATAGGGACTAGATATAATCAAGATACTTTATGTGTCTATAGATCTGTAACTATAGATCTATATCTATGGAGAGAGACATATGCTATGTGTCTTTATATCTATCTATCATCTATCTATCTATGTCTAAAATTATGAAAGACTAAATTTTGTAATGTTAAAAAACAAACATTGTTGAATTGTCTAGATAACCTGTTATTTTTATATTGATTCTTATGCGTATGACTTCATTGCATATAGAAATGTTTTATAACTTTCCCCCTTTTTCTCATATTTATATGTTAAATTTTGTTTGGAGAAGTGTTTCACATTATTGTGTGTGTGTGTGTGTGTGTGTGTGTGTGTGTGTGTGTGTGAAGTTCTTTGTCTTTTAGATCCTTTAGGTCACCTGAGATTTTCATTTTTTAGCTTTCATACCTCAGTAGAAGTGTGGCTCCTCTCTCCCCACCTGTGTGTCGCCAGGGATACACATTGTGTGTCACCAGGGATACACATTGTGTGTCGCCAGGGATACACATTGTGTGTCACCAGGGATACACATTCGCTTCCCTTCCCCCGTTGCCTGGAGTATTCTTCTATCTTGGTGTACTGCTGTTCCGCATTCACAGCCTTCCTCACTGAATGCTTATGGAGACTCTTTCTCTGAGCTCAAAAATTCACATTTTCTCAGGAAGTAAGCACATGTTATTTTCCTGTTTATTGATTATCTTGCATATATATGCATAGATATCCATTTTCATTATTTTCCCTTATATAGATTGAAGTTTTTATTCATTTGTCTGCAGTACTGGAATACAGTGCTCCTTCACATCAGAAAAGTTTTCTTCAGTTATATCTTTAAGGGCTGTTTCTTTGGAATACATGTCCATGACGCTGTGAACCACAGGTGCCCTGTGCTGGCTTCCCCTTTGTCTTCTCCTACGTTAGAGCCTGCCTGCTTCTCCCCCTGTGCATTTTAGAATCGTTTTTCCCAGTGTGTGTCTCACGTTGCTGAGCTGACTCCCTTCCTCACGCCGGTTTCTTCCCTTCCCACTGGTTCCCATGTCAGGGACAGTCACACTCCTTACAACTGACCTTTGAATAAAACTTTTTACTAAAAGGTTAATGTGTGTGCTTTTAGTCCACTTTCTCTTTGATTTAGCTTATCCGCATCATTAGCCAGAGTTCTTTGGTTTTTATATATTTATTTAAAGCCCACCTTTTGAAGTTGTCTTATGCACATTTTCATATTACCCATTATTTGTGTGAATGTTTATCTTCCTGCTCCAATTCCATAATGCAGCCAGTTGGCCTTTGTTCTCTTCTTCTGCGTCCATGTCTATACCTGACTTTGCTTCTCCTTTGGATGATGTCCTCCAACCATAAGACCTTTTGTGGAACAGCCTCTTTTCTTGGTTTCTTGAGAGCTTTCTTCTGTCACTAGGCCCTTGCTTGTCCTCACGCTGTCTGTTTTGAGTGGGCCTATGACTGAGTGACGAGAGGGTTTTCTTGGCATGGAATTCATTCTCAAATGATCTCTGTGCCTTTAGACAAGGCTATACTCGACCTCAGTCTGGAGGCTTGATTCTAAGACCAATGCAGGACCCAACAAACAAACAAGCCCAGGAAGAAGCTGGAGTACTGGGCCACCTCTGCCCTTCTCTGTTGTGGATGATTTCCACGGGGTGGCAGGTGAGATCATCACACAAGAGAGAGCCTTCTGATTTTGAATTTCTCCTGGATCGAGGCTTCTCTCCTCACTGCCTGAGTAGCTGTTAATGGATTCCTTTGACACAAGGCCCTACTATCTAAAGAGATATCCTTCATCGTACCTGATAGGCCCAGTGCATAGGCTTGATTCTGAAACTTGAGCCACTCAAATGCTGGTGACTCAGACTTCCTCCTGCTTCCCAGCCTCCCTGTCCCCAACCCCAGACACCCTCCCCTCCAGCTTGCACTCTTCCAGACTGGGATTAATCTATTTATTCTCCTTCTTGAGAGAGAAAATCAAGTGTCAAGTTTCTGGTCTTGCCTTTTGTGTGATTATTTCTCTGGGCTATGTAACAAAATAGCTTCAGGTTAAAAAGTCCATTCCCTACTCATATTCTTGTGGTTCTGAAGTATTCGTAGAAGCTGCACTTCAAGCTCAGAGCTAGGTGTTCATAAAATACAACTGGAGAGGCTTTCAGATTCACAAAGCCATCGTTACAATCCTCTTGAATAATGAACTCCTGCAGAACATTTAGCATAGAAAGTAGTCTGTAGAAGGTAATCTTGTGCCCAGATTGCCAGACACACAACTTTTATGCATGGAAGCCACACCTGTATCTCTGTAATGGTCCCCAGGAGTGCCGTGCTACCCGGCCCAATTAGGTGCGGGAAAACATACCAGCCAGCAGCAACTCACTCTGCCCACAATAATGTTTATGATTCAAAGCGTGGCCTGAGCCGCCCTTTGCACTTTTCCTCATGGCCTTTTCAGCTGGGTTCTGGTTGTTCAGCAGATAATTGCTTCAGTCCAGAAGCTTCAACAAACCTTGCAGGCCCTTCTCTTACTGGGGATGGCAAGAATGCCAACAGTTTGGTTTTTTTTAATAGGAGACAAAGAACAATAGCATCACATGTCTTTGAGTAAGAGTGAACAAAACAACTCTCTTCACATCTGAACACAATGCAGTCAAATGACAAAACAAGACAGAGGTCAAGTGCGAGCAGGCAGTAGGAGGGTCATAGGCTTAATGAACCTAGTCAAGGCATATCCAGTGTCTTGTGTTTTCTCTTCTCGCTAGTCGAGAGGCAGTTGTCAATAAAAGTGACTTAGAAGAAGAGATGTTGTAGAGTATGCAGCAGTGTCCACAGCATATTTGTGTAAGTGGGGGAGGGGTGCTGCTGATGGAGCACTTACTGGAAAGTCAAGATTGTCTAGAACAGAGGCAGGGCTGCCAGAGTTGTATAGAGCAGCTCTGGGCAGATGCTCAGTTGGGAGATGAAATTAGTAGCTCTTGTTCTGCATAGAGTAGTTTCAAATATTACTCTCTTGCCTTCTAATATAAACACTCCCTAGCCAGGAGGAGTGAGGCACTGCGATCCCAGCCCTTGATAGGAAGTGGAGGAAGGAGGATCAGAAGTGGAGTTTTTCCTCAGATATATAACAAGATTGAGACCAATCTAGATTGTATGAGACTCTATCTCAGAAAACCAAAATAGAAAGCAAAATTTGAAATAAGAAGGGCTGAGGCAGGTGACAGATGTAGATGTCAATAGTACTGTCACGGGCTGAAGGGCTGTTATCTACACACCAGGAGGCTGTGAGCATTTCAAGCCAATGCATGGATGATCCAGAAACGGGCGGTGTAAGCTGCATAACTGGGACTAGCCAGGTGATCTAACATTCAGAGGCTGGATGTTACGAATGAGAAAGAAGTCACTACAGATGAAAGGCATGGTTTGTACAAACAAGAGTACTCTTGTTTGAAGGTCTCCTTGTTCCTGACTGGTACATTCCTGTACTTCAAGAGTTGGCTTCTGGCACATGAACACAGTTGCTGAGGTAGGAGGGCACAGTGGTAGGTGTTTGGGATGCTGAGGTAGGAGGGCACAGTGGTAGGTGTTTGAGATGCTGCTTGGAAAGTGGAGAGGCTCCTCTGACTGCTGTTACTCTTCAGCACTGACATTGCTTTGATATTTGATCCTCTGGTGATGGGATCCAACCCTGGGTCTTTCATATGCAGGTGCTTTACCACTGAGCTACACCTCAGCCTTTGAAGGGGGTCTAGGGACCAGCTTGGATCAAGTCCTCAGTGCTGCCTTCCTTGCTCAGACCCGGGCAGGGGACCTTATGAGAAGTCCCCTTTACAAGTTTCTTCTCTAAGAGATTGAGTTTCCATGTCCCATCCCACCATACCTCCACTCTTCCAGTGCGACTGTACGCCTGCTGCCAACCTGGAAAACCCTCGCAGAGGCATGGGGTTTGTAGAACTGGGTTCTCTGTCCCCCATGCCACCTCCTCCTGGTGTGATCCAAAGAAACTCTTGGAGGGTGGGGGGCAAAGCAAGGCCCTTATGAATCCTTTTCTGAAAACTTAGGATGTGTTTATTTTGTGTGGGAGCAGGCAAGCACATGCCATGGGGCATGTGGAGAGCAGACGAACTTGTGGGAATTGGTTCTCTCCTTCTAATATGTGGGTTGCAGGTGATCAAGCTCAGGTCATTGGGGCTAATGCTAAGCACCTTTGCTCACTGAGCCATCTTTCCAGGCTTATGTGCCTTCAGTGAATCTTTCCTTTAGGTTCCCACATTTCCCTTCCCCCACCAAGCTGCCTCTTTATTCCTACTACTCTAACTGTTCGTTCTACCTCCTGGCTGGATGCTTATGGCCCTATCCTCACCTACATCTTTAATCCCCCATCTTTAATCCTACATCTTTAATTTGTGAGTAAACCCCACTCCCTCGTGATCCCCACCCTGCCTATCTAAACTTTAGCCATAGCGCATGTATTTGATGTTTTAGAAGGGTGAGGCCTTTTGGGATAGGGTCTCACTCTAGCTCAGGCTGACTTGAAGCTTACTTTGTGGTCCAGGCCGATCCTGAACTCACACTGATCCTCTTCCTATTTGGGCTTGCAGAGTGTCCAGATCACAGATGTGAGCCACCACTCCTGGCTCATTTATACTTGGTTTTTAAAATTCAATCTCTGAACAAAGCCTGGGTCAGCAGGAGGTTTTTGCAAGCTACCCCTCTCATGGTGGGGACCGAGGGAGCCCTGTTTCTCTCCCTTCTTGGTTACCTGCCTACCTCAACACTTGCCTTCCCTCACATAATAGGCTTCCCTTACTTACCTGGCAGGCACAGGGCAGGGATGCCATCTGTGATCAAGGGAATATGTTTTCCATCACTTTCTGGCAGTCAATGTTAATTAAGGCTTTGTATATTCTACCTAGGGATCATTAGCAGTTCTGACTTGAAAATTTGTAGCTGGTTCAAACTGGGTACCGGGATGAATGGATGGCACCTTATCTGTATCTGCGATGTTGAGCTGTCCTCAGGCAACCGGTTGCAGGGAGAAGAGCAAGAAGAGAGAAGAATGGCAGTTGGGCTTTTAGGAAGGATTTAGTAGGAGAACAATACTCAGAGCTGCCTGTAGGGGCGCATGGCTACCGGGTGGATCCAGTCTCTCCAGAACTGCTATAATAGGGTTGTCCCTCCTGAATTAGATTTGATTCTGGGGGTGCAGAGCCTTAGCAGAAGTGGCCTGTCCATCCCCTCGGCAGCTGGGATTCCCTGCACTTGGCCCTTTGACATCCCAAGTGGTCTTTAAGATGATGTGGCTGGCCAGGAGGCCATCTTCTCAGAACTGGCACACTGACGACATCACACCACATCCTTGTCTCTTCTAATTTGTAAGTGAGTAACGCACATGCTCAGGCGCTGTCTGGAACATGAACCTGGTTGGTGATTTCAAAGCATTTCTGACCTTCCAGCAGGTTTTAACATGCACTGAAACGGGCTTTTTGAAAGTAGGGAGCATGACTTTCCCTGTTTACCCATTCAGAACATCCACTGCTGCCTGATGCCAGAAAGGAAAGTAGAGGAAAGCCTTTGATGCCTTGCTTTAAAAATTAAAAGGTTTAAAAGTAGCTTCTTTTCTTTTTAAAGGAGGCAAACAATGAGTGAAGTGTATTCCCAAGAAGACAATAGGGTGATTCAAGACTGTTAATGGCTTGGGAGGATAGGAGGAGTGGAGAGGAATTAGGAAAGGGAGGCCTCAGGGGCTTTAGGGGTCTCTTTGGGGGAAGGGGGAAGCTCTCCAAGGTAAACTTCACTTTCCCCTTTAGTCTGCATAAGACAGAGGGTGCCCATCCATCCATTGGGGCCAAAATAGACCTGTGGGAGGCATGTTGTACTTTGCCTTATGCTGAGCACACCGAGGGCATTTCTCTATGGAGGTGATAGGGCCTTAGTTCCCTTGGCATGGACTGGGGAAAAGCTGTAAGATATTCAAGAATCCTGAAATGCATGAGGATCTGCTACTCACTCAATACATTCCACCTGCAAACAAAACAAAGCAAAACAAAACAATTTTCTACTTGCATTGCCTGTGAGTTGCAAACAGGCAGGCATTAAGTAACTGGGCAGCTCTCTGGTCGCATCCTGTTCTAAGGCCAGGATGAGGGTAAAAGGATGGTTTTATCAGTGTTATTGGAAGAATAGGAATAAGCCTCAGGGAGCCCTGCCCTACCTCTCATTCCACATCCTAAAGGTGTGTCTCCCTTACTGTGGCATCAGAAGGATTCTGGGTGAGTCTTTTGCTCTCTGTTCCTCCTAGAGGTGAAATATTAACACTCTGCTTTAAGATCAAGGTGGGGGGATTCTGCTTTGAGATCAAGGTGGGGGGATTTTGCCCCTTTGGGATCTCACCAACTACCCTCACTCTGTCATGATGCTCTAATCCTAACTCGCCTGCCCACTGCACAGAAAGACAAATACAGGGGCCAATAGACCCCCAAGATGAGTCATTTTATAAGCAGCAAAAGGTATGCTGTCTCTAGGTCTCAATTCAGCCCTCGGAACGCTGGCTGCCATTTTGCTGTGATTGGCGTGTGCATTCAGGCTGGATAGAAGCTGTTTCCTGATTCATAGCTTAGAGGTGATTAAGCTTGTGAAGTACTCCAAGGCCATTACTCTCATTCATTTATTCCAGACAAACATTTGTTGTTGAATGAATAGTGACTTTGATTTAAAAACACCACCCAAGCATAAAACACAGGCAGCTCGAAGATAGCAATTTTTTGATTTGTGCTCCTAAAGGAACTTCATTAGCAAACTCTCATGAATCTTGAACCTCCAGGAGAATAATCCCTGCCTTTGTTGGGAGTTTTAAATTTAGAATAATCAGACAATAGTGAGACATTCTGTTCAAAGCCTTCCTTCTAGGCTACCCGTCTATTATACCCACTCTTAAGAAGAGATGGATTTGATTAGTGAGGAACATTCACTAGGGGGATTTTTTTTTTTGCATAGCTAATACCAGGGAGACATTTTCTAAAAGTTGTGTCTGCTGCCTAATATTATTAGACAGGCAACTTTTAATTATCTGTGTTAATGCAGTGTAATCAGTGGTGTGTGTACTCCAGGATCATTTCCTTTGGCATTGCGGAGCACCTTAGGATGCTTTTGGGTTTTGTGTGGTTTTGCTTAAATATGAAAATGACACTGCATTTTTTGTGGCTACCATTCACCAAGGCAGAACCAAGACAGGATAAGAAGGGTCAGCTGACTTTCTAAGCTGTGTTGCCGATAACACAAAGCATGTGTCATTCAGGGTTATAAATGGAGGTTTGAGTATGTTGTTAGTATGTGTACACATGCTGTGTGTGTGCAGATGTGTGGAAGCCAGAGGTCAACTTCAAGTAGCATCCCTCAGGACACCCTCCACTTTACTTTTTGAGAAAATGTCTTCATGTGGCTTGGAAACCTGCCAGTAGTCTAGGCTGGTTAACCTTCAAGCTGCCCCAGTGTTAGGGTTGTAAGAACTCTAAAGATAGTTTTTAATCGTGGGCTCTGGAGATGGAACTCAGAACTTCATGCATGCAAAGCAAGTATTTTACAAACTGGGCTATCTTTCCAGTCCTATTAATCTCAGTTATTGATAGAAAATAATGATGATTCATTTACTACAGTTTCATAAGGAAAAAAAAAACAAATCATACCATTACATTCAAGATTTCCATGTATGATGTGATATTCATTTTGAAGGTTGTTTTGCTTTAGAGACGGGGTCTTAATATACATCTCCTAGTGCCCTTAAACTCTCAGTGATCCCCCTGCCTCAAGAGGAAGGGAGTACAGGACTGTACTAGCCCACTCTGCCAAAGTTTCCTAAAAGTGAATCTGTTTATTTACCACTCCAGTGACATTTAGCAATGAGCACTGTCATTTTAGTGATCCCCAAAATGTTTCCACCCCCCCTGTGAAATGTCACTGGGGAAGAGAAGGGTCCATATCTGGACATACTAATATTTATAAAGAATGCCATCTTTTATTGTGACAGCTGTTTTTATTATTAAAAAACATCAGCTGTCCTTTACCAATTGAGCTTTTGTTTGTATGTTTGTATGTGTGTGTGTGTGTTTGTATGTGCATGTGTGTGTGTGTTTATGTGTGTGTGTTTATGTGCGTGTGTGTGTGTGCGTGTGTGTGTGCATGTGTGTATGTGTGTGTGTGCATGTGTTTGTGTGTGTGTTTGTGTGCGTGCATAGGCCAAAGATACACCTCAGGTGTTGTTCCTCAGAAGCTGTACAAGTTGTATTTTGAGAGAGTCTTTTGTTGGTTCCTGGGGCTTGCTGACTAGGCCAGCCTGGTTGGCAACAAGCTCTCAGGATCTCTCTGCTACCCCAGCACATACGTGTCAGCATGTCCAGCTTTTTATGAGTGCTGGAGATAAAACTCAGCAAGCAGGCTACCAACTGAGCTAGCCCCTTAGAGCCTGAGGGTTGTTTTTAACATAATAAGTGGCCATGAGGGAGCTTCCCATAGAAGCCTTTTCAGAGTTCTGAGTCTCCTAGGTGTCAGCACATATTTCTGTATCAACTAACCATGAGGGCCTTTCATGTCTGCCTTGATCCATCCTCTCTGTATGCCCTCCTGCTGAGTGATTGGTGAGATTGCTTAGCACCTTATAGGCAATGATGACTGGCCATTGGAAGCTAGAGAAGTGTGGGGTGTTAATGTGTTACACGTCATTGGCTTTGAGATTGGGTAAAATATGGGCAATCTTGTTAGGTGGGTGGACACCTCAGAATCTTTGGCTTCTGATTGGGCAGGGGTGCATGGAAACATCATCATTGCCTTCTACTGGAGCCTTGCCTGATCCCCTCCTCTGCAGTTGTCCCTGTGCATGGTTCTGCCATGACTGTGCTGACAGACCAGCATACCTCTTCTTCCTCATCTGGACAGCAAACAAGGTAGAGAGGGGAGTGTGGCTCCAGAGTAGAGGCCAGTTTCTCAGCAGGACAACCCTGCAGCTAAATGGCAAGCAGAGCTCCTCCCACCTCGTTTCTGAACAGATGCTATCCTAGGGCCCCATTTGCTGACCTTTCAGGAAACCATGGGCTATGTCTTCACATCTGCTCTGAGTAGCTAGTTGAGAGCAGAGACACCCACATGCATGATTTTATTCTGTTTTATTATTTTATTTTGAGGCAGGATCTCTAGGCAAGGCTACATAGCCAAAAGATAACCTTGAACTTCCCAGGTGCTGAGATTCTTGCTGTGTGCCACCTTGTAGAGTTTATGTGTATGGTCGTGGGGATGGAACTCTGGGTTTCTTGCATGCTAGACAAGTACTCTGGGCCATGCACTTCTATTTATATAATTGAACCCAGCTCAATGCTAACCTTCTCCACAGGCGTCAATGTCTCATTTAATGACTAATGAATCCGAGAATCAAGCCATCGAGCAGAACAGTTATCTCCACTAAAGGAATGCATGTATTTATTTTGAATATTCAAGTGTTCCATTCTGAGGAAGGGGAGATGGGGATACTGAGAGAAGGAGATCAAGGGAGATAGGAGAAAAGGAAGAGAAGCAAAGGGAGAGGAGAGGAAGAAAAGCAAAACAAAACGAAGTAACAGCATCTAACTATGGAGGTCCAGGTAGCCTGAGTCATCGGAAGGTTGTCTTGTAGATATGCCACAGAGATCACAGTCCCTATAACCTGCGATGAGTGAGCTCTATGGGATATATTACCAAGTTCAGCTGTTTTTATTTCATCCTAGGCTGCTCAATTCCACATCTAGCACAGCTCAGAACCTAGCGGCTTCTGTTTGCTGTCCCAGGCCAGACACATACACCTCCCCACTTACTCAAACTTGAGCCGTTTTGGGAGCCCACATAGTTCCCACAGGACCTTCTCTCCCACCGTGGATTTCACAACACTACTGGTAGCATTCAGGGACATGCTTCTTCTTGTGTTGAAAACAGCTCTGTGCAGCTTGTTGGGGACCCGCAGTGGTCTCAAAGGTGGGAAGTGTTCTTTGAGCATGTGAGGTAATATTTTCCTGGCTGGGCATTGCTGCCACAATGGTGCCTGGGAAAAATGGGTGGCCTGCGCATGCGTGTATCTTCCCTTACAAAGCCTAAACAGATTTTCTCCCTTCCACTCGGAGGTGCTTATAAACCCCAGTTTGCTGTCCTTGCCTCTGGCAGAGAAGAACAGAAGCTCCGCATCTGTCAGGCTGCTGTCCCAGAATGGCTGTGCTCTTCTGCTGTGGGCAAGGCTAATGGAGTAGGAAGTGGGATGTCATAAGTGCATCTAGTCTGCCGTCCACCTCCCCTTGTAGATGAGCGAAGGCGAGGGCGGCCAATCAGAGAGCGCAGGCAGTTTGATGTCACTGAGACTTGGCTGGTTGGCCCAGCTTGTCCCAACAGCTCCCTTGCAAGAGCTCATAAAAAAATGTTTAGCAATTTAGTGAGCAGGCCTGGCCTGTGGAAGGCAGAGCCCATGTCCAAAAATTTTTAGGCTTGTATTGTCTTTGCAAAGTGATCCTCTGTTACAAAGGCTGCCCGTGGGTGCCATACAGTCTCCAGAAGGTAACTGGGAGGGAAGTGGGTTTCGACCTCATTTTCCATGAGTTCAGATAGGGAGAGAGGAAATTAATTAGCTGCTCATTAAGCACTTCACAAACCCTTTTAGCTTTCCCCCCAAAACAGTCTTGTCAGCGGATAACAAGCCGACATATTTACATATTACACCTGACAACAAAGTCATTTGTCAATGGATTTTTGTACTTGTGGAATATAGGTCTGTTTAAATAGGGTCTTTATATAACAATGTTTCAAGTCTCCCTTAGAGTATGGTGATTTTAATGTTCTTGCTCGCTTGTCATATAAAAGCACAGACCCCCCTTCTCCCATCACATATTCCCATGCACTAGTACCAGACAGTAAATACCATTGTAAGGTGGCTTTCACTTCTTTTAAGACAGGGTCTCAAGTGTCCCAGGCTGACCTCTGATATTCTGTGTAGTTACGGATGAACTTGATCCTCTCATCCTCCTGCTTCCATTTCTCAGGTGCTGCGAAACCAGGTGTATGCATCCCCATGGCTGTTATATGTGATGCTGGAGATTAAATCCAGAGCTTTGTATAAGCTAGGCAAAGCACTCTGGACTAGGCTTGTGGTCCAGAGAGATGGCTCGGCAGATGAAGGTGTCTTTAACTCAACATGGCTTCCTACATTAGATTCCAGGCAACCCATGTAGGGAACAGAGAGAACTGACTGCCACAAATAGTCCTCTGCATTCCACATGTAGACACACTAAGATAAGCAAATAAACAAATGAGTGAATACATAAGCAAATACATTTTAAACAACCACAAAAAGTAATATCTCCCTTAATGTAACACAATGTGAGGCCTACTTAGAGGTGATTTTGCTGGTAACTACCAAGAAACCCCAAACGAGCAGTGTACAAGCAGTTCAGACCATAACTTGCTTTTCTTATTTAGTTTCTGTCAACACCCAGTTTTCCAGAAGTATCCCCTGTTCCTGCAAAGTTATTAATGAGCCATTTACCATTTCTCCCCTTACCATGATACTATGACTCAGGCAGTTTCCTGCCAGGTTAGGGTTCCAGTCAAAAGGAGACCAGGATGGAGAAAGGGACTCAGAACCACAAGGAAGACCACTCAGCAGTGTTATGACAGTATAAACAGAGGGAGGGACCGTGAGATGATTTGTGTCGGTTAGTGCTGATGGTGACCAGTAACCATCAGTGCATCTTGTCTTGCTAAACCTTTATCTACTTATCTCTAACTTAGACCCAGCTAGATCCAACAGTACCTGGAGGAGCCCTGTAAAAATAGCCCACTTGGGGGTTGCTCTCCAAACCAGCATCAAAGGCTTAGGAGCCTTACCTTCTAACCTTGGTCTCATACCGAGGGAAGATTTTTTTTTTTTTTCCCATGAAGCCTATGCCCAGCAAAAACATAATTACAAAGGTCTTTAATTTAGCATTTCTAAAATAAAACCAAAGGGTTTTTCTCAGCTAATCTGGATCACTGTTTAGCTTCTCTCTAATAAGAAAAACATAAAGAAATGCTTCAATTTTTATCATTTCATTTTTATTATTATGTATGTAATATATATGCCCAGTGGGCAGTGTTGGATCTGGAACTTGCATGTGTCTTAGAACATTCTTTTTATTTATTTTGTTATTTGTTTATTTGTCTTGGTTTAGTTTGGTGGTTATTGAGATAACATCCCATATAGCCCAGGCTGTCCTGGAACCTATGTTGAAACTCAAGCTATCCTTAAACCTCTGATCTCTCTGCTTCTACCTTTTTGGTGCTGGGATTCCACACCTGAACCAACTATGAGACTAGCCTTTGGCACCACCTTAAGAACTGAATGACTGAGAAAGCCATGGGAGACCTTCAAACTCTTCACTTTCACTTTAATCCAAATCCTTAGCTAATACCGCTTTTTAAGGTGGTAAAAATTAACCCTATCCTAGCGAGTAACCCGCTCACCAGTGGTGCATGACATGCAAACTCACTAGTGTGAGAAAAAAAGGCACGGTGTGTACTCAAAACTTCTCCTCAGCAAACAAATCCACCAGCTGAAGATGGAGCCCATCTTCTTGATTCTGAAATGATTGGTCAGTTTGAAAACATATGCAGCTCACTGCCAGGAGGAATGAAAATTGATATATTCATTTTGGAAACTACTGTGATGCCATTGTGGAATAGTGTGTGTTCACACACTCCCAGGCTGAACCCCAGGGAAATGTGTGCTTATGTGCATTGCTTCCAGTAGACATAGTGTGTTTCTAACAGGGGGAAAAAAATGGAAGCTGAAAAAAAATGTGAAAGTCCATCAATAGAAGATATATATATATATATATACATATATATATATATATATACATATATATGTATATACATATATATGTACATACACACACATATTTTCACACTGCGAAACTGTTAAAAGAAGAACTGACATGAGTTAAATTTAACAAAGTTTACTTAAGCGAGGAAAAAAGGTTCTAGAACCGGGCAGCATTCCAGAACAAAGATGGGTTGGAAGGCTCCACCCTACCACATTTACAGGTTATATTAATAGCCTAAGAAAAGGAAGTGACAAGCCGACAGGAGGGGATTGGCTGTAGTTGCCATTGGCCTTATGTAGACATGGTCTGATCAGTTGGCAGCCTATGATTGGCTAAAGCTCGACTCTTGTGATTGGCTAAGCCAATGCTTGGTTATATGCCTATACTCTACTCTTAGGATAGATTATAACTTGTTTATATATCAGGTTAGGGATACAGTTATACCATGTGCAAAGGTTGTGTTGGGCCAGATTTTACCACCCTAGTGCAAAGCCAAGTGTAAGCCAAACTGATTGAGCTTAGCAGCACAGTGGAATCCTACAGAGTGAAAGTGAGCAAACTCAAGTTACTCTGAAACACAACTTGGTAAATCTTAACAAAAACATAGTGGAGATCTATTTACAAGAGACTGCGTATTAGCACAGTAGAATTACTTACTGGATTTCAGGAGCTGAGGGTATCCCTCAATTGGTAGGGTTCTTGCCTAGTGTTCTTGAAACCCTATAATCCAGATAGGCAAGTACATGTCAGTTATCTCAGCACACAGGATGTAGGGCCTGGAGAATGACTTAAGGATAGGGACATTTATGCAGTAAGTTAGAGATCAGCCTGGGCCACATGAGAACCTGTTGTTATTTAAGAAACAAACAAAAACAAAACAAAACAAAACAAAAACAACTAAAACCATATCCCACAATAAATGGGATGAGTCCATCAGCAGGGCAGTGAGGTCTCAGACAGTACTTTGTGCTGAACTTCAAAGGTGATATATTTGTTATAGACATTCTTTGGCAAGCTTCAAATTTTATACAGGAAAAATAGTTTTAAAGCTCTAGCGTAAGTCAGAGTCTTCCCTGTGTGTTTTCTGTCTATTGCACTTAATAGTCCCTTGTGTGTATGTGTACACGCATATCTGTATGTGCACATGTGCACATGTTTGGGTGCACACGTATGCATGAGCCGGTGGAGGAAAGAGGTCAATCTCTGATGTTGTCCTTTGGGAGTTATCAATCGTGCCCTCTGAGAAAGGGTGTGTGATTGGCTAAGCACCAGCCAAGGGATCTGCTGGCCCCACCTCCCCTGCACTGAGATTATAGTCATGCACCATGCCTGCCTTTTTCTTTTTTTAAAGTGGTTTCTGAGGGTGGAACGTAAGACTTCCTGCAACTGCCCAGGAAACACTTTAGCGACCGAGCAGTCTACCTGGCCCTCATCATTTTCTGTTCATAGGCAGTGTCTGGAAATCACACAGGAAGGGTTACAAGCTTTGATCCCACAGTGAGGCCCCTGGGTTCATGGCTGGGAAAGAGGTCACCGGGAGGCACTGGCACCAGGAGCTCCATGGAGTGGGTTGCAAAGGACAGCCACATTGCCTTTATTCCTGCGTAAAGCCTAGGAAATCTTGCAGTGTGGATGAAAGAGAATCTGCCAGAGCAGGCTCTGTGACCTCTCAGAGAAATCTGTCTTTATTGTCCCAACAGTGACTAATGCTTCCGAGGTGGGTCATTTGCCAAGGATGTTATTATGAAAAGCATTTTCCTTGGCAGCCCACTGTTCCTTTTTTTGAGCAACATGAAGCCTTTGGAGCCAGTGAGGCAGGAGTTGCATGTACACAGGGATGTCACAGGTACACAGGTACAGGTGCCTGTGTAGGCAGGCAGATTGTCACAGCCTCAACATTTTAGTCTTAGACAAATTCAAGGTGTGTGAGAACTCGATGTATGTGGGAATGAGGGTTGCAATCAAACAGGAGATGGAGGCCTGGGCCGGAAGTGCTGCCTGCCTGAAATGCAGACCAGCATCTGAAGGAAGGGCAAGCAGTGGGTTGGTTTCCCACACTCACCTGGCCTGCCGGGTCACAGCAATCCATAGTCCCAAGCTCGGGGCACCCAGTGCCCTCTTCTGGCTTTGGCAGGCACTGCATACACACACAATGCACATACATACATGCAGTCAAAACACACGTGCATAAAATGAAAATATATAAACCTTTAAGAAGAGAAAAATTTTAATCTGAAAGTTCCAGTTAGGCATGCTCCTGATAGCTTCTGAGAGGGAGCTAACAGCTTTGTATGTGACTCCCTGAAAAGTCAGAATCAAGGCAGGAGAAGGGCAGTTATCTATTAATTTATTCCCTTTGATTTAAAAAAATTATTTATATTTAAAAATTATAATGTGTGTGTGAGTGTGCATGTTTGTACGGGTGTGGGCAGACATGTGTGAGTGTGTGTGTATGCACGCATGAGTGTTTGTTGGGGGATGTTTATCTTTTTGGTGACTTCAAATTATGTTAATTAGGGCCACAAGGCTGCCTAACTACCAGTCTTGATTTTATGTTTCCAGGTTCAGGCCTCTTACACTGACTTTCTCTACTGCCACCCTTTCTACTCAAGCAAAATCTTCAAGAAAAGATCTCCTGAGAAGGTGGTGGCTGCTTGTGGCTTTGCACTGTGCTGAAGGCAAATGGTACAGGTAAGTAGGTCTAAAGCTGGTACCATCTGGAAATCCTAAGACAGGGGTTGGCACAATCAGTAGTTCTTCACAAAGATGGGCATACATGTGCATGCTCATATGTGAACACGCATGTACACTCACACATATACACATGTGCATACAAACACAGGCACACACACATACAGGAACAGTATATATCTCCATACCTAAATATTATCCCACTACTTTTTTTCTGGAGTCTTTTAATGAAAGAGAACTGTTACATTTCTGCACACATACAAACACACACACACACACACATGTGGTGTGCATGCTTGCATATAGGCATGCTCACATGTATGTGAGTTAACATGTTTCTGTGCATGTGGAGCCCAGAGCTTGACATTGGGAGTCTCTTGTCTGCTTTTTATGTGGGTTCAGGGATCTGAACTCTGGTCCTTAATCTTTGCACAAAAAGTGGTTTGCCCACTTAGCCATCTAGTTACTCTACCGAGTCCCTTTTCTTTTACTTTCCTTTTCCGTAGAGAAAATAATTTTTACTTACTTTGAAGTGACTGGTAAGATGTGTGACAAGAGAATGATACATAAAGGATAACTCTGATGCTGTTACTCGGCTGCGGGGCAACAACAGTCAAATCGCAGAGAATACAATATAACCTATAGTCTCATCTAATTGTTTGTTTCTCTTGATCAGCAGCATTCAATGGCAAAGTATTTTTACCATGGAACTCTCTCTTATTACATAATTTCCCAACAAGCAGGCATTCTTTTATTTGATCCTGTTCATCTGGAATTGAATTGTGTGTGTGTGTGTGTGTGTGTGTGTGTGTGTAACTATAGTAGTTCCTGTTATTAATGGCTTTCTTAAGACAGTTGCTGATTGGTGAACTGCTGAATGGGAGAGCTTTCAGATCTGAAGAGTTTCAGTACATGTTTCTGAATTACTTTCCAACCAAACGGTAGCAGGTTCTGTTTGCAGAAGAGACACATAAGCATTCTCTATCTTCAAAGTCCTGGATGCCAAGAGCTCTGGATGCTGAAAGGGGGCTTGCTTCTTTTCATTGGTGGTCATAAATGATCTGTGCTTGTCCACGTGTGCCGTGTGAGGGGCGATATGTGCACACAGAGGAGGCCATTTGCTTGCAGGTCCTGCTGTGTTTTAGAACCTGCCTTCTGTAAATGGAGGCACACTTAAAGCTTGCCAGATTTGGACATTTGAGAAATAATACTAAATCAAGGAGGACTGTGAGAGCCCTGGGGAGATGTGAGATCTTTCTTTCCAGCCAAGTATTTTTAGACAATTGTGAAATCACTGAATAGCCAGCATTTTCCAGTGAAAAGTGAAGTTTTTTCACTGCTTAAAAAGAATAAGGAGATATTTCATAAACAGCCTCCAGGAGAAGCAATTTGAAGCCAGACTTCTCATTATTAAGAATGTGCATGTGTATATGATTATCTAGCATGTATATGTATGTATTCTGTGCCCAGGATGTTGGTTGCTACATAGAACATAGAGGCTACTGATCCCTCGGATCACTACAGGGGCCCTGCTCTTTTTTGGGGGATGGTTTCCTAAGTTTGCATTTGTAAAATGCACATTAAAAATAGTGGTGATTGTGTGAGGTGATGCTTCATATGACTGAATGTGGCATGTTTATTCTCATTAAAGTTTTGTGTTGATAGGACATTTATTGATACTAGAGGATGACTGACTATGGGTCAGGTGTGGAAGAGCGCACCTATGATCCCAGTACTCAGGGGCAGGAGGATCAGGAATTCAAGGTTTGTTTGCCTCACATGAAACCTTATCTCAAGAGAGCAGAGGAAAAAACAATCACAAAAGAGAAAATGGGGGCAGGAGAGGTTGTTCTACTGCCCTGCGGATCAGAGTTCAGGCCCCAGCATCCATAGAATAAACCAGGCATTCTAGGAAATACCTATAGATCCAGCTCTGAGGGGGCATGGTGAGGCAATATTTCAGCCTAGTCAAGAAGATGTAAACCTCACATTTAGAGAGAGACCCTGCCTCATAGGAGTGTATGGAGAGTGATAGAGGACACCTGATGTCCTCTGCTGGCCTCTGTGGACACTTACCCACACTTAACCTATATACACATGTGTACTTACAGTCACACAGATACACATACAAACAAATTAAGTCCTTTAAAAAGAAAAGGACTGTGGTAGGAGCTAACAACACTATACTGCAGTGATCACAACAGTGGAATTCTGCCTTATGCAATTATGTTTTCTCTTCTTCCTCTTCTACCTCTGGTTCAACCCCTAGTGTCTGAAGGAATTTAACGGCTTATTATTACCAGCGTGCACTGAGTCAGTGCTGTCCAGGACAGACTGTCTACTGAACGTCTTTAAGGAAGAGATCTATTCCTACAGGGCTTAAGACTGCTACTCTATTGCCTGGCTAGGGCACCCGAGTATCAATCTGGCCAGGCTGCCTTGGACCAGCCCGTGTAATAGCTTCTCATTCCTACCCAGGTTGCCCTGACATGGGATAGAAAGTGACTTGGGCCAGGAAGGTATCAGGCCTTTTATGAGCCCCACAGCAAGAGCCCCTCCTCTTCTGGAGCCATGTGTGAGCTGATTCACTTGGCTCATGTCCTCTTCCTATTGATAAACAAGCTTCATTTCGTGAACCAAATGAATGGAAAGGCATGGGGTTAGAACTTCCATCTCCTTGGTTCTTGACAGTGTGCACTACAGCCTACAGATGCATAGGGGGAGGGTAAATGAGCTGCAGAGATGGCTCAGCAGCTAAGATCACTAACTGCTCTTCAGAGGACCTGGGTTCAATTTCCAGCATCCATATGGTGGCTCAAAACACTATGTAACTCCCGTCCCAGGAGATCTTATGCCCCTTTCTGGCTTCTGAGGGCACTGCACATACTTGGTGTACAGACATAAACATGCTACCAAAACATACACATAAAATTAAAATACATAAAATCTCAAACACAAAATAAAGGTGGAGATGGGGTAAACTGGGTGCTGATTCACTCCACCCTTTGGCCACTTATTAAGATCAAAAAATGGGAGAAAGACAGTCCAAAGTAATTTTTCATCAGCTACAACAAACGCAGGGCCACTTGGTTAGCGTCTGCCGCTGCCTTCCACTGACCCTCCTATGACTGGTTTGTCTCTTACTGTATTCACTGAGGCCCTAATTTCCAGTCTCATTCACATAGCTTTGGACTTAGCAGAAGAGACACATTTAAATTCCCAATTAAGGCACTTTAGCTGAAGGCTGCCTCTTTAATGGTCATAAGTGAATCTCTCTTAGGTAATAGTGAGAATGCATAAGTAAATAAAAGCATATATTTTAGGCAAGTGTGTGTGTTGGGCTTGAAGGAATTATGAAATTCATGGGAGAGAGGACAAAACATAAGGAGTCTTAACAACTGTACATTATACAACGAGTTTGCTGTGCGCTGCCAGACTCAGACGAGACACTCCAGGCATGTAGGTAGGAAGGCTGCATGGAGCTGCTTCACGGATGGTAATGATGCCACCATAAGGACCGTGTAGTGTTTCGGTAGCACCTAGTTTCCTTATTGTCACCAAACAGGAAGAGAGGAGCCTTTAGCTGTGACTCCCAGGCTGCTGTGCAGAAATGCAGGCATGATAGTTACCTAAAACCTACCAGAATCTGATCCTCCAGGGAGGCAGGAGAGCAGGCACTGTTATCTATGTCTAATGGTGTGATAATTTGAAGCTGAAATCCTGCAGGCTTTTTGCTGTTCTCTGTTCCTTAGGTATGGTGATGCAAAGCGTTTCGATTTCTCCCCATAGCCACGTAGAAGAGCATCTTTAAAATCAACAGAGTATTGCTGAGAAGTTAATCCTCGAAGTCCCCTCTGGAACGTAGGGCGCCCTAGGGTATGGCTGGTGCTGAATGAAGCCCATGGTTTTGGAATTGTGTGAAGTAAAGCTCATGTCTTCCTGTTGAAGTCTCATGCAAGTCATTCATCACATTCATTTATTTGACACATGATTTGTGCCTGTGGTGTTAAGCAGTGTAAACATGGACAGGATCAAGGTAGACATGGGCTGGCCATAATGGAGCTGTCCAAACTAGGTTGATATTATCGAAAGAACAGAGAGTGACTGGAGCAAATAGGGAGGCCAACTGGACTGTTAAGAGGGAGAGCCTGGGCTGAGACTGAAGAAGGACCTGTGGGTGAGGAAGGCAGGAAGCAGAAACAACCAGAGAGTAGACGAGGATTGCAGATGGATGGAGTGCTCTTGGCAACAACTCCAAACTAGAAAATGATAAAGATAGGCATAGGAGTATATATGAACGTTCTCTCCGGTGGACCCATCTGGGCCAGGAGTGGTGTGCACTTACTCATCTCTCAAGGGAAGTGATTTAAGCAGAACATCTCTCTCACAACTTGCCGGTCTCTGAGAGTCTGAGCAGTGAATCTTCTGGTTGCTATTGAGTGCATACCACGTTAAAAGCATAGATGTCACCCTGCATCTGTCTTGGTGTGCACTAATACCCTGGCATTCCTCCTCGTCACAGAAGATGCTTCAAGGTGTATATTTTAAAAAGTGAATAGTTCTGAAGCAAATGAATGCTAAGTTTTTCTATGCATGCATATACATGATGACAAAAGTTATCTTTAAATTATACACAATAATACTGAAGATATAAGTTATAACAATAGATTGTGATGGACATTGGTGCTTTGGGGCTTCGATTAAGTAAAATAGGACTCTTCAACACAAGTAACTGCAAAACCATAGCAATGGAACTGAAAACCAAGATGGCTGCTGAGCAACTAACAGGAGGGTAGCAAATACCATGTGTACACACAAGACAAAGGGATGATGCATGTCTCAAGTAGGAAAGAGTGAGACAGCATGGGATTTCAGGATGCTTTTCAGAATTTGTCAGTTGTATGTTTCTAGAATTTTCTTTTCAGTATTTCCAAAACAGTGCTAACCTACGTAACTAAAACAATGGAAAAGAAATCTGTAAATAGTTGGGGGCTGCTTTGATTTCATTCTTTAACCATGAAGAATTGAGGTGATTGCTTCATGGGATGCATTTATCTTTCTCTTTTATGAAGTATAGCTCTGTGTGTGTGTGTGTGTGTGTGTGTGGGTGTGTGTGTGTGCGCACTCACGTGTGCATATCACCCACACAGAGAGACAAAGAATGTAGAGGTTAGATGTTGACATCCATTGTCTTCAATCACTCCCTAGCTTATGTTTTGAGAAAGCACCTTACACTGGATGTAAAGTTCATCAGTTCAGTCAGGCAAAGCTGGCTGATGAGCTGGCTGGCTAGGGTTCTGTATACCTGCACCTCCCCAGGGTTGGGACTGCAGATGTACACCATCACATCTAGATTCCATGTGGGTACTGGAGATCCAAACCAAGATCCTCTTGCTTGGTCAGCAAATGATTTACTGACTAAGTCATTTCCCTAGTCCTGGCTCTTTCCTATTTTATCTATTATAATCTATCTTAAAGTATATTATAGATCATATGATTCACTCCAACACACATAGATAGATATATGTGACTAATAAAGTTTCCAGATCAAAGCAAGTCATCTTATCTTGGACATTCCAGTATTGATGTCCTTCTCAGCATTTATGGGCTTATGGTTCTTTTTCCCAACTTCCCTATATTCCTGGATGCTTGTAACAGTCTTTTACACAATTACATCCACTCAAAGACTCCTATTCTTTGGCCTTTAATGGGCTTTAAGTAAATGCTATGCTTTTTGTTGGGGTTTACTATCATCAATGGGCACCTTTTACTATCATTTGTCCTTAACAACTGCTCTAGTGGAGAGCAAGCATCCAGCATAAAATATGACTGCTGTGTTTTTTCTCTTCTTTGAGTAGCCTAGTCTAGCTGTCCATTCCACTAGTGGATCCACACATCATAGGCAAGAATGGGAGTGCACATCATATGCACGCGTGCACGCACACAGGCACAGACAGACAAACACACAGATAAACACACTCACACACACAGACCCACAGACACACATTCACATGCACACACAGTCACACTCACACACATACACAGACACACACAGATACATGCACATACATAGACCCACACACAGACATACACAGATACATACAGACACACACACAGACACATAGAAAAGAGACACACACACACAGACACACTCACACAGAGAGATACACACAGAGATATACTCACACACACAGACCCACAGACACATATTCACATGTATGCATAGACACACACACAGACACAGACACACACACACAGACGCATACAGACACTGACACACACACAGACATACATATACATAGACACACACACAGACACACACATACAGACACACACAGACAGACAGACACACACACACAGTACATTCTCAAACACAGGCCCATTTTCCATTTAGATTTATAGTGTACATTTCATAGTGAAGGAGAGTATTTTTGTTATCTATTTAATATTTAAAATAGAGATTTCCCTCAATTTTATCCTTCATCATAAACATGTTCTCCCCTTTTGACTCCATGCCTTTCAGTCTGGAGGTAGCATCCATAATTCATATCCTGCTGGGGAGAAGGCAGCATTTTGAGACACTTAATGATGTTTTTTTGTGGTAAAAGAAAAAACATGTACAGTCAGAGATTCAAGAGTACACATTATTTTATATGTCAACATAGCTTTTTAAGGCTATTTTGGAGCACTTTAGAATTTCTGAGATGATTTTCCAGCCTTCCTTACAAAGCATTTTATTCTTAATACGTGGGGATATTCACATAGCATGGAGATAATACAGTGGAGTATTCTGGTATCTGATGGGGAAAATATTTACAAAAGGTTTGCTTCCAAAGCTCATCATTGTGTGTGTCCATACAGGAACCTTAACACTCTGTAGAGCTCCCCCAGCCCACCTGTGATGCTTGTGATGTTGGGAAATGGCCTATCCCAAGTGGAAGCAAACATGGGAAGTGGAGGCATAATCAACATGGCACTAGCTTTGGTCTTTTTCAAGCTATCATCTACCCTTTTATTTCTTAGAGACTATTAAATAAAATGAAACATTTAAATCTATTCTCTAAGATCTGGAAAGGGTAAGATTCTTAGGTGCACCAGTAGGGATGGAAGGAAGCATGCAGACCAGGTTAAGCCCTCTCTCTGAACTTAGGACCCGCCATGGCAGTATCATTTACCCCTTCGGTGTAGTCCATGTCCTGGATGAAGTGTTCATGTGTTGAAACTTTTATAAAATTTAGGAAAAAATGTGAAAAGCATCTTGGGGACCAGTGTGGTGGCATGGTGGCATTAGGGGGGATGAGGTATTGGGGATTACCAAGAGTTTGGGTCAGCCTGGGCTACACAGTGAACCTGCACTGTCCTGGGCTACACTATGAGAATCTATCTCAATGAAACACAAAGAAAAAAATGAAATAAAAATGCATGAGTGTGGTTTGAAGTTAGTAAGAAGTAGGTCGGTGCTGTGACGTGTGTCATCTAGGCTTTAGTGAGGAGTATATTGTTAAAATTTATTTTCTGAAACTTAGGATGTGGTTTTTGTGATTTGGAAGTTATGTTCTGCCCGTCATCTTCTCAGAAATATATTTTTTAAATTCTTTGTCATTTCTGCCCCTTCTCTTCCCAGTGGAGGAAACACATCATACTTTGCGCTCTTTAGAGCGGCAGTTTTGGTCAGCCTGGCACATGGCAGATGCTTCCCCAACGCTGATTGCTACTCTTGCTGGGACCTCTTCCTCTTTTCCTTTCCCTTTCTGTTTCCTAGTGTTGAGTATCTAAACAAAGCAAATATAACTGAATGAAGTACAGTTGCCTTCCTACCACCCATGCTTTTAAAGCTGGGGCCATATTTGGCCTCACTGGCAGAGATACAATCTTCCCCTGCATGTGTCTGTGGAAGAACCAACATTCAAGTGGACCGCCCTTGGACTTGAGAACCAGGAGAGCATTCGACAGGGTGCTCAGCGATGCTGTGCCTCTGAGTTTCTATCAAGAACAGGCTAGAACAGGAGTAGTTGCCCTCTGAGGCTTCCTCTACTTCTAAAAAGAAAAAAAAAAAGTCACCTTAAATCTTTGGTGCTTTGAGACTTTGAAGTGTCTGCAGAAAACACATATGAAAAGCCACAGCCTCAGTTTATGCAATGCTGGCATATTTTAGTGGCTTTTTTGGTTTGTGCCCTCCTTTGTGCTCAGGTGGAGCTAATGACCTCCCTACCTCTCTGGTGATAAGCTTAAAGGAAAGGAGGTGGTCACAGAGGCAAGGCCCTTCCAGATGTTTAACCCCTTCTGCTGGTCTCCAGATGGAGCAGAGGGACCATCACTTTGCTTGGCTTTGAGATGAATCCCTCTCTGGAGGGAAATCTGGCAGCTGTGTCCTAGTCAAACTGCAGGGCTGATACGACAGTTTGGGGAGAAGGGGCGAGACAGAAATAGCGGATTTCAAAATAATCCAATTACAACAGCAGGCAGAGCGCAGTTAGGCAACAAGAAGGCACAAAGATCGGCCCCAGAGCCTGACTGTACACTGTTGATGGAGTGCAGACTCCAGACGTGCACCTTCATGCAATTCCCACCACACACACACACACACACACACACACACACACACAAGTGCCAACCCATGTTATGGCTAGAAAAATACCCCAGTCGCAACACATTCTGAGCAGGAGGCTCATGTGATTTTGAGATGCCATCAGGGCTTTTCTCTCTTTCCAGTGGTCTAATATCAGGCTGTGTTGTTGTACCTGTGTTGTACACATAGATCTATTTTTCAAAATGTGTGTGTGTGTGTGTGCATGCCTATGCATGTCCTTGATTACATATGTGTTTCTGAGTGTGAGCACATGGATGTCACTGAGTCTGGGTAGAGGACAGAGTGTTGTTCCTCACCTGTGATCTTGTTGGTGATGGGGCATCTTGCCCAGGCTATTAACTTCTGTGGATTCTCCTGTCTCTGTCTCCATGGCACCTTGGAAGCACTGGCATTGCCGATGCACACCATGCTAGGCTTGGGGGATCTGAACTCAGGTTCCCACACTTGTGAGACCTCTCTAGTTCTTGGTCTGTTCTTTTAAAGTCCTTTCCCTGACTTTGCTCCTATGCAGGAGAATGTCATAGGCATGTATTTGTAGATCACTATGCTGAAGGTAGCTGGGGCCACCTCTGCAGGGACAAAAACCCTTATTTTAATCCATGGATTTTGATAACAATGACAGGGGAAGAAGAGTGCCCCATGACACAAAGATGACAGAAAAATGCCCCATGACACAAAAGGCCATGTGTCTGATCCCCAGCTTCCCAGCACTGCGGTGTATAGCCGCCATCAAGTACCTGCGGTTGTGTGAAGATGGAACCTGTTAGAGTTTCTGCAATGCATGTGCTGCTTGTAATAAGTCCCAGAACAGGAATATAGACATTGTGGATTAAAGGGGAAAGTACTGTTAAACACAGCAGGGCTGGGGATGGGGTTGAGGAGAGAGATAGAGGGAGAAATGAACATGAAGCTCATGGTTTTAAGTTGGAAGGACAGTGAGGTGGACCTACAAGATTCCTGCCCCACAAATAAAAGGCAAGGGAGGAGGTTTCTATACTCTGCTTCTAATAGCACCCAGTATTAGACTATCTTTCAAGTTGACTCTCAGAGATAGGACCTACATTTTCTCAAAGGGAGATTCCACTAAATAGTGATTGCAGTGCTAAAGCATCCCAGGGTATTAGTTAACCAGAAAGGGGAACATTGGGAAGGAACTTAGGAATGGGAGGGTTCACATAGAATTATGAATATGGTTCTATAATAAAATGGAAGAAACTGAATTCAATAAAAATGGCAGGAAATGCATGCACTGGGAAATAAATGACATTTGGCATCAGAAATTCTGGCTTCAAATTTTAGATTTTAGGACCAAGGCTATAGCTCAGTGGGAGAATCCTTGCCTTGAGCCCCAGATTTAATCCAACATTGCCAAAATAACCGTAATAAGAGTAATGCTTTTATCTCCATAATTTGTTAGCCCTGTGACATTAGGGTAGTCAATTAAAATCTGAGAAGTTTTTCTTGTTTTTTTCCTTCTGTTGATCTTAAGATAGATGTAATTATCATGTCTATCTCAGAGGTGTTGAGATGATTAAGCAACATAATGTATTCAGATATATTTTGTGAATCCAAGAGGCCTGCGTTTATCATAGCTCTAGAAACCTGCCTTGATTTTATGGTATGGAGTGAGGCTTGGGTATTCACAAACAGGTGTAACACAAAGAGTCATCCACACAGAAGAAAGACCCATCCTGTAAAAATTATAAAATAGGCACACATTACTTCTCTTTCTGCTCCTTATTTTCCTGACCCAGATGGTGTATGTTTATAGAGTTTTTCTGAAGGACTCTGGCAAGCTGCACAGTTCATTGTCCACCCTCCACTGAGTTTTAGGAGAAATTACTTGGTAGTAAATACCGCCTGTGAGCACACTACCATGAACGGACTAAAGAGAAGCCTTCCTTCATTCAGGAACCCTAACTTGGAAAGAAACCGACAGAGGATAAAGAACAAGCATGGCCCCAGTGAGACTCTGAGCTCTGCAGGGAGGCAGGGAGGAAAGAGACCTCCCCAGGCATGTGGCTCCTCTGCTAGCTTCATGCCTCAGCCTAGCTTCTGCCCCCGAATCACAGACTCTTCCAAGTGTCTGCTTGGGTTTCCTTTCCTGAGCTTTTCATCTTAATCTCCTGAAGAATCCAAAGAGAGGAAGTCAACTGGATTATCTGCTGCTTGCCCATATTCGCATGCAAGGGTGAGTGGAACACACTCTGTTTATCAACTGGGCTAACGTGAAGATGGAGCTGTGTGCTCAGGAGCATATCTGGGGATGCAGTCATGAATACATGTGTCTGTGAGTGAGTGCCCACAGACGTGTCATGGCAGCCTCATTAACATGGAAAAGACACCCTGACATTAATTAGGAGGTGTGATAGGAACAATGACAGAAGAGCACTTTGGGCATTGCCTGTGATTGCCAGGATGATGTAACCAACCGTGTGCAGCAGCAAGAACTCGCTTGCTCATTCTTGGGAAGAGCAGTGGGAGGTGAACATGAACATGTTCAAATGTTCAGATGTGGATCCTGTACAGGAAGGCTGTGAGTTTCCAATGTGTGCCTGCTTGCTTGCAACTCAGAGTGTGATTCGTGGCAGAACCTGTGCCCTGTCGTTTGTTTAGTATTCCCAGGGATGTGTGTAGGGCTGAGCTATTGCACTCAGAAGAGAACAGCTGTGTTTAGAAATTATGGTAGAAATAGCACAGGAAAATTGAATTAAGAGAAGATACCCAGAGAGTCCATCTCTGATGGATGATATTTCTTACCTGATCTCCATCGTTCCCTATGAGGGAATAAAAACTAGGAAATTGGGTTTGAAAAAATGGATTAAGACAAATGTCTACTCGGGATTTTTTGACCTTAGCTGATTCCAGTTTTACTAGAACCATGTAAAGAATCCACATTCTCACGTCAAATACTTCTGAAGTGTGCCCACAGTCTTTGATTTCAATACATGGTTTTCTAAAATGCAGGAGTGGTGTGTACTTACGGAGCATTCGTCTCCAAATATCTGCTTAGTTTGTCTCTGAGTGTGTTGCACACTCACTCAGTTATTTTAGAGAGCAATAGAGTAAAGAGAACACAACACTCTCTGGTCTCCAGAAAGTCTTATTTGTGTACCTTTGTAAAGATCACTGGGTGATGGACACTGATGTCCACTAGGTGTAGGACACTGTGATGGACTGTGTGATGAACACCAGGCACCGGGTGATGACCACTGTGTGATGTTCCCATTTGGACTATCGAGATTGTGTGCATACATATGGCGGCTCTGAAGCACATCAACAAAGAAATTACTTCATCTGTGGCTATGACTCTCAACACCTAGGACAAAGATACAAAAGTGACTTGTTAAAGAAATACCTGGATGATGAGTTCATCATTAAGGTAGACACAAAGGGTCAATATAGAAAGACACAGAACATGTGGTCAGTTCTGCTGGAAAGGCCCCAGTAACCTAGCTGAGGCTCAGAACAACCTGTCAGGAAATACATGTGAGACCATAGCACAGAGGGAAAAAAAATGTCCATAAGCCCATCCTGCTACAAATCTATTGGGAATAGGACAACTGTTCCTTACAGAAGACTTCCACTTCCTAAAAATGGAATGAAGGAGCCAGAAAATGATCCCTCAGAATCTGTGGCAGTTGTAATTCCCGCAGGAAAGTTCTAGTGAGGGGTAATAAAGTGAGTGTGTGTGGGCGGGGGCGGGGAGAAGCACACTGGACGAGTTTCAAGTCATCTCTACCCCAAGTGCAGTCAGTACACAGAGAAATGAATTGCTTCCTTGTGGAGTATCCTGACAGACAAGGCCTTTACTGAATCCTATGGGGTAATATCACCAGGGAAACACACACACACACACACACACACACACACACACACACACACACACACACACACACACACACACACACACACACTGAACTCTTGACATGAAGCATAGAGAAAAACATATAGAAGGCCTCCCACAGTATCCTCCCTAGTAATGTAGAATCAAAAGAAAATGCCAGACAGGGATTAGGATGTGCCTCCATCAGTAAAGCACTTACCTAGCATAAAGGAAGCTCTGGGTTGAGTTCCATTCTTGGAACTGTATAAACTGGGCATGATAGCACCTACCTATAAACTGGATAATTTGGAGATAGGAGCAGGAAGTTCAGCAGTCCAAGGTCACCCTTGGCTACATAGTGAGTTCAAGACTAACTTGGGATATATGTGACTCTACTCTGTATGTGGTGGGGGTGGGTATAGACAGAGCCAAATGAAAGGCCCTTTTAAAAAAATAACTGATAACTTATGTTTCAAAATATTAGAGTCTTTAAAAAGTAATGAAGATGGACTGGAGAGATGGCTCAGAGGTTAAGAACCTTGGCTGCTCTTCCAAAGGACTCCAGTTTTGATTCCTAGCATCTCTGTGGTAGCTCACAACTATAATTCCAGCTCTGGGAGATCCAATGCCCTCTCCTTGGCAGTGGCACTTGACACATGTGATGTGCATACATACATACATGCTGGCAAAACACCCTTATATAGACTATTTTTAAAGGAAGAATTGAAAAATGCTCACAATAGATGGAAGACAAGGGTCATGACAATGTAGTGTCATCTAGGGAATCCTGGATGGGTCTTTAATGAGAGAAAGCTGTCCTAGAGAAGAGCTGATGAAGTCCTAGTGATGCTCACAGTATAGCTAGTATAGTACTGACTGAGGCTAGCTCTCCAATTTTGATTCATTTTCTATGGTGTTGATGTTAACATACAGGGAGTCCGAGAGGAGGGCCTAAAGGGGCCCTGCTAACTCTGCCTCCTGTGGTAATCTCCATTCTTGGTTTTGAGGGATGGAGCTAAAAAGTCGATGAAAACAGTTTTCTAAGAAATAATGATAGGCTGTAACTATATACGACAGGGAACTGGTGAGGGCAGGAACAACCTCAGATGCAGCTGATGGGAAGAAGAACGAGAAACGGGAGGAAATGGAAGTCCTGGACCAGTTTCCTGTGAGAAGCAAAACTATTTGCTCACCTTGAAGGGAGGTAGAGTTTGTGGGCAGAGCTCACTCTCACTCCTGAGGCAGGAGGGACAAAGGGTTAAGGAAGGTGGGAGATGGTCTATGCTGGATGGATTAGAGATTGGGAGCGATTGTGTTTTGCTGAAGGTCAGTGGGAAAAAAAAGGTCCACAGCTGTGTGAGGCAGAAGATCATTAACAGCAGACAGAAGGAGGCTGGAGAGCTGGCTCAGTACTTAAGAGAACTTGTTCTTATGGAAGACCTGGGTTCAAATCCTAGGACTCACATGGTAGTTCATAACCAGCCAAAACTCCAGTTCCAGGAAATCTGATGCCCTCTTCTGACCTTTCTGGGCAACAGGTATGCATGTGGTATATATGCATCTATGCAGACAAAATACTCCTACATAACATAAAAGTGAGTAAGTCTAAGAAATTTTAAATTGCCTGGTATAAGAGCTCAGCAACAATGGGCAGGTGGAGAAGTGTTATGGATTCTTATTTAGGAAAGTGATACAGGGGAATGGTACTGGTCTAGGGCTTTGCTTTACAGTGGAATAAACCTACCATAAACTCAATAAACCCATAGGCAGGTAAACACTGTTGAGAGCCACTTAATTCACCTAATCTTTGGAGCATGACCTACTGTGTTGTATGGATTGTTACTGCCCTACAGGGAGGCATTGGGGAAGAGTTGGAATGGGTGAGTTAAGTGTTAAGAAGAGCTCGTGGCAGCCTGTTCATTTGGAGCAGGGACTGAAAAAGAAAGAAGAGGCAACATTCCATAAAGCACTTCAAAGAAGCGGACACATAGAACTTTACAACTGGTGGTTTTGAAAAATGGAGAAAGATCAAAGATAATTCCTGGGGTCTTGAAAATTGTGTTCATGATTAGACTAATACGTTCAAAAGATATGTGAGTGCTAATATTGGTGAGTAATGTAGGTTGATGATGAATATTTAGAGAGGGGGGAGGGGGAAAGAGAGGGAGAGAGGGGGAGAAGGAGAGAGAGAAAGAGAAAGAGAGAGAGAGGGAGAGAGGGAGAGAGAGGGGAGAGGGAGAAAGAGATAGAAAGAGAGAGAAAGGGAGAGAGGGAGAGAGAGGGAGAGAGAGAGGAGAGAGGGAGAGAGAGAAAGAGAGAGAGGGAGAGAGAGAGGGAGAGAGGGGGAGAGAGGGGGAGAGGGGGAGAGGGAGGGAGAGAGAGAAAGAGAAAGAGAGAGAGAGAGAGGGAGAGAGGGGAGAGGGAGAAAGAGATAGAAAGAGAGAGAAAGGGAGAGAGAGAGGGAGAGAGAGGGAGAGAGAAAGAGAGGGAGAGAGAGAGAGAAAGAGTATAAAATTTTCAATGTCTGTGTCCAATAAAAGATGGATCAGAAAGCTCATGGTTTAAGTTGGAAGGACAGTGAGGTGGACCTACAGGATTTCAACCCCACAAATAAAAGGCAAAAGAGGAGGTTTCTGTACTCTGCTTCTAATAGCAGCCATGAACAATATTAGACTATCTTTCAAGTTGACACTTTTTTCCCTGGATAGAGATGTCAAATCTCCTCTTGGCTTCTCCACACAAGCATAAAGGAGACACAGAAACTGTGCAATCACTGTTCTACTTGGGAAAAGCTCACTTATAATCCACTAACACATCAGTCTCAGTCCCAGGGCCCCAGACATACCAAACATGCATGATAAGATGCTATAACTCTAGCTTTCAAAATAGAACAGGTAAAAAAAATGTGTGAGCATGTATATGCTTAAGTTTGAAGCTCCAGCCACTATGGTGACTCTTGAGTTTGTTTTCGATAATCTTTCTCTAGAGGTAAATTCCTAATTAATGGTGTTCAGGGTGGGGTTAACTGTGTCTCTTTCTGATTGCTTGGACCTGTCCATTTTTTCTGGATTGTTAAGGAAGTTTCCCTGTAGCTTTGACCTCTTGCTTTTGACAGTCATGTTTCAGTGCTAGTGCAAGGATGACAATATTATAGTTATTTTTAATCTCTGTGACAAGCTAGAAGCAGCTCCAGCAGAAGTTATTAAACATAATTAGACTTAGTTTGAAGGACAAATGGCTGGGCACTGTGGGTGTCATCAGGTCACGGGTAGCACCTGTGGTGTGTTGACCTTGATTTGGGCTTACCAGTGACTGGGTCTACATTTTGAGAGTTTCGAAAGGTGACTAAGACATTCCACTCTGTTCCCAACATCACATTACACTTTGACAATTAAATTCTTTTGCCTTACTTGATTTCAATTATGCTGAATAAACATTTTGTTAACAGCAGACAACTGAAAGAACATTAGCCTCTTCTATAGTTAGCTCTAGCTGGAAATTGCTTGATAATCTTCAAGGTAAAAACTGGGGAAGGGGAACTGGAGAAATAGCTCAGCTCTCAAGAGCACAGACTGCTTCTGCAGAAGACTGGGGTTGGGTTCTTGGCACTTAGATGAGACAGTGCACACTTCAGTTTCAAGAGATCTAACACCTTCTTTGGCCTCCTTGGTTCCTGCACTTACATGCACATATCCCACACGTATACACACGATTTAAAAAAATACAAAAATAAATATTTTTTTTCTCAAAAATTCAATTGTGAGGTCTCTATCCTGCAAGCGCTAATGTGGCTTGGCTTTACTCAGTGTCCAGGATCAGGTTCTCTCAGGGTGTCATGACCATAGATGCAGCTAGAGAAGTTCTAGTGCCAACCAGAATTTGACCACTGAGTACAGCCTTTATAACATGCAGACGTCAACATAAAAAAACCCCACCCTTTTCATGATGAGAAGTCTCCACGAGCTGCAAATTGTCTGGGGTTGTATTTAAAACATGGCCAAGCCAGCATTGTGCCATACAGTGAGAATCGATGTTTTATGAGCAAGGTTAAAAAAAAAAAAAAAAAAAAAAAGGATTCCCATCTTTTGTGGCCTGGACATTGACAATCGCAAAACAAGCCCGTGAAATGGCCTCCAGGCTTCATGTGGAAGCAGATACATGGAAACAGGCAGAATAAAGGCTCCTTTATGTGCTTTTAAACTAACGTATTGAGTTCAGTATTTTTTCACAGGGAACATATTTTCAAGCTGTAGTGGCAGTCAGTGGCTCCCTGTAAAATTTCTATAGAAAAGGCTTTGCCTAAGCATTCTCTCCACAGTTACCTGAAGGCTGGCAGTTTCCCTCTTGTCTCAGAGTGCCTTGTAAATATAGTGCATTTGTCACAGTGGACATCTCGTTTACTTTGGGGCTTAGTTTGAAAGGAGTGAATGAAGCACGTACAAGACAGGTACTAAAGATTCAGGGAAGCGGTTTGGAGTTACTGACATAGACTTTACTAGTTAGAGGTCAAAGAAGCCTCACTGTGTAACCTCTATCCACCTTGTAAGGACCAGAAAGCCTCTGGACCCATCCTTTAACAAAAGATGGCACCTGGCCACCAAACAGAGGCACATCATCAAAGCGCACCTATGCCCTTGGGTTCTCCTAGATAAATAATGAAAGAAGGAGTCAGGCAGTGATGGTGCATGCCTTTAATCCCAGCACTTGGAAGGCAGAGGTAGGCAGATTTCTGAGTTCAAGGCCAGCCTGTTCTACAGAGTGAGTTCCAGGACAGCCAGGGCTACACAGAAAAAACCCTGTCTCGAAAGAAAAAAGAAAAGAAAAGAAAAGAAAAGAAAAGAGAGAGAGGGAGAAGGAAAGAAAGAGAGAAAGAAAGGCATAGACACCAGAAAACTGTACTGGGAAGAGCAAGAAAGTACCAGAAGCTATCTTAGAATTACACTAAACCCACTTAAAATTGCATTTGAATTCAGAATTTTTACTGTGCTCCTGACAATTCAGCACTGATCTAAGAGCAGGGTAGTTATAGATCAAGGCTGAGTCAGTTGCCAGCTCTTCTTGGCTCTTGTCTTTCCTTCTGGGGTCTCTCTTTTTTTCTCTTGAAAAGTAAATGGGCCCAGGTGTGGCAGTGTGTGCCTTCAATCCAAGCAGAGAGATACAGCTAGAATTGCTGTAAGTTTGAGGCCAGCCTGGTCTATGGAGAGTTTCAAGCCAGTGAGGACAGACCCTGGCTCTAAATAAGTTAGTCAGCACCATAAATGAATGAAGCAAACAAGCTAGATTCTCTCAAGTTCGTGGGATGTCACATCTGTGTATTTATATACACATCCATCCATCCATCCATCCATACATACATACATACATACATACACCACATATACACACCACATACCACATATATACCATACCACACACAGATACACATACACACATATACAATATGTACATACACACAATACCACATACCACACACAGATACACACCACATACATACCATACACAGACACACAGAGACCATATACATACACATCATACATATATATATACCACACAAACACACACACACATACACATACAGGTACCACATACATACATACGCACACACACACACACACACACACACACGATATGACCTACTTTCTTCTGGAGAGCAAATATTTATGAATACTGAATCTGCTTGTAGAATCTGAAAATAACAGGAGAGTGCCTTTTCAGGAAGGGGAAATAACTGGGAGAAAAATGTCCAGGAGCAATGACAGAAATCCTTTCTTTCCCTTCGGATCTCTGAGATACTAAGAACTCTAGTAGCTTAGGGTGCTACAGGGAGGCCAGTGGTTTTAGCCGTGGTTTCCCGGTTTCCCAGCTAGGGAAAGATTGGGAAAGCTCTGTAGTCATGAGGGAAGTAGAATGCATATAAAATAAAAACCTATGTGGTGTCTGTCACCTGCAATTCTAGCCCATGGGGTGAGGGGGATCAGGAGTTCAAGACCACCTTAGCTACCTTACTTTTTGACAAGCTGGGGATACATGAGCATGAGACGTCTGTCCCAAGACACAAGAATGACGAGGCCTTTAGAGCTGTGGCTTAGCAAAAGGCTTGCCACTTAATCAGAAGGACCTGAGTTTTAGTCCCAAGCTTCCAGTTGGTATGGTGGCATACTCTTGAATTCTAGATCAGGGAATGCTAGGATAGGAGGATCATTGGGCCTCACTAGCCAGTTCCTCTAGTTGAATCAGTGAGCTCCAGATTCTCTCTCCAGTGGGAGACCCTGTCTCAAAAACTAAAGTGAGGGGCCTTTGAGGAAAACACGTGACAGTTACCTCTAGCATTTATATGAATGCAAATGTGTGCACGTGCACCCACATAGCTACATACACATGTGAACACATTCATAAGTATATGGCACACATGCAATACCGAGACCAAAGTAGAATTATAAAATCTCGGCAGTATAGGGCTTATTGTCATTCAAAGTAGCTGAGCACAGAGGGTGCTTTTCTGTGGTGGTGGGGGTGGGAGGGCCAGGGCAGGAGCAGCAAACTGCCTAGCTCTTCATGATATGGTGACAAGAAAGGTTTCTTTTTTTGGTCATGTTACAGTTAACTGGGATAGTGGGGGGTCTCCAGCCATAGTGAGGTGCATTTATGAGGGAGCAGTTTCCAGACCCAGGATCTTTTCCTCTCGTGGATCTGATCTGTTGAGCCATTTCTTGGGTGTTGGAAGAACTCAAGCATCTTTGGCAGCTGGAGGAAGAGATGGAATTGGCAGACATTACCCACATGGATGTAGCTAGCCACAGGAAGCTGGGGAAATGTCAGCTGTATATCAAAGAAATCAAGGAAGCTGGATTGCTGGACACCTCACCAGCATCCTTCAAGACCAGATAACTTCCTGGCTCAACACCCTTCACACCCACTGGCCAGTTTATCAGAACATCACAGCTCTATTCCAGGTATATCAGAGCCCACTCTGCTTCTGTTGCCAGGATTCTCCATCTTTCAAGGCATCTGTATCTGAATTTCCCCTCCTCTGTATTATCTATTAGGAGGAGAGGGCAGCTCTACATACAAGCTTTTCCAAATGCCACTGCTGACACATGTCCCAAATGCTGGCTTTGGAGGGAAGTCCTACCTGTTTTCTAGCCTTCCTGTTATCTAGCCCTCCTCCCTCCTGTTGGTCAGGAACCTCCCTGTCCCTCTTACCCTTCTCCTTTTCTCCCTCTTTCTCTTTCTTTCTTCCTTCTCCTATTCCTTGCTTTCTCCTCTTCCTCTTCCTTCCCTTCTCCATCTTCTCCCTTTTCTTCCTCCTTTTTCTCCTCTTCTCATTAAGAGCTGGTTCCTTTTCGTAGTTAGGTTTACCATATCCCAGTGGAATTCCTCCCACTATCCCAGTCCTCAGCATCTGTGACATGTTAGCATTTGCATCCTATGCTTTAGGATCGGGCTGACCTCCAGTCTACTCTTTGTATCTGCCACCAAAACTGCAGGAAAGCTTTATGGATGTGAAGTTTTGGCTAGGCTTTGTTTGCCAGGCAACTGAACACAAGATGAGGACGTGGAGGAGAGGGTGTCAAGGTTCACTATATAAGGTTATTGTCTCACATGTTTTCATATGTCTGGGAGGGAAACTATTTAGATCCTGTAAAAATCAGAGTGAGATCAGTGGATGTCCAGCAAAGAGCTTCTTGCTCAAATTCCCTGACCAGCACAGAAGTAGCATGCCCAGGAACAGTGTGCTTGAGAGTTCTTTGTCCGGGACTACACCTGCATGTATATTCCCTGTCTCTTGATCACCTTCCTATAGAAGCAGGCACCAGTTACAGCAGGATTTCCCTGTAAAATGAGCTTGGAGCTCCTAGTAACTGATCTACAAATGAACTTTCTGTACACGACTCATTCATAAATCGAGGCTGGCCTGTCCCAGGCGTGTTGTTCAGAGATAGCATTTATCTGGGCTTCATCAATATGAGCTTGTCAACCTGACTTATGTGTACTTTCCTCTGCCCTCATTTTTGATGATAGCCTTGCCTTTAAAACTTAATAGTCTCTTTCTGTTTGGAGAAACATTCCCTTTTGGAGGGCCTTCAAATGCTCTCATGAATCGGAATAGTGATTTCATTTTATCTCGCAATTTATCTTTAGTAGGGCTCACAGCTAAGAACAGCTTTTATACACAGGCAAAGGAGAAACTGTAGAAAAATGGCAAGCTATTGAAAAAAATGAAAAGGAAAAAAAGGACATTTTTCTGGTATTATAAATGATTAAGGAACTCTGAAGTTTATAATTCTTTATATGTGTGTGCGTATGTGCACGAGTTTATGTGTCCTGTAGAACGGAACAGTCCAAACCGTCAAAGCGAAGTAGCTAATTACCATAAAAGTTGTGAGCATCCTATAGTGTGTTGACATGGAGACAGAATTCACTGATCTCTTCCCTTGGTTTTTATACATCCCATGAGTCTGTAGGAGTTAACTTCCAGGATACACACTTTGTTTACTCCTGATCTGTGAGTGGGAGCAGACATACTCTTTACTGCATCAGGCTATAAAGTAAGATAGCGTTGAACCTCGGTTCCAGGGATGTTCCCCTTAGGAAATTTCCTCTCCACGTACAAATCAAACTTTCCCATTGTTAGCCGAGCAGCTGACAGAGGATGATCACAAATGTTGCTGACATGGTTCTGGGAAAAGGTAGAAAGAGAAGGTAGGGATGATGCAAGCTTGTCAGAAAGCAAAGCTGTCAGAGATAGTGCTTCCGAGTTGCAAAGAGTACTTTGCTGCCCCCCCCCCCGCACCCCTGCAGCAGTAAGACACATTTCCTCAGCCTGTTATTCTGACTTGCACTGGCAGAGTCAGACGATAAAGCCGCTGTAGTTAAAATCGAGTGAATAGAAGTCATAGTTAATGGCCTTTCCTTTCTGTATTTAAAACAATACTGCAAGCCTGTGCAAGAAGCATCCAATTTGATGCGTTTTGTTGTATCTTTTGATGGCTCATTGCTACTGTCAGAACTGTGAGGATAATTTCGATGTCAAACAGCTCTTTTCCATCTCCAGTTGGTGATCATCCTCCCGGCACTGTCTTCGTAGACTGCAAGTCACCTTTGTGTTTAATGTTCACTAATTGGCAAATACCTTTATAAAGGGTTTTGCAGAAATTGAATTGCGAAGGTGTGGCTTAATACGAAGAAGCATACATATGCATGAGCATGAACCGAAAGCGACTTTATGAGCCGAAGAGCAACACTGTTTAAAGTGGGGCATTAAAATGAGATACTCTTACATTACATTATCCTGAGCATCAGATGCTAAAGCACATATACAAGACAGCTTACATATTCTCTAAACTACATTGGCTGCTTTGAGAGCTGCTATAAAAGTAACCTCAGTGTATTGGCGTGACCTGAAATTGTAAAATGCCAACAGCATCCATTAATTAAGGGGGACATCTAGGGAATGGGGAGATGGCTCAGTGGGTAGGAATGAGTTTTTGCACAAGCATGAGAACCTGAGTTCAAATCCCAGGCACCTAGTAAAAAAGCAGGATGACGTCACAGTTATCATAACCCCAGGGCTGCAAGTTGGGAGACTGGCTGGAGGTTGCTTGCTAGCAGCCTAGCTCCAAGTTAGTGAATGTGTCTCAAGTGGAAGGGATGATAGAGCTGGATACCCACATCCTCTTTGGACCGTCCTGCATGTACAGGCATGTTAGTACACATACCTGTATATACATGTCTATTTACCATACACACATAATTTAAATGAAAGAAGCCATCACTTAAATCCCATATTTTGTCGTCTGACTCTTTTTAAACACAAACCAAACAAGGCATTGTATTTTGTATTTGGATACAAAAAAATAACCATGAAATATGAAGAATAACGTATAAATCATTAAGCCACATAGATCAATAATTTATAACAATCCCAAGTTTATAAGTTTCCAGGCCATTTTTTTCATTTAAAATTTTTATTTTTTTATTTATATGAGTATACTGTAGCTGTCTTCACACACACCAGAAGAGGGCATCAGATCCCATTATAGATGGTTGTGAGCCATTATGTAGTTGCTGGGAATTGAACTCAGGACCTCTGGAAAAGCAGTTAGTGCTCTTAACCACTGAGCCATCTCTCCAGCCCCATTTAAAATTTAAAAAAATTTTTTTTTTTTTTTTTTTTGGCTTTTCGAAACAGGGTTTCTCTGTATAACCCTGGCAGTCCTGGAACTCACTCTGTAGACTAGGCTGACCTTGAACTCAGAAATCTGCCTGCCTCTGCCTCGCGAGTGCTGGGATTAAAGGCGTGCGCCACCACTGCCCAGCTTATATGTATATGAATGTTTTACCTACATGTCTATGTAATGCATGTAACCCTAGTGACCACAGAGACCAGAGAAAGAGTCAGATCCCCTGAGACTGGAGTTATAGATAGTTGTAAGCTACCGTATGGATGCTGAGAATCAAACCCAGGTCCTCTTCATATGCAGCAAGTGCTCTTAACCATTGAGCCAGCCCCCTAGCCCAAGGTCTTTACTATTATTTTTTATTATTTTGCTTATTACTAGCTCTATATGTGGAATCCTGGATTTCCTGGGTCTTGGAGACCTGCATTTCTCTTTCAGAAGCATCCCCCACAAACACTTTTAGGATCCCATGGCTGTCCGTGTGCTGGTGCTCCAGTTCACTTGCAGATGACACCCATCAAATGGAGCCGACACCTCTTGATGGAAATTGGACCCAGTGGGTTCCTTTACAACCTCCAAATGTGCTTCGCCTCTGCTGGAGTTTCTGCTTTTATTGCTGACACTCTGCTGACCACCAGCACACACGCTGTAAAACATGATGCTTTATCATCTGTTTGGGGGTCTCCAGTGCTGAGCACTTTATGAAGAGACTTTAACGCTCAGAGACTCTTTATGAGTCCTGCGTACTAAAATGCTTTACCTGGAAATTCTTTGAGGAATGCTTTCATATTTAATTTCTGGAGGCTTCCAATAACAAAGGCAGGTCTTTTATTGTCCTTTCTATTTCTTGTGGCCAAGAGCCACTAGTTCATGTAGGAATTATTAATCTGGCAATGCTTATGATTGGGATTATAATTTTTTTTTGCTAATGAATTGAACTAGCAGCCTTAAAAAAAAAATCAGTATTCCCATAAAGACACTGCTGTTTTTAATGAAGAAGTTTGTTTTCCTGGAACTCAACTGATGGTAGAATGTTAGAGGTGCTTTGTATGCAACTATTGGCAGATTCTCAGATTAAATCAAACCCCTGGTGGAGCATAAGGCATGGCTTCTCAATATTCCCCTTGTAATTTGTTCCCTAAACAATGACATTACCTGTTAGGTTAAGTTTTTCCTCCAGAAACCCTGTCCTCATTGTACGGCCAAGTGAAAAACCAACGCATCAGAAACGCCCTTCAAGGTCCTAGCTTTAAACAGGGTAGGAAAGATTCATCCACCTTAGGGTCATCCAACAGAGATTGCACTAACTGCCAGGCTTATGTGAGGAAAAGAGGTGAAGAAGCAAGGCCGACAGAAGCCAAAGAAAGGAGAAAGGAGAAAACAAAATCCGAATCCATGTGAGACTATCCCCGACGGAAGGTGAAACAGAGCTTTTGATGTTCGTGAGTGCTGCAGTCCACACTGTATACCCCTCTCCCAGGGAGGAGGAGTGTGGTTCTTTCAGTGGATGGAAGTGGGAAGAGGTTGGAGCCGTCAGGATCATCGAAGTTATTGAAATAAGTAAAAAGTACAATGCAGTGCAACTCCCGAAGTAAAGTTTAGAACCTCCCATCACCCTTAAAGGAAATCCTATACCCACTAGCTGCCCCCTTCTCGTTTGCTCCCAGTCTACCCGGTTCAGTGCCTGGCAACCATGAATCTGCTTTTGCTATATATACATTTGCTTATTGCAGTCATTTCACACAAATAGAATCTGTGCTCCGTGTACTCCTGTGACTACCATCTTTCTCCACAGCATGATATTCTCAAGGTGAATCCGCCCTGCAGCAAGCACCACCCCTTGGTTGCAATGGAATACCAGATGATGGCCATTTAGGTCATCTCTACTTCTTTACTCTTCTGGAGGCGTATTCAGAGATTAGTTTCTTTAATTTACTTTTAGATTTGCTTATTACATGAATATGAGTATTTGCCTGTATGCATGTATGGGTGTGTGTATGTATGCATGTGTGTATGTGTGTATGTATGTATGTATGCATACATGCATCTGTGCAGTTTGTATGTACATCACATGTGTGCCCACTTCCCCCAGAGGACAGAAGAGTGTATTGCATCTCCTGAAATCAGTGTTACAGATGATTATGGTGGCACTGGGAGTGAAGTGCATGCCGTTCTCTGCTTAAGCAGCAACTGCTCTTCACATCTCTCCAATCCCCTTGGACTAATTTCTAATCTAGACATGTTTTCGTTTCTCTGTGTAGCCTACTTTTAAGCAGTTATAAATTAAGATAGTAAATGCCCCCCTCAATTTTACACATTTATTTGCTTCGCAGCAGCTGCTTCTTGCCTTTCCCATCTCTCCCCCAAAATAATTTTCGGTGGCTGTAGAAGAGTAATAGCATTCTCTAACTTTTACTAAGCACCAGATGCTCTGCTGAGCATCAAGCAGCTACGGTAAGATTTCTCAGCCGGCCCACACTCCTCAGAGGAACTGAGGCTTAGAGAGGCCGTGGAATGCCTGGTGTCACTTTAGAGAAAGATAGAGTCGCTGTGACTGGGACCAGCATCCCCAGTGCTCTCTGCTGCCTCTCAGCAGTCACATGACCCCAGGCTGTGCACCTGTTCATCTCTTGGAGAATCCTCCTCTATCTATGACAATGACCCGAATTTGAGAATTTGATGCAAAGTAAGGAATGTGATTCAGAGCTGCCCTCCAGGCTGGGAGCAGCTGCACAGCTTCTCCTTTCTGATGCAATGACGAGGAAACATTCCCTCTGTCTGAGAAAGGGAGATCACTTGGCTGGGGTGGGGCTTATCCCAATCCTTCCCTCTGACCTCCTGCCCCTCATACGTGAACATCCATTTTGCTATCCTTGATGGCACAAATGGACCCCCCCATGCACAGGACCGGTGTGTCAACACCCCTTAAGACTTTCAAAATCTTATAGTCATAAAACCTGCAACTCCTCTTATGAGCCACTACTTTGTCTTTTCTCAATGCACATTCTTTTATTTTTACAAATGTCTGGACTGTAACGTGATCATTTGATGTGTATACAGTATACATGGTGTGTAAAGGATCAAATGAAGGTGGTTAATATTTCCATATCCTGAAACATTTCAAGTTCTAGTGATGTGTCTGGGTGTGTGTACCTGCTTGTCTCTGTGTGTAGCATGTGCATGTAATGCCCATGGAAGCCATATCAGCTCTGAAAGCACGGGCAGTTGTAAACTGCTGGATGTGGGTACTGGGAGTCAAACCCAAGTCCTCTGCAGTGAGTGACCTTTAACCACTGAGCTCCCCCTCCCCAGGACACTTTCCAAAAACATCTGATTAACATGTAAAACCTGGAAGATGAGATGTAACTCAGTTGGTAAGGTGCCTACATAGCGAACAAAGTCCTGGTTCAGGCCCCGGTACCATATAAACCAGGTATGGTGATACAAGCTGTATTCCCAGATCTTGAGAGACAGAGGTAGGTTAAAGGCCATCCTTAGTTATATACCATGTTTAAGGCCATCATGGACTGCATGCAACATTGTCTCAAAAACAAAGCAAAAGAAACAATGAACCATAATAACTGTAGTTATTGGGTACATGCCATTTCAGTACACACATACAAACAGTGCTGGCCAAAGTAAGAATGACTGTCATTGTTTCATATTTGGGACTTCTGAATTCCTAGCTTGTAAGAACTCGTAAAATGTAATGTAGGCCTCCACCCTTTCTTTTGTGCAACCCATGGGTCACTCTCCTGGAGTTGTCATGCCCCTGTTCCTTAGTCATTCTGCCTGACCCCTTGGGTGTATGTCTCCCTGCTGGTCTAGATCTCACTGGGAGTTGAAGCCTCTCTGTTCTTTTCCAGTAACTCAGAAGCACGCCGTCCTTTCTGTCAACAACCTTGCAGCTGCTCAGTATCTTTATCTGTTTACCAGAAGATGTCAGTCACACTTGCCACAGGTCAAGTCCAGAGCCAGTCTCTTCAAGACTTACTCTTATCCCTGCTGTCTGCAGAGGGACATCATTCCTCTTGCTTTTTGACAGACCTTCTTGGGAACTCTGATAGAAATGCTTCACCCCTCTTCTCCTCTGGTGTTGTATCCGTTGCTTCCGCAGTGTTAAAGATCAATTTATCCACTCCCTGGTCACTGGTCTCAGAGGACCGAGAGCATCTCCCTCCACAGGGATCTCTATTATCTTCCTCTTCCTCTTCCTCTTCCCTTCTCATTATCTTCACGTTAACTTCAGTTTTCTCTTCAAGTTCTTACTATACCCACTAGCCTCCTTCTAAAAAAAAGAGTGAACACCTTTCTTTAAACTCCTTATCCCTAAACCCTGTTCATTTCTCTACTGTTTCCTTAACTTCCAATTGTTCTGAAACCAGACTCTCTCCTTCTTTATTTCAAATAAGTGTTACCACTGAGGTCTGAGTTGCTAAAATCTCCAGATTGTCTTAGATATTTTCCAAGTATGAGCACTTTCATTTGAGAGAGCAGTCCTGGATATGTAGGTATATAAAAGACATATTACAAATCAAAACCCTACTGATAGTCAGTCATAAAATTTTATTTTTGAACAGTCTTTTGGTGCACATGCGATTTTACCATTTATTACAGCTAAAACCAAGCCTGCATGCTAATGAGATGGGTGTGTTTGATCATTTTCACATAAAGAATGAAATAGTAGATGAATATCTGAGACTTCAGAGTATAGTTGATTCTTACAGTAAGTTTATAAATTAAAGTTAGGGGCACAGTTTGGCTGCATGGTCTGAACCAAAATTGGTCCCCTTAGTTGTGAAGGTATGACCATTGCTCTTGTAATGAGTCAGTTAGTTTTAAGTGTTAGATGGTCCTTTAGGGATGAAGAATATGACAGTATGCAGCTCAGAAGCAAGCCATGGATCTTCCAGTCTCTTCTATCGGATGCACAGGGCATCAGAAGTCAGGAGGGTATTTTTTGAAGGCTAACTGAGCAGGTTATCTGAGTTTTGTTTATTGTTTCTTTAAAACTCTTGAGGGTGGATATCTAGATGTATGCAGAGTGCACAAGGCCTTGAGTTCAATCCCCAGTATTAGTGTACATTTGTAATCCCAGCATAGGGGAAGTGGAAGCAGGAGGATCAGGAGTTCAAGGTCATCCTCAGCCACACAGCAAGTTGTAAGTCATTTTCTCTTACAGGCAGTCTTTCCTCTTTAAAAAGTAAATACTTAGCCGGGCAGTGGTGGCACAAGCTTTTAATCCCAGCACTTGGGAGGCAGAGGCAGGTAGATTTCTGAGTTCGAAGCCAGCCTGGTCTACAGAGTGAGTTCCAGGACAGCCAGGGATACACAGAGAAACCCTGTCTCAAAAAATACCAAAAAATTAAAAATAAAAATAAAAAATAAATAAAAAATAAACCCTCTATTTATATTTTGTTTTTATTTTTTTGTGACTGGGTTTTACTTTGTAGCCTAGGCTGGTCTGGAACTCACTACTATAACCCAGAAGGCTAGCCCCAACTCAGGACAATTCTCCTGCTTCAACCTCCTGAGTATCTGGGATTAGAGGAAATTAGCAGCATACTTGCTTTATTTTTTTTTTCAATTTTGTTATTAGTCCTTTGAGTTTTTGTAAGATATATTTTGGTCTTATTTACCCCCTCCTGAAAGTCTTCCCAGATCCATGCCTGTCTTCCCTACCCACCCAACTCTGTGTCCTGTCCTGTGCTGTCTTTAACCCTTTCTGTGCTCCTTTCTCCTGTTCACAGAGGAGAAAGGAATGATCAATTAGAAATTTTCAAAGGTTAAGCCCGATGTTTGCTATATTCTTGGATGTGTGGCCGTGCACTAGAGTGATGTCATATCAGGGTCCATGACCTTAAAGGAAACTGGTTCTCTCTCTCCCATCAGCCATTGGTTGCCAATAGCTCCTTATCTATGAGTGGGGCTCCATGCCCACCCCTGTCTCTCTGCTGAGGTTCTGTATGGCTGGGACTGGCTGTCACAACAACTGTGAGTTCATATGTGCAGCTGCCCTGCCATGTCTGGAAACTCTATACCCTTGAATTTCAGAATCCCTGTTCCTCCATCTCAGAAAAGCACCTGAAAGCCAACAAACAATAGTCAAGAAGGTCATGGTAAGGAGGCAACCCCTGCCACCTGTCAGTGGTAAGTGTATCTTTCAGAGGTTCCTGCTAGTCCCTACTTGACAGAAGAGCTGAGGAACATGGAACTTTTCTACAAGAATCTCTGGAAGAGGTAAAATAGGAAGAGCCAGGGATCTTTAAGCAGCAATGACCGCCCGGCCCTGGCCATTGCTCCCTGCCTGTCTCCAAAAGTTGAGAGGACAAGAAGGGACATGGCATGGCAAACATGTCTCCGTTTCCTTCTCATCATAACTTCATTAGAGCACAAGTATATTAAATCTTTTTTCTAGATTGATATAGTAGAGAGCACTTATTTTTTATTGATATAGAATTTGTTCCATACAATGTAATTCTGATTACAGTTCCCTCCCCTGACTCCACCCAGATCCTCCTCCACGCATCACCCATCCAAATATACACTATTATTGCTGGGCACTAATCCCGGCACGTAGGAGACAGACACAGGAGGATGATTACCAGTTCAAACCAGCCTGACCCACATAGCAAGGTCAGCAAAGGCATGCTCACCCAGTCAGGTAGTTACCCAAGAGGCTGAGGCAGGAGGATTTCTATGAGGTTAGGCCTAGCATTCTGGGTTGCAAAAGGGAGCTTCAAGACAGAGTAGGCTACAGCGTAAGTAAGGCCTGTCTCAGAAACAGCAGTAAGGCCTGTCTCAGAGACAGCAGTAAGGCCTGTCTCAGAGACAGCAGTAAGGCCTGTCTCAGAGACAGCAGTAAGGCCTTTCTCAGAAACAGCAGTAAGGCCTGTCTCAGAGACAGCAGTAAGGCCTGTCTCAGAAACAGAAACAGCAGTAAGGCCTGTCTCAGAGACAGCAGTAAGGCCCTGGACAGAAAAGCTCCAAACATTCTAAGCTATCTCAATGTTAAAAGCAACAGACTGTCCAGAATTAAACAGCTCACTTTGTTCGTGCCACCATCTTTTTTGGTTTTGGTTTTGGTTTTGAAACAATTTTGACTTAAATCAATAAAAATCTAGAAGCACATGAAATTTTTTGCCAAATTAGAAATGTTCCTGTTTTTTCTTTCTTATATAGAGGCAAGCACTATTATTTTCTCGCAGGCATGTTGGGTGATATTTTATAACTATATAATCAATAATTCTGTGTTTGGGTCTGGTGAGATTGCGCAGGGGGTAAAGGCACTTTGGGTCTTATGACCCAAGTTCAATCCCTGGGACCTACATGTGGAAGAAGAGAACAAACTCCAATAAAACACACACACACACACAACACACACACTCTCACACACTCACACACTTGCACATTCACATTTACATATACATACACACACTCACTCATTCACATTTACATATCCATACACACACACACATACACACATACAGACACACACACAGACACACATACACACTCACTCACTCACTCACTGACACATGCATATCCCAAACAAAAACTTTAACAATTCTTTTTAATTCTCTCTTTTAAGAGACATGTAACTTTCCATGTGCCTCACACAATGTTCCTTTCTTTACAGTGTGTCGAACTTGCTTAGTCAGAACCTAGCACCAGCTTTACGTTTTTAGTGTCTAAGTAATATTGTCCTATAGGCTTTGTCATAAGTATTCAGTTGCACATTAGTGGACCTGTTTTTAATTGTTTGAAGTCATTTACTACTATGAACAATGCTTCAAATGAATAACTTCTTAAAAATAGCAAGTGTGCCAGCAAGCCTCTCTGGAGGAGAAATTACCCCAGGGATATTGTTGGATCAAAAGGAATACGTAGTTTTCATCTTGACGAGCCTTGCCAAATCAGCCTCCAGTTTGGCAGGCCTGGCAGCCAGACTCCTGCTAACTCTGCTTGAGTGTGTCTGTCCTCTGTACATGATGCCATGAAGCTCCGTAATCCTTGCCATTTCGAGAGGTGGAAATGGCTCACTTCTTGTGGTTCTCCTTATGGGCTCCTCTGCCTGGAGCTGCCCATTTCTTGGTCGGGTTCCTCCTGCCTGTGGGTCTGGAGAGGCACTTAGCAATGCAGAAAATTACAATGTTTGTCTTAGGATTCTTTTTTTCCACTTCACTTTTCATGTCTCTTTCTTGCATGATTTTCTTTAAAAATTATGTTGTCAGATTCCTTTTGGCTCTATGGCTTTTGACATATTTAGGCCTTCTCCACTGGATAAGTATATTTTTTTAAATTGCCTCATCTTATTAGTACCTTTAAAATAATAACTTTGTTGGGATGTAACTTACTCTGTAGTCCGACTTGGTGGTTTCTTTTTTTATTTGTAGTTACGCAACCATTACCACAGTCTAATGACAGAACATTTTATTATCCCCCAAAGAAACCTTGTATCCAATCAAGCAGTCACTGGCCATGTCCTTCTCCTACAGGCCCGCTGCATGCACTGATCTGCTCCTGATCTCTTGCCTGTGTCTACTCTAGATGACTTAGACATAGGGAACTGCTAGGGTGCATGTGGCATCCTGGGACTGGCTTCTCCCACTTGACATAACACGTTCAAGGCTCTTCCTCAAATGTTTATGTTGCCAATTTTTCATTTGAATTTTTGGTCCTCTGGCTGTTATTCCATGTTGGATGTATACTAAGGATCTAACTATATGGGTTTTGTTTTTCCTAGATGGTAGGAAAAAGATTGTTATTTAAAGTCTCTCTTTCTCTGATAAAATGCAATGCCAACTTTATTATGCATTGAATTGCAGTCTGTTTGGGATTCTACTTGGATTGTCTTGGTTCTGCTAGCCCCTCTGGCTCACAGATACTCTGTTTTACTTTTCAGAGGCATGGCATCTTTCAATGTCTAGTAAGCTAATCTTTCACTGTTTCTTTATACATTATCTTTATGTGTGCTCCTTCCTGTTTATCTTTTTTGAGCTTCAGGATTAGCTTCCTTATAGGTATTTAAACGTTGTATCTAGTTTATATGCTAATTTGGGAAGAAGGGTTTTCTTCCTGCTAACTTCTTGTTCTAGGGCAGGTGTCTGCTGTTATGGCTGTCTTCTCTGTCCATCAACAGTGTTCAATTTTATCGATTCTAACTTATTTTTCTTTAAGTGTATCCCTAGGTATTTTGTATGTTTAATGCTATTAAAAATGGGATATACCATCTAACCAACTACCATTTAGAAAAGGTCATTTTCTCATTTTGCCTTTGTTCTGTTTCCCTGTGGAATTTTCAGATAAAGGTGGTCCATCTCATGTGTTCAGATTTTAGTCATTTAGTATTTACAGGTAACTGATAATTTTGCTGCCTCTTCCCTTGTTTTAAACAATGACAATGACAATGACAACAACAACAACAAAAATCTCGGCTTTCTTTTTCTTATGTAATTAAATTGGCCAGCTCCGTCTGAGCAGTGTTAAGGAACAGAATTTGGGGCATGCTTGCTTGTGTTGCTCCTGGCTTTAATGGGCTCTTTTCATGTTCTGCATTAACAAGAAGGCAGCCCGTGGGGCACAGTACATTTCTATCCAAGTGGCTTTCATGGGGCTTCTAAGGAACAGAGAGCATCTTAGAAATGCCAGATCTGGTGGAATTCTTTGCAGACAGGTAAAACATGCAATGCTGCTTCCCCCATGGTGAGAAAACAGTCTGAATTTTCTTAAAAGTGTATGCATGGGGCATTCATACTGTAAAGGAAGAGCCAGCCATTGGATTTTGATCCCATGCCATCCTTTTGCCAATCAAGTGAGGTTAGGAAAGTATAGAGGTGTGTGGTCCCAAGGCATTCAGTAAAGCTTTGCAAAGGGAGAATAGGGGGGAAAGGAGGGACATTGAGGGGAAAACAGTATGATATTAAAAACATACGCCACTCTCCTGACCTCCAAAGTCAAGCCATGTGACAAACTTGACTAGTTCTAGAACATTACCAAAAACATAGCACAAAACACTCACTGTCAGTAAATGCGATAAAGTCTCAGAAGATGGAAAGAAGAAAATAGCGTGCTGTGTTACCATTTGGGAGCAACGGGAACTAATAAAGAGTTCCAAATATTAAGAAATCACTGGAGAGGAAAGAATTTTTATTGAAACATGTTTACATGTTGATTCTGTTTGATGTTGCCATTAAAAAAAATGTTTTGATCTCTTGCGAAGAAAGCTACACTGAAGAGGTATTTTATGTGCTAAGCTGAACCTGACATTAGCCTGGTAATAATTACTAGGACAGGCTGTCCCTTGTATTAGCAAAACTGGAGAATAAAAGGAGAGATAGTATCAACAGGGGCTTTGATGCTTGTTTAAATTGTCTAACATAAAGACCCTGTGTGTTGTAGTTAGAAACAAAAGGCGTTTAGGCTGACTCTGTAAATTAAAGACATTGATAAAAGCTGTCTGCTAACTACTAGTAACCATCTAAATGACAGACTGAAATGGGGAGAAATCCCTGCAAAGCCAACAGACCTACACACCTGTGCCCTCACCACCCGATCTCATATTGCAACCTTCTTACACACACACACACACACACACACACACACACTGCAGGGATCAATGAGTTCTAAGAGGGTATACTGGGAGTATCTTCCTGATGGTTGAATTTAGTATGATGTTAGAAGGTATATTGAGGACCGTGATGATTAATCTCCATTGTCAATTTGATTAGAGTTGTCATGGAAACCATGAGCATCAGCATCCATCTCTACTTTCCTACTGTGAATGCAGTATGACGGGCTATCTCACACTCTGGCCACCATGCCTGCCAAGATGATGGGCAGTTCAAACCAGGAACCATTAACAACCTTTCTTTCTTATGTCAAGCAATTTGCCCTATTAATTAGAAGGGGAACACAAGAAGAAAACATGAAGGCACTGGAGCCAGAGGCAGCTGGCTCTGCCACTTGCTGGATGTGTGAACTTGACCAGTATGTAGAAGTTTCCAGAGCCCTAGTTTTTATCTACAAGTACTGTCTGTGAATCAAAATGGTCACATGCACTTATTAGAGACACTGTAGACAAAGGGCAGCTGACATGGAGCCTCACAGAGACCAACAAAGTGTTCATAGATGGGCCAGCAGAAAGGATGCCAAGAAGTAGAAGAAAGAATCCCGTGTCTCTTGTACCTCAGTGATATGCAAATGAGAAAAGCATCTTGTTAGGGCCAAAGATGAAGAAGTGGTCATAGGAAATAGATGAGATTCTTGAGATAGTTCATGAAGAACAAGTGAGCAACATACACTGGAAAAGTCTAAGCAGAAAAGGATGACATTTTTAAAGGAGCTTGAAGGAATTTTTTTCAAACCCCAGTGCATTACTTACTTACCTCAGTGGGAGGAAGGACTTCTTATGGATCACAGTTTGGGGCTACAGTCACCATGGTGGGGAGGGCATGGTGATAAGAATGTGAAGCATCAACAATCAGGAAGCAGGAAGAGAGTGACCTGCTGGTACCCAGGTCACTCTCTCCTTTACTTTTGGTCTGGGATGGTAGTCTTTGGGGCGGGGTTACCCACATTCAAGGTGGGTCTTCCTTCCTGTGTTAAAGCTGTTGGAGATGCCCTCGAGTGCTTATAACTGAGGTTGGTTACAGAGGCAGTTCTAAAATCTGTCAAGTTGACAGAGCAGATTGCCGAGCGAAGGTTGGAAGTGAAAAAATATGGCTGACTCTGAGCTATTTAGGGTGGAGAGAGCTTTCAGTGTTTAGTACAGGCGAGTTCAACCTGCCTGGGATTGAGTGAGCCTGGTATAGCTGCTTAGGCTGTGGTTGGATGGTAGAACACCATTAACGTCTGTTAGAATGAAAGAACGTTTTGGATAAACCATGACACCTGTGGGGTGTATGCTTAGAGCCTTGTGGGAGGAAATGAACTTTAAGCCAGGGTAATGATGTCTTCCTGATTCCCTCCAAGTATCAGTGGAGCATTGAGCACATAGCAGGTTTTTAGAAAAAAAAAAAATCCCCAAAACCTTGATGGAATTGAACAAAAGCTATTGTTCTGGTGTAACTGTTCATTATGTGCTTCCCTCGTCTTGTCATTAACTGATCCCTCTTGTGTGGAGTTTATCACCCCTGGTCTCTCACTTAACTGTGTTAAATGAGTGCAGGTTTACAATGTAAACATACTGTAATCTATGAATCATTTGCTACATGAGACTTATTCATCTTCAAAAAGCTTTTGGCAATTTGAGCCCAGCATATCTGGAAAAATCCGGCTTTACAAGGCTACCTTGGTATCCAAGGTGACTTCTTATGGGTAGAAATCATGGGGAAAAAACATTCGTCTAAGCCTCAATGCTTGAGCCCCACCTGCATTTCAGAATTTTCTTGGTAATGGGCCTTTCAAGCCTCCTACCCAGAGAGTTCTAAAAGCTTTTAGCTCTGATCACCTCCAAGCAGAGAAAGAAGCATTTAGAGATGAGGATGCATGCCTAACAATGTGGACAGAATCAGTAGCTGTGGCCTGAGGCTATCAAGAGTCAAGTGAGATCCCTCATGTGGGGGTGGGGTGTCAGATGGGATAAGAGACCACCGTACCTATCATGGACAGTCACTGAAAACCATGAATCCATTTTCAGTTTATCAGAGGTTATTTTCAAGAGCCTACCATGTAGCAGGTGGAATACTACATACTAAGGTAAACAGGACAGAAAATGATCCTGAACCCATGTGTCCTGAGTATTTTTAAAAATTATATTTATTTTAGTTTTCTTGTCTTCGGTGTGTATGTTTATCTATATAGATATATATGTAAATATATATTTATATATGTTTATGTACATATGTACATATGTATATATAAATATATATCTACACATCTCTCTGTGTGTGTGTGTGTGTGTGTGTGTGTGTATGTGTGTGTGTGTGCATGCCACAGTGTTTGTATGGAGGTCAGAAGACAACAACATGTAGGTGTTGGGTTCCCTTCTTCCACCACATAGGTCCTAGGTCATCAAGAAACTGAGGTCATTAGGCTTGGCAGCAAATGCTTTTTATCTACTGAGCCATATGGCCCACAATTCACTGCATTTTAGTTACTGTAGTAAAGATAGAACATGGCTATCCAGTTTGTAGTTCATTGATCTAGGTCATGAAGTAGAGAAGCGCAAAATGACAGCAACATCTGGAGAGGCACTAGCCCCTCCATTCTGAGCCTAGTCTGGGCTGCCATGACCCTGAAGTTTCCTAAACAAGAACAGGAACTAATGCATGTCAGCCAGTTTGTGGGCGGGCAGGGTGTAAAATAATTCCCAAAAGAGAGAATGATGTAATCCAAAGGAAAAATGGATTATAGATCTTCACTAAGCAATCAAAATACCCTTTGAGTCATCTATACTTTGGAATCTGTGTGTGTGTGTGTGTGTGTGTGTGTGTGTGTGTGTGTGTGTGTGTATGCTGGTAAATTTTTAAGACCCAAACTGTTGTTGACATGGCATGGTATCTTGGTGTACTGAAGGACAGTAGGCTAGGAGAAAACGGAAACTCTGCAGCATCTCCAGAAAGATCTGAAGTTCACTTGGTTGTCTATACAGGTGATGTTCAGCCTCCCAAGGCTTTTGGCCCTCTGGGATTTCAGTGGCTTAATATTCTATCATCTGGAGTACATGGTGGAATAACCACATCCTCAGACAGAAGAGCCCAGGCTAAGTTATGCTTGACTAGAATTCAGTATAAGGATAAGTGGAAATTGCATACATGTGAACATTTTAGAGGGCAGATGGGAGCACCCGAAGAAGCCAGCATAGTGCTGGCTCTGATATAAGTGTTCCTCTGAAAGGGTTACCTATTGCAGAAAGCATCAGGGTAGCAGGAAGCCAAAGGCTGATGGGGATGAGTCCCTAAACATCTCATTAGATCGCACCTCTTAAAGGTCTCACTCCCCCTCCATGCTGCCACACTGAGGCCTTCATCTCCCAACATATCAACCCTTGTGAGGCATGACACATCCAGACCACAGCAAGAGCTCCACCCAGAGAAGAGAAGAGAACTTTTCTGCTTTTAGAAAGGACACAGAAGGCACACTGTGAATGGAATTTGCAGCTTCATCTCACCTCTGTTAAAGCCAGCCGTTGCAAAATCTTGTTACTTAGGAAGCAGCCAGGAAGCATTCACACCAAAACACACTTGCTCCTTTTTTGCATGTGTGTAAATGTGTAATATGCCTGGGTATATGTGTGGACTCACATGTGAGGGCACACGTGAGTATATCAGTGCATGTACATGTATATGTGGAGGCTAGAAGTTGACATCAGCTGTCTTCTTCAGTTGCTTTTCACTATACATGCGGAAACAGGGCCTCTCACCTTTGAACCTAAAGGTCATTGACTCAGATTAGCCTACCAACTTGATCTAGGCATCCATATGCTCTCTGTCTCCTTGGGGCCTAGGTATAGAGGCCAGCTGCCATACCTATCACTTGTGTGGCTGCTGTGGACATGAACTCCAGCCCTAAGGTTTTCACAGTAGGTGCCACAGTCTAACTCTAAAACACATTTACTCTTGGTAAGTGGACATCTTGGTCTATCTTCCACAGTTTGAGGGGGCCAGAGAACTCCCCCATTTTATAACCCCACGATGATTTGGCCAGGCAGTCTTGTTGGATGCATATTGTGCTGTTTACAAAAAAAAAA
>NW_022196913.1:50452037-50463840 GCF_008632895.1 Mastomys coucha | reverse complement strand
AAAAAAAACAAAAAAAAAACAAATGCACAGACTGGGCTGACAGTGTGGCTCAGTGAGTAGAGAGAGTACTTACACGCACAAGGTCCTGGCTTCAATTCCCAGCACCACACAAACCAAGTCCAATGTATATGTACTTGTATTGCACATGTACTGTATGTACCCCCAGCACTGGTGAGGTGGAGGAACAAGCATAAGTTCAAGGTTATCCTCATAGTGACTGTAAGTCTAGGCTGGAAAAGATATGTATGTATAGTTTTTACTATTTAGCCTTAAGCTACAGGAACTTCTGCACTACTAGTAGCCCCCACCCAGATTCCCTTGGATCCATGGATGAAAAAAACAACACCATACACACACACACATACACACACACGCGTGCGCACACACACACACACACACACACACCAATTAATCTTATAATGTCATTGCTAACTCAATGACCAGACACTCCTAAACCTTCCCTGCACCCCAGACATAATGGAATAGAGTGGCTGTGGCCACTCCAACTGAAAACTCACATGGCTGGTTGGTTTTTTTCTCCTGTAGCTACTGCCTCCTTCTCCTTCCCCTGTTCCTGCATCCTCCATGAAACTCTAAATGCCCCTCCCCGTCCTCAGTCATTGGTCACTGGTATCTTTATAGCTAGATCAAGAACCAATTAGGGAACAGGACCTTAGTTGCCATCAAAACCACCCTCTATGTGTATGGATTGCTTTGGGCCTAGTGTCATGGAATGCTAAAAATGGTAAGTTATGACTCTTGTTCTGTACTTCATTTAGTCTTTTAGAGAGCAACTCCAGGGGCAAGGGAGCAGCTTTTGAGTGGCAAGAAAGCCATTCTGGTTGCCAGTGAGAGTATGTGTCCTTGAAAGCTGGTTTAGCAGTACCTCCTAGGTATCCCAACACACGCAGCCCCTGCATGCACATGTGCAGGGTATGGTACATGTACAGATACATTTAGACTTTAAAATCTTGGACACAACTAGAAAACCATGACTGGCATAGATCTGGTTTTGTTTTGCTTTTGTTGTGATTGTTTGGGTTTGTTTGTTTGTTAATTTTCAATTCAAAGATATTGCATCCAAAATATTGTTTCTCAGTTCCTTGTATGTTTCCAGACTTAGAATATTTTCTACAACCACAGGCCAGATCTTGAAGAGACAATAGAACTCTAATTTAACACCATTGAAAGCGTTATAGCAGGAGTTCCATGTAGAGAAGGTCAGCGGGCATCTCAAAACAAAACAAAACAAACCAGTAAATCTTGGAAAGGGAATTCAGAGCTAAACATGTGGGAGTACCAATCACTCAACATAGTATACTTCAGATAAGTCCAGTCCTCTGTATAAGCCTTCAGAAACACTTTAGACTTGTCATCTTAGAAGTTGCCTGAGATCCTCTGCCCATGACCTCTGACCTCTACTTGCTTTCCCACTCACCTCCTGCTGCTACTTCTCTCCAAACCTTTTGGGAGCAAGTGTGTTTGTTACATTGTCTCTCAAGCTGATAGTCCCCAGCAGTAAGAAGCTCAGAAGTTGCTTCCTTCTGGAAACCTTTTTCTCAACTCCAGTTGTAGAATGCCAGAGGGAACGTGGGGCCTGTAATAAAGCAGAAAATATATTAAGTGCCTTCACTAGTCCCAAGTCTTGTGAGTGTTTCCTTAGAACAGCCTTATTCCTTTTTCTCAGGGATACTGGAGGCCATCTTGACTGCCCCTTTGCCCCCTAGAAATGCAGGGTTCTACAGCAGCCATTGCATGGCTATGTGTGTTACTTTCTTTCTGGCTTTATTTGTCTCCAAGGACAGGGTGTTGAATTATTCTCTCTGGAAAACCATGCCAATTCTAGAATTAAGGAAGGATGACTCTTTCTCCAACCCCACTGTCAACTCAGTAGTTTATGTAGGAATGTTACAGAGTTTCCCTTTTATTTTATCATCCCCGAAACGGGACTGGGAAAAACTCGCCCTATTTTTGTAAGGGTAAATAAAACCTAGACTTCAGACATTTTGAAAAATATATCTAATTGTAAAAATATACACATCAGGAGTTTTTTATTACTCCCCTATTGATTATAGTTAAGAAGAAAAATGCTTTCAGTCTGGCGTGTTGATCTGACAGATTGTATCCTACTTGGCAAATACTCTACCATTGGCATACCTCCCCAGCCCAGTTGTATCCTGTTTGATTTTTTTTTTCTTTCTCCCACCCTTCCTGTTGTAGTTTCTTAAAATGGAAACCTTAAGTCAGGTGTGGTGGTGCATGTCCATAATCCCAAAACTCAAAAGACTGAAGCAGGAGGATTATGAATTCCAGGTTAGCCTGGGCCACATATACAGTCATAAAATAACAATGTATAGAGTTGGATGTCCAAAGAGCTGCAATGTGTCTGGAGTTAGTAGCTGCGTGGCTGTGTCTGATTTAGCTAACCTTTTTGAGCTTCTGTTTTCCCTCCAGTGAATTGAGAACAGTGATGTCACTGTCTGTTGGGTTAGCTAAGTACTTTCACTCTGCAGTTAGGAGTCCTAAAAAAAATTTAAAACACTAATGAAGCTGGAGATGTAGCTCAGTTGGTAGGGTGCTTTGCTTGATGTGCAAAAAGCCCTAGGTTTGATTTCTAACACCTCACAAACTGACCATGGTGAGCTATGCCTGTAATCTAGCACACAGGAGGTAGAGGCAGGAGGATCCGAGTTCAAGTTGACTCTCAGCTGCCGCCAAAAGATTCAGAGCTAGCCTTGGCTACAAGAAACTATAAATAAACCTACAAATCTACCTGCTTGTGATAACCACAATGATTTCTTCCATGGACTAATAATGTCCCAAACATAGACATAGGTCAAAATATACTTTGATTCTTCTTTCTAAAAGAGCTTTTTAATTTTTTCTTCCCCTAAGTACATGAGATACAATAGCAAGAGGAATGGCATGGACTGAACATATGATAAAGGTATACAACCAGCTGCTGGCTGTATTCAGAAGGAACCATGATGTCATGTATGGTTACTTGATATTTTACATGACCAAAATTGAGAAGGGATCTAGGAGGGACACAATATAAATAAGCTTGATGTCACAATCAAGCCAGGTGACAGTGTACTAAGGTATGTCCTAATCTGTGGTTTGACGTTCAAACCCTGAGGTATGGAGAATCCCTTGGGCATTGGTGACAACACTCATCTCCATGGGAGCTATCTTTCCTTACTTTCTATTCATGAAATAAGTCCGAATGAACTAGTGTCACTTGCTAAAGTATGCCTCCACAAAATGTCAGATAACTAGCCCCTAGCACTCCCAGCATTCCTAGTACCCTGTATAAGATCTTTAACTTCTAGTCCCCCAACCCAACATCCTAGTGACGTCTTTTTGGAGTAGAGTGTCCGTATCCAAGCAAGTAAACATGAGGCCCCTGCTCTTATGAAAGGAGACGATTTGGACACAAAGAAAGCCACTCAGAGACAATGTTATGTGAAGGAAGACATCAGGCTACCCTGAGTCTCAGAATTCTGGAGATGGCAAGAAAACCTGGAAGTTAGGAAGAGACCTGGGACAGCCTACCTCCCAGGAAGGATATGATGAGCAGACGTGCTGAGACCTCACTATGGACTTCTGTTTCCTAAGACAACTGGATGATACATTTCCATTGTTGAAACCACCTGGTTTTCAGCCCTGTATTATGACCTCAAGAAATCAGCCCATGTTGGCTGGCCAATTTTCTGTACCCATGCACATGGTATGCAGGAGTTGGCAGCATGGACTACAAGAGATGATACTTTTTGTGGTTTGGCTTCTGAAAGCAAATGCATTAAAGTCTAATCTTCAGCCTTGGGGGTTATTCAGAACTGGGCTTCTTCATGTTATAATTCCCTCACTCTGCCGTCCTTTCCCCTAAGACTACACCTTTGAGAGTTTGAGGAGTGGACAGAGCACAGTTGAACAGCAGACTTTTAAAGCTCACTTATGCAAAGCCCTTCATTTTCTGATTCTCTCTGCAGGCTTGGGCATTTCTTGTGAAGATCTGGCATCTATTGTAAGCCTGCTTTCGTGGGGAGTTTGGCAAGCCTGTAAAGGAAAGAGGGAATGCTTCCTTTTGCTTCTCTCTCTCTCTCTCTCTCTCTCTCTCTCTCTCTCTCTCTCTCTTTGTGTGTGTGTGTGTGTGTGTGTGTGTGGTGTGTGTAGTTTGTATGTTATTTCTCTGAAGTATGCTAAGACCTCCCCAGGAGGGAAGATATTGTCTCCCTTCTCTTTGGGGAATGTTAATTTATATTATGTGAAACATTTAGTTTGTTTTGTTTTGGTTTTTTAAGAAACTTTCAGTGTAACATGCTGAGATAGTTGGTTCTAGTTTAGATGGGAAAAATAAACTCATCATGCAAAGTTATTGGAGAGAAGTTATATAATTATAATTATGCATGCCCCTGACTCATTAACATATGACATCCTATCTCACAGAAAGCATCTCATTTTTTTTTTTTTTGTGGTTCCTGAGAACCTTTTTGAAGTCCATGAAAGCACTTTTGAAAACCTGCTAGAAGACGACAGTCAACTACTATAACTATGTTACAGGAATTATGTCTTCTCCCAGGAATCTAGTGTCCTTGTTTAGCAGCAGAGGCAGGGAGGCCTCAAAAGGGGTGGGGAGGAGTGACAAAGTTAAGATCAAAACTTAGGATTCCCAACCTCTATAATATGTATTTTCTGAACTAATACTGAGGACCATGGTCCAATTCCAAAGACCAGAGGGAGGGCCAAAAGAGAAAGAGGCATGAGGGGTGGCTGGAGAAGACTTTGAAGAGAGCCCCTAACTCGCTAACGAGAAGACCTGGATCTCAGCCAGGCTTCCGCCTAGAGTTAGACTCAGGCTGATGAGGGGGGTCTACAATCGTATGCTTCCTACTGAAATGCTGACGAATTCAGCGATGGGCCAGGAATTCACTTGTAGGCATATGATCAGCCATGAGTCAGCACTCCCCTGATGCTGGGTAAGGATACTTGCATTCCATTGTGAAGCTTTGCTTGAAATTTCACATGAACCAATGTTAGGTTTCTCAAATGCGCCTTCATTCTTCCCCAGCTCCTCTTCCCCTTGACTCTATTGTTCAGCCTGCTCCTTTGTCCCCAAAAGCAACTGACTCATTCCTCTGAAAGGAAGCTAGCCCTTCCCTTCTGTCTGAGCCTAATAAATATACACAGGAGGCCTCCTAATACCTTGCCTCGTTGTCTTTTTTTTTTATTTCTTAGCAGATCATGTGATGGATGGCTGTACTTTTATAATAAATTCAAAAGCCCCCCCTTAGTCCTCACCAGCTTGAATTGCACAAAAGAATATGAAGATAAGAGTGCTTTAAAATAAATCTCAGCTAATTATACAATACAACCGCATTCACTAAGTGGGAATACTTTCAGGCCTCTCTATGCTACCCAGTGCCACCTGCTCCCAATGTAAATGGGCATAAATTTAGTTCCATTAAACAAAACACAGCAACTCCTCTCGGGTAGCACACAGTCTTTTAGTCCTATTTTGGAGTTGGGAAACTAACTGTTGTGTTCCCTTGTCGGCACTGGGCCTGTGTTCACCACACCACAAGCCTGTTTACTTGCATAGTTTGCAATCTTGCCTTAAAAACTAGCAGGCAAATAGGTTTGTGTCTTAGAAGGGTCCTTACAGAATTGATGTCATCTGAACTCCAAGTTCCAGCTATTATGAGTCCCCATGAGTTGAGGAATACACACATTGGATTTTTTTCAGCTCATTAGGATCTTTTTTTCATAGACACTGGCATCTTCACTTCACTAGGAACATAATAAGGTCACTTAGGAGGAATCCATTCATCTGTTATTGATTTCTGATGCCCGTTAGTCTAGACAGGGTGTTTCTTTGAGGATATGAAAACTAGAGCCACATTCAAATCAATCTCAGTTGTCAAGCTCTTTCTATGACTGGGCCTCCTTTGCTGTCTCAGGAACAGAACTTAAGACTGGGTGTGGTAGCTCACACAAGTAATCCAGGCACTCAAGAGGCTGAGGCAGGGATCTGAGGCCATCTTGGGCTACATAATGATTCAAGACTAAACCTGTCTCAAAAATGGGGAAGTTCAAACGCTATGCATAGGTGGTGTACACTGGCCATGTTTTCAGATAAAGCATTTCTGTTCTCCAATTCCCTTTGCACTTGGTGCCTGGACCAGAAGACCTCAGCATCATGTCACACAAGTCAGGAAGCCCAGCTGTGCTCATCTGTCAAGAAAGGAGGAAGCTGCCTATCTGTCCCCCACCTCTGAGTCTTTCCTGATCTTCCCACCCCGTTTCCATAGCACCGTCCCCCACCCCACTCCCACACCCTTGCCCTGCATTCCTTTCCATTTCGTCCATTCAAAAACTCCTTCCTCCCTTAGAAAAGCTAAAAATACAAGCAATGCTTTCCAAGGAGCCTCCCTTATTAGGATTGCATAGTTCAGCTGCTGGCGAAAGGGAACCCTTCATTATCCTGTCTGCTCAGGGCTACATCTTACAAGTTTCCTGCTCTTTCCTCTGAGATGGTCATCCTCACCCAAGCCCATTATCTTTTCCATGGTAATAGAAGGTGACAAAATGCTTGAGGAAACCTGATGTCTATATATTATGGGGACCCCATGGCACCACAGAGCTGTGTGAATAGGTTCAGAGATCTTAAAGTCCTAGGATCTTCCAGCCATCATTAGTGGAGAAGTATCAAATGATTATGGCTATACTCTAGACATGAAGCCCTTAGGATCATGGACTCACTCATGGGTTGCCAGGAGTGTCCTCTGCTAACTTGAAGAAAAAGTTCCATGGAAAGGCGGGGGTGGGGAGGGGAGTCTGGAGCTGAAGTTCCCCAGCGGAGGTCTTGTTGTGTGTGATCCTGAGGCACAACTTGGCTAGCCAGTCTGGACAGCTGGCTCTGGTTACTGTGGGAACAGTGTGAGGAAGGCCATTGTCAGATTCCTCAGGGCTCAAAGACACAGCCTTCCTAACACACTTGGTCCCTGCTAACAAGGAAAGACGAGGAACCAAGGAGTGTGGGCTAGCCAGGATGGAGAAGGCCAAATGTGGGAGCAAGCCATCACCTCCTGGTTTCTCTTGGTTTGGAAACAAGGCTCAAAGCTGTTCTGTGACCTTCTCAGCATGGTGTACCAAAATTTAAAGCCCCTAATGCTCTCTGTCATTAGGGTCTCTAGGCAGTTTTCATGTGCTAGACTTGATAATGAAAAAAAGATGGTTGATATGGTGGTCCTGTCTCCCACCTCATCCCTGCCTGGACAGGGTCCTTACTAGTTACTTCTCTTATTGCTGTGATAGCATAGCTGACAAAAGCAACCTACAGAAGGTGTTGTTAGGGAGGGATATAGACCATTATGCAAAAAAAGGTGTGGTAGTAGCACAGCAGTTGGTCACGTTGTGTTGGCTGCCACAAAGCAGGAAGTAGACCGGGAATTGGAACTGGGCAATGAAATCCCGAGGCCCACCCCCAATGGCCCACTTCTGTCATGGAGAATCAGTCTCCAAAGAGGTCCCCAGCATTCCAAAGCAGCATCACCTGCTTCAAACTAGTGTTGAAACGTAAGAGCCCATGAGGGACATATCACACTCAAACTATAACGGTGTCTCTTAATTCAGTGTGGCTTTGAACTTCAGATCTTCTTATCTCAGCCTCCTCGATGCCAGGATTACAGGTGTGATCCACCACGCCCAGGAAAATAGAATTTCTGTACAATTTCACATGCCATAATCAAGTCCTCTGGTTCCAAAGCTGCTTGATGCTTAAAGCACAGATCCAGCTAGCATGCAAGGTCTCTAGTGACCTTCTGAGAAGTGATTGGTGTTTAGCCCTAAGCCCAGGGGTCAGCAACCAGTTTTAACTCAAGGACAAAGCTCTAAAAGCATTTGGTAGCGATGCTTGAGAAAGTGTACACCCTAGGGAGCCATAACGATGCCAAAATTTGGGGGTTTTGAGAAAATAGTTGAGGGCTAGAGAGATGGCTCAGCTGGTAAAGGGCTCTTGGTGCCAAACCTGATGACCAGAGTTCAAAATTGAGAACATACATGAAGAAAGGAGAAAAACAATGCCTACGAATTGTCCTCTAACCTCTGCATGCCTGTTGAAGCAGGCCCACATCCACAAAAAAAAAAAAAGGAAAAGAAAAGGGCTGGAGAAATAATCCACAGTTAAGAACACTTGTTCTTGCAGAGGGTCTGGGTTCAGTTTCCGTGACCCATGTGGTAGCTCACAACCTTCTGTAAATCCAGTTCCAGGAGACAGAATGCCCTCTTATGACCTCCTTGGGCACTGCATGCAAGCAGATCCTCAAAACATAAGAATCAAAAAACTAATATTTGAAATCATGATGCTCAGAAAACTGAACATCAATGCCTAGATAAAGCTTGCCACACGGCTGTGACTGGAGGCCCATTTAGAAGATTAACACAGGGCACGCAATCGTTCCTTTGCTCCTGGCATGCTCTCCCGTGGAGCTCATGGTTTAGGGTATGATCCCAGACTTTTGTGCTTTCCTTTGAACTTCTCACTATAGTAAACAGGTGCATGATGGGTTGGCTTGCCCCATTCCAAATGGAAAGAGCAGAAACAGCGCTTCTGCTTCCGAGCTTAGGCTACCTATGTGGGGAAGGACACCATAAATGACTGCTCCTCAGGAAGTAGGCACCAGGCCACAGCTGCCTCCTTGCTTACTCTCCCCTGCCAACCCCCGCCCCGAATGCTGTGTTGGCCTCGGGACATGGGAAGAAATGAGCAGAACCGAAACCACAGCTCTACTCCGCGTACACCGCTTGCCCCATATTTCTAACTCCCCACCTTTTCAGTCCCAAATCCTCTGCATTAAATAAATGCTTCATTTCTGCAAGGTGTGTGCAGCTCCTGGGGATACACTCTAGGTTGACACTTCAGAAGCGGCAGGGTGTGTGGATGAATGTGTGTCTATGCGTGTGTATGTCTGTGCATTAGTGTATGTATATATATGTATGTGCATATTTGTGTATGTTTATGTGTGTATGTGTATGTCTATGTGTGTAAATATGTGTATATCTGTGTTTGCATGTGTATATTTGTGCAACTCTGTATGTGTGTGTACATGTGTGTATTGCGTTCATGTGTGTATGTATATGTATGCATATATATGTGAATGTATGTATGTATACATGTGTTATGTATGTACATGTTTATATGTACATGCACACACACTTGTGTGTGTGTGTGTGTGGTGTGTGTGTTTGTATTCACATGGATGTGGTCTGAGAACAGTTTCAAGACACCCTCTGGCATTGTTTTTCAGGGTACCGCCCATCTTATTTTTTGAGACTATGGACTCTCACTGGCCTGAAACCCTTGAGTGGATAGGCTGGTGGCTGAGTGAGCCCCAGGGAATCTCCTGCCAGGCCTCCCCAATGCTGACATTACAAGCATGTGCCACCGCCCCTTGAAACACGTGTTCTAGGTTGAACTCAAGTCCTTGTGCTTGCAGAGCCTGAGTCCATTTACCAACTGAGTGGTCCTAATGTGTGTCTCTCCGCTGGCAATACACAAGGGCCCTCCTAGCACTTACCAGTGACCCCCTCCTGCTCGAGAGCACTGAGTACTGCTCGGGGTCTGCTCTGGAGAAAGCCCGTTTACCCTGAGTCCTGGGTGAGCTCAGTGAGGTGTGTAAGTTAAGGCTGTTAAGACAGGATGACGACAGGGTGGAAGGCAGGATGGAAATGCAGCCTGGCTCCTAATGCCATCACTTCTCCTTCCCCTGCTGAAGCTTAGCGCTCTCTGCTATTTGAAGAGAGCAATTTAGATTTATATTAAGGGATGCATAAATAGGTTTCTGTGATGGAATCTCATCTGAAGTGAATGTGGATAGCGTATGCTAATGAACATGCACAGGGCCTCCCTTCCAGAAGCGGCTCCCTCCCTCCCTCACCCACTAGATGTAAAAGGAACTCAGAACTCAATTGGTAGGGGAAAGGTTAGCCCCCTTTTTCTGTCTCTCAGTATTACACCTCTCCTGGTAGAGCCTAAAGGCACTTGACAAGCCTTCAAGTAATTCCAGGTGATAGATCTCCCCCCCCCCCCCCCCCCCCCCCCCACCCACAAGAGCTGGTTTTACATAGAAGCACATATGACTTCAATTTCAATCAGAGTAGTTGACTATCTCACATCACTTGACATCACCAGAACCTTCTTTGGCTCCCCCTGTGGTTCACATTCTCATTCTTCTTCTTGGAGTTCTGGATGCCCACTGGTAAGATGTGAGAAACCTTTAGAGTCAGCCATGCCAATGTGCAACTTTGGCCAAAGCACTTTTCCTGGGTGGGACACAATTTCCTTGTCTAATCTGGCTGATGACTCCCCGGGGGCTAGTCCCCACCTCTCTGATATTCTGTAACCTCCATGGCTTTGTGCCTGCCAGGAGTCATGGAGAACCTCCAGTACTTGGACATCTTGCAGAACTGCTCTGTCTTCCTGCTCTGCTTCCCTATCACTCCTTGAAAGGAGCTCAGATTTGGTTCAAGGTGTCCAGTTCTGGTAAAAAGCATGCCAAACCTGTGGTCACACTGCCAAACCTGTGGGCACACCTTGACTTCTACCCCAACTGCTGTGTCACCAAAGGTTGTGGGTTTCTGGAGGTCAGTAGGAAAATCCCTCAGGGCTGGAAAGAAACAGACACACAATAGATCCTTAGAAAGAAACAGAAATGCTGGAGTGGGGAGGCTGGAAGCAGGTGCCATGAATGCTCCAGCCAGGCCAGAGGGCTCTTGGCTATCTACCTAGGGTTAGAACTATCAGTGAGACAGAAAGGCAGTTAATAGGTTATCCATCTCTTCTAGTCTCAGTGGACTTAGGGTCAAGGCCATCCTGCTGTTTCTCACTGCTGTGGATAAGAGGTCCTAGACGTATCTAGGGTGCTGTCACAGTCCCCAATGACTTTATAAAAATCCTTCCTGGCCTTCATAAGCCTTGAGGCTTCAGGTTCCCTCAGACTCTCTATGAGATCAGCTGCTTATTTAGCTCTGCTGTATGTCACAGTTATATAAAGGATTTTTTTCAAAAGAAAAATGCCATGGGTTTTGTATTTTGGAAAACCAAAGGTATGTGTGCAGTGGGAGAGGTTGTGTGCAAAGCAGCATGACCTTATATGAGTCACGTGATTTCCTCAAACCTCATCTCCTTTATCTGGAAATGAGGCTCAGTCTGTCTTGTGGAATGACTTAAAGGCAGCTCCTTGTCAAATCATCCCTTCATCTCACACACAAGCATGCGTGGATCTCTGCAGAAGCCTCCACTGGGAGAGGGATCACACATGCAGAGTGGTTGTTTCAAGCTGATATATAAAGCATAGACAAAAATATGTAGTTTTTAAAGCTGCAAGTACCAGCATCCATGAGGTTGCAGCAGTTGTTAACTAGACAATTTAATGATTGTGTGTCTAGTGTCTTAGGTTTAAAAACAGCTATGGTCCCTCCTCTATGCATCTCCTTCAAGCGTGTCTTACTCAAGCCTCTATGCCTTGGTGTTCCTAGCTGTTCAATGGACGTTGAAAATGCAGTCTGTTTTCCCAGAATGTTAGAAATGCTAAGCCAGTTCTCATTTGTTAGTAGACTAGAGTCTACCATATGGGGAGCACTATACAATACACATTATCATTGCTGACATTTTCCCTGCTTTATAACAGAGGTCAGTGCTGTGGGCTAAGTTTTAAAATGGGGAGATCTGCTTTTTAGTGATCAGCATAACAGTCATTTGTGTTTATATATATATATATATATATATATATATATATTTTTT
>NW_022196913.1:50451152-50452027 GCF_008632895.1 Mastomys coucha | reverse complement strand
TTCTGAGACAGGGTCTCATGTATTCTCAGATTAGCCTCAAACTCACCAGGCAGCCAGAGGTTCCCCTGAACTTCCAATCTTCCCCTCCCATATGCTAGGATTACAGAAGTGCCCCACCACACCTGACTTGTGTGGTGCTGAAGACTGACACCCCTCCAGGCACTCAAGTGAAAAGCTGGGGGAATCATCAGATAGAGAAAAGAGAGTCCCCCTCCCACCACACTTCCCTCCCATGGATTCTGTTCTCCCTCCCTATCCTGAGCTGGATTGGCACCCCTCACACAGAACAAAGCATTCACTTCGCAGAAAGCATCCTTCTGTCTTGGTGTGTCATCTGCCTTTAAGGGTATAATCTGCTTCTGATCCGTGCAGGAAACTCCCTGGAGAAGTCTGGCTGGATGCTATGCAGAGCTCCTATATCAATCAAGGACACAGCTGTGCTAGAGAGGGGTGGCTGAGGGCATTCTTATCAAGTTACTCTAATTGTTGACCTTGAGGCCTATCGGGTGACAAAACTATATAGACAGATCCCTGGTTACAGAATGCCCTTGTTTAGAGGTAAGTCACTGTGAGGGTGACTAATGGTTTTAAGGAAATGACTGCAATCACTTCACATGCCCCCGAGTGGAAGGTAGCTTGTATTAATAAGCTCAGAGAACCCTAGGTCCTCATGGCACAATTTGGGGCTGATTCTCAGGACTCCCTTGATCTGTGTTCCTCTCTTATCTTTTCTCATTAGATTCCAATTTTCCTCTAAATTGCCATGACTGCATAATTTTGTCACTCTAAAGTTCGGAGTAAAACACTTGGACCTTGGAGCTAGTAGGCTGATTTCCTGTTTGCCTTCTTCCTCCCCTCCCCTCCCCTCCCCTCCC
>NW_022196913.1:50446195-50451045 GCF_008632895.1 Mastomys coucha | reverse complement strand
CCTTTCTTCCTCCCTCCCCCTTTCCCTTTCTCTCTTCCCTTCCCCCCCTCTCCCCTTCCCTTTCTTCCTCCCCCTTCCCTCACTTCTTTCCTCATTCCCTCCCTCCCTTCCTTCCCTATACCTGGGCAGAGCTAAACATGAAAAGATGTTTACCACAAGAAAGGGAAGCAAGGAGATAAAGATGTGCCTATGAATCTCTTTATTCATAAGGAGCCTTGGGGGGCACAGTAAGGTTTTCCTTTAATATGCCCCAAACCAGCAGCTTTGAAATGAGTCCCTGGACTGTCTGATAGCATTTCTGCTGGCCTGGCCTGGCCTCATCCATAGTGGAGAGGTGGAAGGCTTCAGAGGACAGACTTCCAGTGGGTGGCAGGTAAAGGGTGTCCTAGAAGAGGGAAGAGGACAGATAAGAAGGGTTTTTGGGACAGAGAAGGTTGTGCTCAGCCCTTGATACTATTGGCAAATACCAATAAGAATATATTTTTTACTCCCTAAATCACAAGTATAATTTTTTTAAAAGATTTATTTATTTATTATATGTAAGTGTACTGTTGCTGTCTTCAGACACTCCCAAAGAGGGAGTCAGATCTCGGTACAGATGGTTGTGAGCCACCTTGTGGTTGCTGGGATTTGAACTCAGGACCTTTGGAAGAGCAGTCGGTGCTCTTAACCACTGAGCCATCTCTCCAGCCCACAAGTATGGTTTTTTTGACTATGTTGTAGTTACACCATGGTTATGAAATCCTACTAATATACAACTCCTTGTGCACTGGAGCCCTTCTTGAGGCAAGCTGAGTTGACTCTTACCCTGGATGCCATCCCATTGGCAGAATTCAATGCTTGCATCCTCTGGCAGTGACAAGGGCAGTAATTTGCTGGGTTGAATAGCAAGGAAAGAATCAAGGCAGCTTTAGCATTTGGGGTGTTAATAAGCTTGTCAAGCATCTAAACTCAAGGATGATGCACACTTACAGTGACCTGAAGAGACTGGATCTTTGTTTTGGGGTAAAGGGGACTAGACCCAGTACCTTCTATATGCTGAGCAAGTGCCCTACCAATGAGCCATCTCTCAAGCCCTTCACTTTGACCTCTATACAAGATAATAACAGCATGATAATGATGTCAGAAGGGGCATGCCTTTTCTATAGTCTAATTATCTCCTAGCTCAAGAAAAGTCTACATGAAAACTCAAAGGACCCAGCCTGCCGTGATAGATAGCACATTTCTCCGCTCTCAGCACTCAGCAACTCAGGAGAACCAGAGCCTGGTTTCCATAGTTAGTTCTAGGTCAATCAGGACTGCTTAGTGAGACCCTGTCTGAAAAAAAGATGAAAGAAATGCGTAAGTAAATAAACACAAAAGTAGCCAGGCATGGTGGCCTAGGCTATGATCTCAGCATCCAGGAGATGGGAGCTTAAAGCACTGAGGAAGGGTGCGTCAGCCTGGGCTACATAATAAGTTCCAGGCCAGCCTGGACTACAGGATGAAACACTACATCACATGTAGAAAGCAATGAACAAAAGTTATGCTTCTCTAAGCAATACCAATTGCATCTACAGGTCACCAAAATAACAAAAATAAGAAAATAAAAAATTTTAAATAGCCTTGAAAGTAGAAGAGTAACCTAAGAAAAGAAGGGGATTGGTGGGAGAAAGGGCCAGAGAGGGTGACCATGAGATGAATATGATCAAAGTGTATTATATATAGGTACGAAGATATTGTATTGAAACCCATCGTTATACACAATTAATACATACTCATTAAAACATTTAAAAAAGGAATTAGCCAATTAATGACAAAACCCAGAGAGGTTCCCAGATAACTAAGACCAGATAAGAGTGTAACTAAGCAAACACATTGGGAATTACACACAAAGTAGACCGTTGTAAGGGTGCCGTTAGCTGATGTGCTTAGTGACTAGTGAAGCAATGCTGTGGTGTTGATCACCACAAGTACAGGGCTGAAATCCATCCACACAGCCAAAATAATTGAGGGTTGGGATGGGGTCCCAAGCTCTTCAGAACCTGACTCTTGGGTCCTAGTGACTTCTGCTATTTAATAAACACTGGCCGCATGCATCTCACATAACAGCCTGATGATAACACAGTACCAAGTCACCCTTTTCCCTGTTAGAGGGTGAAGTTATTTGCAAAAAGAGGTTAAAGACGGAAATCAAAAATATCACTTAGGTTGAGTGAAAAAAATGTGGAACAAGATCATGCATATGCATGTATGCACATGCTTGTGTTTGTGGTGATGCGTCATACCTGCAGTCTCAGAATCAGGGGTGAGGTTGGGAGGATCAGGAGTTCAAGGCCAGCTCTGTTACTGTAGTGAGCTTGAAGCCAGCCTAGGTTACAGGATACCCTGTCCAGTCCTGTCTTTCCAAAACGTGGTCATCAGTTAATGCATCTTCAGTAGCCCTGACCTAACAGTCATAATACTCCAACTTCCAAAGCTTCTTAAGCAATGATGTGATACCAGGAGACGTGAACACCGCTTGACCTCAGGTGACAGTGTAATAGCCGGGATTTCTCTTCCAGATCTCGCGAAATATATAGGGATTTTTTTGTTGTTGTTATTTTTCTTTAAAAATGCTCCCAAAATACCATTTCCAGCTTGAGTTTTAAATGGCAGCATTGGAAATAGAGTGATGGTGGGAAGAAATTCTTTGAAAATAGGCTTCTGTGGTCGGTACAATAGCAAATGTATCTTCAGGTGTGTGTGTGTATGAGAGAGAGACAGAGAGAGAGAGAGAGAGAGAGAGAGAGAGAGAGAGAGAGGCAGAGAGAGAGAGACTTAGTTTAAATTGGGTTGCCTGTATGAATGAATCTATTAGATAACAAACACATAAATAATATGTATTTACCTAGAGGTAATAAATGAAAGAACTGAATGAACTAAAATGTATCCATTATACACAGGGCCTATCCCCCACCAGGGCCAGTGTTCTCAAACCGTCGTAGTTCTTATACATTCTTCGTGTTTGGGTTATTAGCATCGTGCTTAGGTCAGATGAAAGTGTGCTCATCCGCCACGCTTTGATAACTGAAGTAAAATGCTGATGGGGATCATTTAGGACCGTCTCTCCTCTGTTGATTGCATGCTTGTGGCTCATAATCAGAGTGATGCACAGTAATTGTTAGACTCACATGCCAGGGCTACATTTTGTGTGGAAGCAACTGTCAGCACTTTAGGCTCCGTTGTTCTGCCTGAAGAGAGCTTGGCTGGCACCCACTGGGCTGCTACAGGGGTACTCTTCGTTGGGTACTGTGGATAAGTTTGCTTGCCACTCTTGTTTGCTTACCCTAAAAAATAATTACCTGAGAAGGGACTGTCTGCCAACTTAGTAGCAGCTGGTTCTTTTTGTGTCTGGCAGAATGTTAGTGTGTAGAGACTTGACTATGGAAGAAGGAGGAGGAAGAGGAGCAGGAGGAGAGGAAGAGGAAGAGGAAAAGGAAGAGGAAGAGGAAGAAACATGCAGGGAACAGGGGGGCTTAGCTTTTCCCTTTGGTGTGAAGATGACAAACTTTGTGTGGCCCAGATGGGCCTCTTTTTGTGAGCCTTGTTTTGCATCTCTGTGCCATGGGACTAATAGAACTTACTAGCCGAGAGACTTTGTTCAGGCTGGAAAGGACAGCTAAACCTTGTCAGCAGGAACCAGCTGCTCATTAAATCTTTAATAGCCAATAGTAAGGAATCTGAGCTTTCTCAGACCGTATGAGATAATATGTCAACAAGGTTCTATCACTATATTGTACACAGGAGATAATCAACTTATAAAGAGAAAAGGGTTAGGCTGGCTCAGTGTTTTAGAGGTTTCAATCCATGATCAATGACTCCCTTCTTTGGGGGCCTGTGGCAACTCCAAACTTCATGGCGGGAGCACATGGCTGATCTGATCTGCTCACCTCACAGGCAGGAAGCAAAGGGAAAAGGAATGGGAGGGTCCTGGAGTCCTTTCCTAGGGCACATGCCAGTGACCTAAGGACTTTTTGGCTTTTTTCCTAATCCCTGCCTCTTCAGGCTCTGTTACCTCCCCTTAGCCTCACTCTGGGGACTGACCCTGCCATCTGATGGACTTTTTTAAGATCCTGAGCACAGAGGACGTAAGACAGCGCTTCTCAAGGTCAGCAGACCCCAAACTCACTGCGATCATAGACTACAGCAGCAGTTTCCAGACGAAGTCAGAGACCCAGATCTGGCTGAGCATCTTGGGCTCCAAATCACAGTTTTACTTGGCTGGGTCTGCAGAGACAAAATGAGTTATGACCCATCATGCTGCATACCCTCCAAAGCATTTGAAGGGCACTTTGAAGGCAAACTTAAGTCTCCCTATGTTATTCCATTTTTAATGCACAGAAGGCCAGTGTTTGTAATCTACAGTGGGGCCTGACCATTTGCTACTCTGTTCCTGGTAAAAGTAAACTGAGCAAAACAAAACTTCATCCCTATTAGACGTTCACTACTAGAGACATGTCACCAGCTCCTGGACTGTACCCTCTCTGAGATCTGTGGCAAGTAATTGAGATCATTTTCTATGATTCAGTAAGTCCTGGGGTCCGCTGTAAAAAAAAAAAGAGACTCTTAGAGGTTCTGCCCAATACACCCAATACACCGTATCTGAGCTCTTAGTTCATCATTTTGGCCAAAACAGAAGAGTGTCGGTCTCTCTGAGAAGAGGATCCACCACTTTCAACTGTTATTTCGATTGCATTAGCTGAAACAGGGATTAAAAACCATGGAGGGAAGATCTTATGCTACTCCGTGTTCTCTGCTGTGATCAAATGCCTGCCTGGCAAGAAGCAACTTAAGGGGGAAGGACTTAAATATATGGGCTCACAATTTAA
>NW_022196913.1:50384510-50446170 GCF_008632895.1 Mastomys coucha | reverse complement strand
GGGGCTCTTGGGTGTGGCTTCAGGCATATGAGGCTGCTTGCTCAGATCTGGAAACAGAGAGAGGGGAAACTGGGTGTTCATCTAGCTTTTTCCTTCTCCCCCCTTTTACTCAATCCAGGACCCACATTCTCCCCCAAGTTAACCCTTCCTAGAAATGTGGTCACAGCAATACCATAACATGACTGGTTCATTCTTAGACCTATCATGCAGACAATATGAATGATCACTCATACATTGGTTAGAGGGATTCATGCCATTGGCTCTCACTTGTTATCTGTGAGTGACAAGATAACCAGAAATAAATAAAACTTGGTTTCACAAATAAAACTTGATTCTCATTAGTATGTTTCTCCAGATTTTTCAGTGCCTCAGTGTATACTATTTTTTCTGCTGTTTCCTCCAAATCCCTCACCCTCATTCCTTGCCTGCTATTAAAAACTGTCAGGGATACCTTGAAAGGATTGACTACATTTGGTGGAAACATCTCCACACCCTTGGACAACCAGGGGGCATACTCTTGTCCCCCCAGCCTCTCTTGAAAGTGGCCTTTGTCTGAATTTTATTTCATCATTGTTGGAGTTGTGGCACAGCCTTGATAACCAGAGGCGGTCATGTGACCTGTGACTCAATGTGACCCCCTCATATATATATTATCAAATCAACTCTTCTCTTGGAGAAAGAAATTGGACCAGAAATGCTGGCATTGTACAAATAGTCCCATGTTCCATACCTATCTTAATGTGGAATGTTCCAAAGTCCTCTTCTTACGTTCTGAACTCCAAATCCAGGACCACTCAGGAGCCTCTGCAGGATTCAGTTCACTTCTCTCTGTAGCATGGAGTTTCTCTGCCAAGCTGGGGTGATCAGCAGGGCCATTTGCTTAATGTTAGATGCATGATTTCCTACTTCAGCAAGCATTCCTTTTGCCTGTCATCTCTAGTCCCCTTTCAACATCTTCTAGTGCTCACCAAAAATCATGAGCTGGGATTTTGTTCCCCGTGGTACATGTGCCAGTTTGTATTCTTCTGAGCTCACCCACTCAAACCCAAACAAGCTTTTTTTTTTCTGTTAAAACTTCCTATATTTAAGCAATCTGCCTTTGCAATCTTGAAAATCAGAGAGGAAGCAGACAGACACATGCTTCTGGGGTGGGCAGTCATTTCTGATGAGTGTGAACACTCGGGCGGTTTCTATATGTTCAACAAGTAAATATTTGTTGCCTTATTCTTCCAAAGCAATATTTTTGCAGTCCTTTAAATGTTTTCTGATATAAGTCTGGGAATGTAGGCCACTTAGCAGAGTGCTTGCCTGTCTTGCACAGGGCCCTGGGCTTGAACCCTAGAACTGAATAAACTGGGTTTGGTGACCTGTCATCACATCACTCTAGAGGTGGAGGCAGAGGGAGCAGATCACTCTTATCTACACACCAAGTTCAAAGCTAGCCCAAGTGACCTAATATCCTATTTCAAAGTAAAAATATGATGTAGGCAAATTTATTGATGTTAATGAGGGTTTTAGTATATCAGCAAAATAATATGAATACCCTAAAATATGTTTAAAAAGTATGTATGTATGTATGTATGTATGTATGTATGTATGTATATATATATATATGAATGTATGTATGTATGTGGTTTATTTCTATTTCAAATGCTTGAATGTATCCATGGGCTTGAGAAAGAAAGTAGCATACAAATGAAAATATTTATATTGGTTCTTAGAGGGAATTTTTCTGATTTCTGTCACTTGTATCCCTCCCTCCATCTCTACCATCCATTTGCTCTACTGTAAACAGTCTTATTCTGTCTTTACTTGTGTCATCAGATCAGGGCAGTGGGGAGATGGTCAATGCAATTCAGGTACTGGAATCCAGACAGATTCTAAAACTGTCTCTACTGCTCTTCTCTCATTACAGACATATCGGTGCGTAGAGCTAAAGGGTAATCAGGGTTGTCCTTCTCATCGTCTCTCCTACATGCCTAGTGCTGCAGTATGACTTTCAGAGAGGCACACAACAGCTGGCAGGATCATCACCATTATGCAAATGAGGAAGCAAGCAGAGGGCTCCCTTGGCTGGAATCACTCAGTTAGGGGTGACAGAGCTGGGAAGCACACTGGAACACACTCTGAACTTGCCTTTCTCAGGCCTGTCACTCTTCCTGCTGTCCTCTCGACTAAATTGAGGATAAAAGGGCTCTTCCTATGTGACTGAATTAGAATGTGTTGCTTTTAAAGATCACGTCAGAGGTGTGGCTGGAGTGTCCCAGAGTCTCTGGCCATCTTTTCAGTTAGGCCTTGTTCTTCTTGGCACCCAAACTTACATCTTAGATGGCATGGTCTAGGACTGACAGACAGTCATATGGGTTGGTTGCCACCTGAGCACGTACAGTCTTCTCTTTGGCATGCTGAGGCAGCCCTTCCCAAATCTGAGAGCCCAACTTTTGGCTGGTGGGAGATCCTCAGCAAAAACTCTCCACATGGCCTCATGGTTTCATGGCCTCATGGTTTCATGGCCTCATGGTTTCATGGCCTCATGGCTTCCTGGCCTCATGGTTTTATGGCCTCATAACTTCATGGCCTCGGGACTTCTCTCACTATCTTCTGACTCTCAAGAAATCCTTAGGAAGAGATTAGGATGGACTCAAGACTTGGGGGTAAAATGAGACCTGTTGGGATAGCTTTGCTTCACAAACCCTCTAGACCCACAGAGTTCCACTCAAAGTCTCTAGAGACTTAAAGCTCCCATATTACACTGGGATGGAGCTAGAGCTCTTCTGCTTTCCATGTTAACACCTCCACCATTCAGCCTTCCTCTGGCCAAACATTCATGTTTGAATGGTTCTTTCCCATAACCTGGTTGGACCAGTCAGCACTTAAGAAATTATGGCCATTACATGATGTTATTCAGGGGGCTTAAAAGGAGGCCTCCATCACTTCTTGCCCAGTCTGTGTTCCCTTGTAAGTCTAGTCCCAGATAGCCATGGGTCAAGACTGAGGGGTGTGGCACCTGGGGGAAAGAACAAACCTCCGTGAAGAAGAGAGGGAAGTTGCAAAAGCCCCGCCTACAAATATTTTCTACATATCACAATGTATGTGTCTTATCATAAGGGCCATGTAACTCATGGTAAATAAACAATGTATGTCATGATTTTTCTGCACATTGATGCTTAAAAGGTGTTTAAAATACATGTTATCTATTAACCCCTAATGTCCTGGCTCTCCCCAGAGCTACCTACCTGTGCAGTTTAAGAAAATGGGCTCCAAACTGTTTTCTAAATCTTTGTTTCCTTTTTCTCCTTTTTTCAGTTTTCCAAAGAAAATAGACCAAAATTTTCTTCTTGAGAAGAAACAAGCCTGCTGTTGGCAGAGGGTGAGTGAACTTTTAAATGTACCATCTACTTTTTGGTGTCTGATGCCATGGGGACTGAAGATCAAGCGTTTGATAAGTGGTCTCAAGCTTGGAGTCGAGACGCTCTTTCTGTCCTCTACTTCATTTGCCTGGGCTGTTTCTAGAAAAGAAGATTTTGCTCAGAGACTTTTCTCAACATTTCTTGCTGTCCCCCACATCTCCTCTCCTGAGCTGCCCTTGTGGCTGCTGTCACCTTGTCCAGCTTTCAGAGAAATCAACAGTGAGAGTGTCTTTCCTTCCATAACTGGTGCACAGAGATAAGCCTGTGGGCAGGGGGAGACTCTCTGTCTAGTTCACATGGCTGTGTCTCTTGAGTGCCATGAGAAAGAACAATTGGTTAGGAGTGGTCCGTGGGACCTCCCAGGCTATCTGGAAAAGTCCCTGTGTGCAGATGTGATAGCTGGGGCCCAGTGGGCTCCAAGAGACCTGTGACATCATAGACAGAAGCAGAGCCAGGGGCATGAGAACAGCATTTGACTCTTAGCTGGCTGGTTCCACGGAGAGGTTATTGTTTATTTCCAAGGGGATAGGTTCATTTATGTAATTCAATTGAAACTAAGTACTAGTAAAGGTGATGATAGTGGCCTGTTTTCCTAGGGTAAGTGCTAAAGCAACTCTGCTTAGCTTCATAGTTGTCATGCTACCAAGAAGGGTTGACGGAGTAGGTGTGCCCAGAAACCATCTGATGTAGACTTCAATGGCAGGGGCATATGTTGCATGACTCTGACTAGGAATATGTAAACAAATATCCATTCACCTCAGAAAAGGCAGCAATAGCAGAACAAAGAACTGAATCCACACACATCAAGCTTAGTGGACCAGTGAGTTTCTCGGAATAAAGAAAGGCAGGAATGAGGATACTTACAAGGACTTGGGTGAGTCTACAAGCTGGTTCACCAAAAAGCCCTTCCAGCATGGGTGACAGCCCAATGGCATCACCCATGGAGCTCCCCGCCCAGCTTGCTGGGAGTGTTAGAAGTACCTAGGAAGTCCCACCATCACCCAGCAGTTGCTTTCTGCTAGCATAATCGCAAAGAGGGGCCCGTGAGTTCTGTAAGTTTAGTGAGCTTCCTGAGTCCCTGGGTTCCCCTCCTCTTTGGAGAGGGGGGATATTTGAACTCAGGCTAAATAACTGCACAATTGTATATTTTATGCTCTTTCCAAACCAGTGCTTTGGCAGTGCCCCACTATCACAGACAGAGAGTAGTCAACACATGTGTTTTGCAGTGAGGAGCCAGCATGAGGCAGCTGGTTAGATCATATTTACAGTCAGTAAGCAGAGAGAGACGAATGACATTGCTCGGCTAGCTCTTTAGTCTGGGAGCTCAGCATATCAAACAGTGCCACCTGTGTTCTAGAGGGTCTTCCCTCCTCTGTCAAACCTTTCTGGGAATGTCCTCCCAAATACATTCAGGGGTGTGCCTATTAGTTAATTTGAAATCCTGTCAAGTTGAAAATCAATACATATTCCTAGAAAATGCACACACACACACACACACACACACACACACGAATGATGTGAACATGAAGGTGTGTTGTCCTCCACATGGCCCAAAGGTCTTTATAGAATTAGGATTTTGTCTAAACCCAAGAGACCACTAAGAGGGGAAATGGCAAATTCTATATCTACACTGCATTATTCTTTGGGTAAAGAATGAAGTTGTAGACAAGGATCTAAGGCCAAAAACAAACCCACCAAACCACTGTAGAAAGAGGCTAGCAGGACCCCTCTCCCAGAACCCCCCTTCCCCGGAGCTCATGCAGTACAGCTGTGAATGGCCTAGTCTTAAGCTAGAGTCAAGTCAGTAGTTTGCTCTTGACATTCAGGGAGGTATTAATTATGTAAACCATCATAAGCCTCTTGTTCTTTACCAATTAGATACAAAGTAAATTCAGACTGAAGCCATAATAGTTTTGTGGGGGTTGGGGAAATTTTTAGCCTAAGAAGAAGTAGCTCAGTACTATAGTGTTTACTGGGCATATGGAATATAAGCCCCTGGGATCTATCCAACACCAAAAATAAATACATAAAAAGTAGCATCCCAAAGTAGATCAGGACTGGACATACTTGTACCTTCATCTTGTAAATCACAAGCAGCTAGTTTGTTGTGTATCTTGTTGTGTACAGGGATGGGGCCCTGGACACTCAATTTATAATGACATTTATCATGGATGATGTCCCTTTAAGGGAAATCTAGTGAGTGCTCTTACCAGCCCCGAGATTTTATTTGTTAGATGCCAAACGGCCATGGCATGTGTTTGATTCCATAGCAACATGTCTCTGCAGCCAGAAAAAATATATAAACACACACACACATATAATACATTATATATATGTGTGTGTCTATATACATATATATGTGAGTGTGTGTGTGTGTCTGGAGGTGCAGGTGGAGGTGTGGGTGGGGTGTATATAATGCTTGCAGCAGCCAATGTATCCTGAGCAGACCCAGGATTACCGTAATGCCTCCTTCATTTTCCTCCTATCTCCCTTTGCCTTTTCCTTTCCTGGGGCCTTTGATAATGCAGGACATCTGCACTTTGTCCTTCTCATTATCCAGCTCTGCTATTAACACTTGCTTGTGTTCTTACCCAGCCTGCAGCTGGATAAGGAGGAAGGCAATGCCCAGGTTCTCATCTTGAGCAGAACTGAGAACCTCCCAACCATAGCAACTGAGAGCAAGTAGGTGGTCATTTGTGCTTTGCCTTGTCTTTGTGGCAGGATAGCTCTGTCATAGCAACATGGCGAGGACTGAGATTCCTCCATATTACAGTCAGCTCCTTCTAGCTGAAAGAGATATCACAGGGAGCCATGTGATATCCAGGGAGGCAGAGAGCTTGTGTCACACACTGTGGACCTGTGTGATGGGCACAGTAGTGTTCCAAAAAGAAATAATGATACCCATTTCTCTCCTTCCCGAGACACAAATCCTAACTGAAGTTTTCTCATTGCCCTACCCTTAGAGCTTTTGCATGTCTGCCATCTTCTCTGTCTTTTACATCCACGGAAACACTCTGGTTTAAGCTGCTTTTCCCTCTAAACACTGGAAGCAACAGGGTCTCATACTGTAGCCCAAGCTGGGCTAAGATTTACTGTGTAACTGTCATAGTTTCTCTTTCCTTTGCAGTGTCAAAATACTCTTGACAAAAGCAACCTAAAGAAGAAAGGGTTTGTTTTATCCCACAGTTCAAGATGCAACCCATTGTGGTGGTAGTGAAGCTTGGTTATCAAGTGCTTGAGGCAGCTAATCACTTTACACCTGCAAGGAGGGAGAGGGGAGGGAGGTCAATAGATGCATGCAGAAAAGCATTACAATACTATGCTGGCTGCCTTCACTTTGACATTGGTTCTCAACCTGTGGGTCGAGATCCCTTTGGAAGGTCAAAGTACTGGTTCACAGTTTCACAAAGGTTGCATATCAGATATTTACATTACAATCCATAGTGGTAGAAAAATACAGTTATAGAGTAGCAATGAAAATAATTTTATGGTGGGGGGGTCACCACAACATGAGGAACTAACTATATTAAAGAAGGTTGAGAACCACTGACTTTGTACAATCCCGGATTCCCGGTATAAATAGATTCAAGTATTCTTTTATATTTTTAAAGAAGAGACACATTTAAGAAATTCTCGGTGTATATTTTTAAATGTAGCTATAAAGTCTCAAATGAGGGGTCTCTAAACACTTCTGCTCAAGACTAGTCCTGTCCATAGTCAGGATGGATCTTCCAACATCAATTATTATAATCAAGACAATCCCCCATATGTATAACCAAAGGTTTGCCTACCAGATGATTCTAGATTCTATGTAGCTGACAGTACCATTGCAATAGCACAGGTTGACTTTGAACTTGAGATGTCCTGTGCCAGCCTCCCAGAGGCTAGGATTACTGCTAGGTACCACCACAACTAACCTCTGGAAGCATTTTTAAAAACTCTCTGTCATCCATTTGATACCTCTCCTGCATTTCTTCTTTTGATTAATCTTTGGGTGCAGGGAGGAGTCTGAGCATGTGTCTAGGTAGAAGCCATTTAGTATTAGAATCAGTAACCTCTGCCACCCCCACTCCCACACGCCTTCTTTCTAAGTCTCTCTTCATGCCCAGAACTAAGCATGGAGGGGAGTACCTATGCCATACATACTATCTGTTTCTGATGATGTCACAGTCTCATCCTGGGCCCACAAGGAATTGTGACGTATGTGTACAAATAGATTCAAGTATTCTTTTATATTTTTAAAGAAGAGACACATTTAAGAAATTCTCGGTGTATATTTTTAAATGTAGCTATAAAGTCTCAAATGAGGGGTCTCTAAACACTTCTCTTTTCCTTCTTCCCATTGTGGATATTGACCATGAACCCCATGCAGAATTTCACACTAGCACAAAGATAAACTTTTTGCCCACCCCCTTCTCCCACACTCACTTCACAGCATTTGTCTTGGGGGCCAAACCTCTCAGTCTAGCAGTTGTCTTTTGGAGCCATTAAATCAGAGATTTGAAGGGGGGGTTTCATTAAAGTGACAGGTTTGATAGATTAGGGTAGTGATTCCTAATTTAGTTTTGAGGTCTGTTGGGGAAGGGGAAGAAGGTTTTCATATGAAAACTTTTATCTTAAAAGAGTTGAGAGTTTTCTTTCCAAGTTCTGATCCAATGAAAAAAAGGCAAAGGCAGAATGCAGGTGAAAGCCAGAGTTCTTATGCTGCTACTAACAGTTATGGAGTGAGAACCAAGGGACTTACTACTTCTCTGGTTCCCTGTTCCTTAGTGCAGCCCTGGTAGTCATCAAAGTTTACATTGGCTGCTCCTACCCAGAAAAATCCACTTTTCATCCAGAGGTGGGTGGGGCCAGCCAGATAGCTCCCATCCCAGAGAAGGAAACCAGAGCAAAGGACCAGGGATGTCTAAAAGGCAGGGGGAGGTGATGCTTCTGCTCGATATACGTTTTACCTCCTGCCTCCTGATCAAGGCAGACTGGCCTTCCAGCTTGATCCAACCACCTTCATCCAGGCCCATAGCTCTTGTGTTCACTGTGTTTGTTCAGGGGACTGGTTAGACACCTCTATTCAGTGGACACAAAAGCCTCACCAGTCTCATTGTCTCCCGTACTTCAGTATTTGAAGCGGTGCCAAGTCAACGACAGGTGGTTGGTATGTGCAGAGATCACTCCTGAATTTGGGGAGAAATTCAGGGAGAAGAGGGAAGAGAGTTAGAGGGTGAAGAGAAACTCTGAAAGTTAAAGCCAAGGTCACAGCCTCCAAGACGCCCTAGCCTAGCTGAAGAGGCAAGGCATGATTATAGGTAATATTAAAGAAGTGAACAGGGATGAAAGGCAGTCGGTTGCAGAAATGACACTAGGTATTCTTCACAGACTCATTGCCAAGCGGATGACAATAGAGCAAATGGAAGCTATTGTATTAGTCAGGGAAGGATACAGGTTTGTGTCAGAAACAGTCAATCCTAAATTCCCAGTGACTTCACAAAATAAAGGCTCACTCCTTGCTCATGTTGTATCACTTATGTGGTATCACTCCTAGACGGTTGTCTCCCCAGCATACCTCTGTAGCTCTTCTGGCCATCTGCAGAACTCTTCATGATCACAGAAAAGGGAAGAAAACTAGGAGCTTGCTTACACAGTTAAATGCTTCAAAGGTAGAGCATGGAAGGTTTGCTTGTCGTCCACTGTGTTCTGAGCATTGCGTTTTGATTTGGAGACAGCTCATGTGTCCTAGTCCTGGCCTCTGTCACACAGTAGGTACTCAAGTGGTATGTGAAGGGAGACAGAATGGATGGACATAAGAGTGAGTTGACACTCATTTCTGAAAGAGTCATAGCAGTTGGAAGCTTGGTAAATGACTTGAACACTAATATAAATTATAAGGCTGTGATTGGTTAATTTGTGTACTGGTTTGAATAGATTTGGCCTCCATAGACTCATGCATTTGTATGCTTGGCCCACAAGGAGTGACACTATTAGGAGGTATGTCCTTGTTAGAATACATGTGGCTTTGTTGGAGGAAAAGTGTCACTGTGGGGTGGACTTTGAAGCCCTATGCTTAAGCTCCGCCCAGGGCAGAAGAGCCAGTCTCTCCTGGCTGCCTTCAGATTAAGAGGTAGAACTCTCAGCTTCTCCAGCACTGTGTCTGCCAGGATGATGCCATGCTTCCTGCCATGATGATAATGTGCTGACTTCAAAACTATATATAAGCCAGCCCCAATTAAGTCTTTTATAAAAGTTCCCTTGGTCGTGGTGTCTCTTCCCAGCAAGGGAAACCCTAAGGCAATGGTGACTAGTTGATCATAAGGACACAGGAAAATCAAACACAAGTTAGTTGGCAGCTGAGCTCTTTCTAAAGGATTAGCCTTCCATACTCCCTACTTGGTCTCATTACTGTCTAATTAGTTCAAGGCTCAACTCCTTGTGCTATGTGGTTTCAGCTTCTCTTTCTAGCCTCATAACTTGTGAGGGAGGTAGAAATCATCCTTGTTTCAGAAACTTAATTCAGTGAGGTTAGGTTACCCGGAATGTTCTCATGATTCTGTTCACCCTGCACCAAGTCCTCCATCCTTAGGTCATCTGACATCTGCACGTGCATCATCCCAGGGACCTGGCAGTAGACAGTGTTAAGCTCCAGTTCCTTATTGAGAAACTTCTAGAATAGCCCATACTTGTGCAAAGCAATGCTTGAGTCAGCATAGAAAATGTAAAGTTCCTGGAGAGAAAAGAACATGCTGCACTTCATGCACTGGGCCTGGAGGCTCTGCCACCCTCCCCATAGCTGCCTCTTTACAGGTCTTCACCTAGACCTTTGTGGTATCCTTCATTTATAAACAAACAAGCAAGCAAATAAGGAACTGGGTTTGGGAAATGGCTCAGCGGAAAGTGTTTAATTTTCAAGCGCAAGGACCAGAGCACAGATCCCCAGAACCCATGTGAACGTCAGCTGGGTGTGGTGGGCCACCTGTAATTCTAGCACTCAGAAGGCTGAGACTGGGGAATCCTTAAAGAAAACTAATGGGCTACACTGCCTTTATCTATGATCTCAGTCTCATAGAATAAATAAATAAAGTGAATGCCATGCTTCCTGCCATGATGATAATGTGCTGACTTCAAAACTATATATAAGCCAGCCCCAATTAAGTCACTGCCTCAATTAATAAAGTGGCTATCAATGGAGGGGAAATGTTTACATCAACCTCCACACACAGGCACACATGTCCACCCACCCATGTGTATATCCATGGGACCATGCACCCACACAGCACACAAACACATGAGAGAAAAGTGATGAACTTAGAGAATTATTCTTTCTAATTCTATGAGCACTCTATCAAATTAATCAAACACAAGGAAGGGGTGGAGGAACCCTGATTATAGCACAAGTCAAATGGCCTATGGCTTATGATTGGTGTGTGAAGTGGGGGAGTGGATAGAGGATAGTCTTGGGACCTGAGTTAGTTCCCCCCACACGCACATCTTGAGACTAGAAATACTTGCTTGTTCACTTTTGCTCTGTGGGAGGTGGTGATGGAAGGGTGTTGCTCCTTCTCTGCCTCCCACTGTTCAAAGGGGACAGGACACTGGTAATGGGAGACTCTTTAGCAGGTTGGTGACTTAACCAACTGTGGCTTAGGCAAGGTCATGAGACCTTGAGATGATGGCAAAATAAGAGACAGGGCCAGTCTTCGAAGGCTGCTGTCATCCTGACAAGTTGAGGCATTGAAAACCTCTGTGAACAATGACATGATGCTCAGAGATGGGGAGTGACTGCAAAGTGTCCCTTGACCAAAAACGGGGATGTTGTAGAAATAATTTAAAAAAATGAATCCACCTCACAAACTCTCTTTCCTGCTAGATCATGTTATAGAGCCGGTACTGTCTGGCAACACCATGTCCTGGCAGGCTCTTGTTACTTTCTCCCAGCTAGCAGCAACATCTCACTCAAATGCAATGCTTTACATACCCCCACAATCATTCATCTAATGCCTAGAACCCAGTAAAGCATGACTCTTAAAGCTTAATTACCTAATCAGGTATATATAATAATAAGATCACAATTACAAAATGCCAATTGGTTTATCTAATAATATGATCAAGATTACAAGATGCCAATACAATAATTTCAATGCTAAATGATAAAGACAAATTTTGACCCAATTAATCTAACCTTGTAAAAACCTGGTTGTTATAACCATGCGGGGTCTGGATCATCACCTTTCTCTGACTCCATGATGAAGATCCCCTCCTCTCTCTGACCGTTCTCCTCCTCAACTTCTAGCTCCACCTCTCTATTCCTGTCCAATCACAGAACTGTCACTGCCCTAATGTGATTGGACAGAGAAAATGCTGCAACATTGGGACACTTTTGTATCTGTTTGCACACAAGAAAGGAGGGAAGGCTAGGAATGGGAGAGAACCATACTTTTAACTCCTGCATGGCAGTCAAGTATCATAGGTCTTAATTTTGAGATTATTTTAGTAATAGTGTCACTTGTTGTAGAAGAATCTGGAAACACCCTTGGATTGAGGCAGACCTCACCCTCAGTATTTTTATTTACCCCTTCCTTCTAAATTTCCCAAGGTTTGAGATCAAACTGTATATATGGAATGGGTGTGCAGATGTGCACGTGCATGTACATGTGTGCACATGCATGTGTGTGCAAGCATGTGCATGTTTGTACATGTGTATACATACATGTCATGCCTATGCATATAATATATGCATCTACATCTTTGTGGAAGACCAAAGGTCTATGTCAGTGTCTTCTCTAACTGTTCTCTACCTTATTTTGGGGCAACAAGATCTCTTGCCCAACCTGGAACTCACTGATTTGGCTAGACTGGGATGGCCAGCAAGCCCCAGTCAGTCTTCTGTTTCCCCTTCCCAAGAACTAGGGTTACAGGCACACAATGTTTGTAATGAGGAACCAGATGCAAGTCCTCCTGCTCACACAGCAAACAGTTTCCCAGCTGGGCCATTCCCAGCTCCATAGTTCCTATACTCTAGGGCCTAGAGTCAGATTTTATGCTAGCATCAGAATTGTCTGAAGTTCCAGCTCCATTCTGGTGGAGATAAGATGGCTTGGCCAAGAGTGGGGAATTAAAACCCGGGAGGTTGCTGGGTCTGTACACTGGTGCGAGAGCCTGTTGTCCACCACTAGGGATCTGTCCTACCCTCAAGCCTCTTGTCATCTGTGACCTCCCTATGGCTCTGGGGAGTGAGTCAGCAGTGTCTTGCTAGTTGCTAAAGTCTTACAAACCAGAGAAATTTTCCCCTTTTGCTCCAGAAGGCATTGCACACAACAACCTTTTGGGTTTGACAAGTTGAAGCCAGTCTTGATCAGGGAGAAAGGATGGCGTCATTGGTGGATGAGAAGAGGAATGGATAATGTATTCTCAGCCTTCTCTCTGAAGCTGAGTAATTGTGTCACTGTTACAGACACCTTTCTTAAAACAAACGACAGCCTGATGAGAGAAGCCAAAGGTGTACATGTCACAAAGGGGTGAAAGCAAATGCCTGGGTTCCCAGGGATCCTAAATGTGTGTGTTTCAAAGTCTTTCTACCCTGAATCCAGGAGAGAGTATGAGAGAAAGGACTGGAAAGAACCATCCTTACCTGCCTGCTGCCTTCCCTCCCTTTCTATAGGATATAAAGAATGTGTCTTAGCGCAACTGAAAGAGACAAGCACTCTGAGTCTTCATCCCTTGCCTTCTGATTCACTTGGTGCTGCCATTGGTCAGACCTCTGACCCCATGCTTGCTCTGTCTGCTGTTATCTGTGAAGACTGTTCTATAAGCATGGCAAAACACGCATCCTTCTTGTTGTGGAAGAGGAGCAGAACTGTTGGTCATTCCATTCCCTCCACATACCCATAATACCACTTGACTGGTGTGTGTGTGTGTGTGTGTGTGTGTGTAAATTTCTTTGAAACAACAAGATGTTCTGGTAGCCTCTGTCTTTTTCAGAGGAGTAAGTGTATATTCGAACAGACAGGCAAACCTATTTATAGATTGTTAAGTATTGTGTGGAAGGAAGAGGTGGAAGTCAGCTTTAATATTCTCTTCCCCTCTCCCTATAGGTTCTCGCTAGTACTAGAGACATTAGACATTTCAAATCTCATGTGACAGCAATACCCTTTTGATGTACTTTGCCTAGAAACAAAAGCTGAAACAGGCTTTGGAATAAACTTACCAAAGAATCGTGGGGGTTTTGATCATTTCCCATTAGCATGAACATGAATCTCTGTCCTGGCAGATTTTGTTTGAGGGAACATCCCCTGTTTAATAAGGATACACAGGTTACTGGGTGTCTCATATGTCTTCTCAATTCAGGAGCTGAAGGAGTCACATGTGGAGGAATTCCCCTTGCCCCAAATGTTTTCACAGCCATTGCCCAAACTTCAAAAAACCTGTTCTAAGAAGAAAAGAACTGAGCCTGAGCAGATTTTTCCTTAGAAGGCCGTTAGCTTCAACAATGAGTCCCAGCAAAATGCTCACCCACACCTTGGCCTGTGCAATCCTTGGTCAGAAGAAACTTGAATTTAAGAAGTCCAAGTCACCATAGCCACTCGCAAATTCCTAGGGGATGCTATTTTCCTGATCCTGATCAGAGGGTGATGGGGGCAGACAGAGGACTTAATGCTGCCCCCACTGCCTTCCTTAAAAGTATAGTATGCTGCTTCTGACTCTGCCTCTCACCCAGAAGGCAGGAGGAAATGAATGACTGCTTGTTGCTCTCAGCATCTCAGAATGCACCCAAATCTGTGGATTGAGCTCTTTACAAAACCAGACCAGACTGCCAGGTACTTAGAACTCAGCCCATTCTGTTTCTTTTTGATTGTCGATGGATTGGAAGAATAAGTGGCTTGCATTCCACAATCTTCAAAGAGAACCTCCTAAGTGTTTAAGACTTGGAAACACCTGTTCTTCTTATTTGTTTTTCATTTAGTGTTTGAAAAATGGGTATGCCAACATTACCTTGGGAGTCCAGATTTCCTGGCAGGGAGGGCACAGGAAGCAGCACAGTGACTTGGCTTTTAATTTGAAATGCATTCTTCTCTTTGAGGGGTGACCTAAGAGGTGCCTGTTTTCACATCCATTTCTGTGATTATAGTTAATCCTATGGCTCCAAGTCATGAGAGCAAATGGTGTGTCTTCTAGCAGAGTTATTTACAGACCCTTAGACATGGTGTTTTATGAGGAATTGGGGACTTAGCTTTGAAGATCCCCACAGTGAGGCTAAGATGGGGGCACTCAGCTTGGCAACTGGCCACCTAAGGGTGTCCTACCTCATTATTAACCGCTCCCAACCCCCGGAAGATGGCAAAGATTAAGAGGCTGGGTAAGGGGAAATAAGTGGGCAGGGTGGGATCAGGGCCTTGCCATTATTTTAGGCTTAGGTGCAGAGGAAGCCAAGCTACCTGGCAAGTTACCTGGTTGCTAAGGCAACCGCTAAAGGAGTGTTGTGACTTCAAACTGAGCATCAGTCTCTTTGTACTGATTCTCTTCCCTACCTAAACCCTGTCCTTAGGTCTTTCCAACATGGAGCCTATTTCTCCTGCTTCCTGAAGGGAATGCTGGTCTGTTTGAATACAGGAAAGCATTGCCAGGCTATCTAGAGGAGGCTGCAGAAGCATCAGTCCTGTTGTTTGTAGCTTGATGCTGAGGGAGGAAGGCTAGTAAAAGCTATAGACATCTGAATGGTCAGAACTGAGTATGCTGAAGGATTATCCCATGTGATCCCCAGGTCTGCGTACATGCGTACACCCATAGTGCGAGGATTCTTCCTGAAATGTCTACGGTATTAAAATATAAAGGAGCTTGTTTGCATTTTAGTATGAGTCCCCAGCCTATGAGAGGCTAAGAGCATGAGGTGGTTACCCTTTCCACTCACATGCAAGGTGTCTTCTCTTTGAATTACAGAGGTCAAGACCATTTTATTCACAAATTAATGTCCTCTAGTGGCTGTCTGTGGTACCCTCTGAGGACTTTTGAACGTCTCCATATTTGCTTGTAATTATGCAGTTGCTTTACAGTAGAGCATGTCTCACTTTGTGGCCACGCTACTAGCTTAGCCTATGAAGTGTCTGTTGTGTATAATGGGGGCTTCAGATGGAGCACTGGGACCTATATGAACAATGTGGGGCAGGGGGTACAAGTTTGCAACCCCAGCACTAGGGAGGCAGAGACAGGTGGATTACTGGAGTTTGATAGCTGGCCAATTTGACCTGCTTGGTAAGCTCCAGGCTAGTAATAGAGTCTCTTTCAAAGCACAAGGTATACTAGGGAGGCAGAGGCAGGTAGACCTCTGTGAATTTGAAGCCAGCCTGGTCTTTGAAGCAACTTCAGAACATCCAGAGTTCTGTTACAAAGAGAAACCCTTGCTTGAAAAACAAAACAATGAAAAAGATGGATGGGGCTAAAGAGATGGCCCAGCAATTAAGAGTATATACTTTTCTTTCAAAGGACCTTGCACCAACCTTGGCCAGTTTACAACTACCTATATCTCCAGGGGATCTGATACCCTCTCTGGTCTCCACAGATGCTTACATATCCTTTTCACACACACACACACACATTAAATAATCAGTATTATACTTAAACTACTTAATTATATTTACATGCTTGAAACCATACATATTCATTTTAGAAAGATCTCTTCATTTTACTTTCACATGAAGCAATTTAATTGTGACCTTCATCTATAAAGCCAGAACTGTTTTCATCTTTTGAAGTACTCTGAGGGTCATCCAAACCACATTCCAGAGTTTTTGGAAGTGCATTGCACTTTGAGTCTGCATTGGATGCTATTCGGAGAATTTTCCTCGCAAGCCACAAGTGTCCATTCCTTTTATTTATTTCTGAGATTTATTACTATTGCACAGCTAGTGCAAGCATGCATTTCAGAGACATGGTCTGCAAGGAGACCAGTCACGCCAGAGCTAAGCTAAGTTGTATCACTAAGAATTTTTTCACTGTGCCTACACTGAGCCTATTTTCATGCACCATGCAACTCAACCACTGACTTAGTTGCTTTTGAAAGCCATCTTTTAAAATACCATTTTATTTATAGTGACATCTAGTACTTGTGACTGTGAAAGTCATACTCTCCAAAATAATTACTAGGCAAACGTATTTTCTTAAAGAAAACTAAGCACTGCCATTGGGTGACTGTTTTTAAATGTGTGGGACCTGATGGGGACAGTTTCAAGGGGATATACGTCCCATAAACAGTGTTATGCTGGTCAAAGCAGAATGCTTGAGAGAACAAGAAATCACAGAATAATCTTTACAAGATCTTCAAGCAGTAAGGAGATGTAGGCTTTTATAATGGTTGCCCGTGGGAAATGAAAACCTTGTGTTACCTTATCTTTAATTCAGGTGTATATTAGCAAATGAACTTGTCTTGGGAGAGAAATATAAATAACTGCCTCTGTGCAGGAAAGCCCTTCTACATGATAACAATAACGAGCTGATTCTCCTTGGGTGTCTGAGAACTGGGTAAAAGGACGGATGAGAGATTCTTTTCCCCTCTAACAGGATGTTTAAAAGCTTTGAGTCCTAATCAGACTCACTGAACCAGTTACCCAAGGAGTGCCCACAGAAACAAATGGTGATAACACCCATTTGACATCTCTAACCCGGGAATCCCAAAGTGATATACCAACATGAACTGATCGTTCTCCTAACATTTCAGAAAATGGCGTTAATGTCTTTGAATGCATCCTATAAATGGAGTCTGCATTTTCCAGGGATTCAAATGTGTTGACTATGCTTAAATGTGGTGTAAAGAGAAGAGTTAAAGCAAAGATAACCTTTTTTTCTGAAACACTGTGTGGTGGCTAGGTCTGCCCAAGGACATCTTCTCTTCTGGGAAGACATGTTGCATAGGATCCCACTAGAGGAGCATCATTAGATTCCCTCCCCCCACCGTGTGAGCCTTCTTTAAAATGCTCCATTTGGTTGAGTGTGCAATAAGACAATGAGCTTGAAATAATGCCACCTGCTTTGTGTCACTGGGGCGAGGAGTCACAGCTTGTGGCTTTGTAGAAAACAGGTTCCTACTAGCAGATCAATCTCCACTGCTGTCCTAGGGATAGTTCATCTTGGGGGACTTCCAATGAGTGATTTCCCATTCCTGTGTAGCTCAGCTTCTGGGGAGCTGCATGCCAAGATTCTCTACAAGCTCCCTGCTGAAGCCAAACTACACTCAGCTTGGGCCTCCTCCTGAGGAAGGTAGATGAAAAGGGTCATTGCAAAGAGAATTGTGTCTTGTGGGAGGGAATGAGACCCTGTGACATTCATTGTTCCATAATTCATCATTCCTCGGGTATGTAGATACAGACGGTTTCACAAATCTAGCACATGAAGCAATACAAATATCACTCGCCTATTTAAAAAACAGAAGAGCCCAGGAGGCAGCACAGCTAGGAATAGCTTGCCTTCAAGCACAGGACCTGACTTTGATTCCTGGGACTGGAGTGAACAGACACTAGGTGTTGTGATATACACTTAGAACCCCCGCACCAGGGAGGCAAAGGTAGGTTGATTCCTAATGCTCATTGGCTGGCCATCCAGATCTACTTGGCAAGTTCTGGGCTATAGAGATATCCTATCTTGGAAAACCAAGTTGGTTGGTACAAGAAAAGCAACAGCCAAATTTCCTGTTGGCTTCCAAACTTATGTCTGCACACATGCACACATCCACGCATGCACATGTGCACATATACCTGCATATATATGAATACACACATACACAAGATAGATGGGGCTGGTGTGCCTATCATTCCATAGTAGAGTGCTTACTGAACATGCATAAGGTCCTGGTTCAATCCCCACTACTGTAAAATAATAATAAATAAATAAATAAATAAATAAATAAATGTATTAACAATAATAATAATAATAAACCATCATTTGTATGTTCTCAATAACTGTATCATAACAACCTTAAATGTCTTATTTTCACATGATTTCCTTATGCATACTATTGAGTAGGAACCTCCTAACCATACCCATGATTCACTCCCAACCCAGTCTTTCAGGAAATTAATACTGTAGAAAACATCAGCTAGAGTGTTTCTTTTTTCAGGACTAAGACCACTTTTTCAGAAAGCCTGGCTTGTGTTATTAATATAGTAGTCCCCTTCCCTTCATCACAAGCAGCTATCTCATGGCTGCATTTACTGTTTTCTCTTCCTAGGCTACCAGGCTTCTTAGCCTCCTAAATAATGCTTACTAAGCTTTCTTTCCCACATTAACTACTTAAAGTTTGGATTAACAACCTGACATAATAGCCAAATCTGCAAACATAGTAACTGGTGTCAAATCTCTCTGCCAGTGGCTCCTTCCCACAAGTACCTTTTCACTTTAAAATTGGTGGTGTATGGGGCTGGTGGGTTAGTTCAGATTAGTCAGTAAGCCTAGCCTTTAAGCTGCAGACACGATGCTTGTTACAGGCTTAAGTAACTTTTGTCCCATGTGTGAGCAACTGAGGGGCAGAAGTTTATTTAGATTTATTTACTTGTCTATATTATTTGAGATGAGGTCTCATGTAGCCCAGGCTAGATTTGCATTCCCTCTGTAACAAGGGATGATCTTGAATTTCTTACCATCTTGCCTTTACCTTCAAGTCTTGGGAGTACAATCATAAGCCACCATCCCTGTTTTGCTGTGTGTGTATGTGTATATGTGTTGTGGATAGCCCTGGTCTTATATTTTGATGCTAATTCTCCTCTCCTGGAAAGCACTGCAGAAGAGGAGCAAATCACGTATACAGGTGCCTTGTGAACCTTCTCCCCACCTTAACTTTTCAAATAAAGGCTAAGGCCAATGATTGGGCAGCAGGAGGGAAGGTGGAGCTGAAAAGTTTGGGGGAGAAGGGGAGAGAGGAGATGGGAGAGGAGAACAAGGTGGAAGGAAGATGGAGCTGAAGCATGTGGCTTAGAGAAATTGCAAGTCATATGGGATCTAATAGATGGGAATAGCGTAGTGTAGTGGTAGATCTGCCCAATCTAGGCGAGGAGCATGTATACCAATTAATTGAGTTCTGAACTGATTGATTTGGTAAATTTAGTTTAAAATTTACCACAACATATACGTGTTTGTGTGTTGTGGTGGTGGTAGAGGTGGTGGTTGTTGTTGTTGTTGTTGATGATGATGATGTTGTTGTTATTCTGGTACACAATGATGGAGATCAACCCCGGGGTTTTATGTATGCTAGACAAACATTCTACCAACTGAACTACATCCTTAGCACCAAAATTTTCAATGGAGTCTGGCTAAATTTGGCCCCCTTTTCAGTGGTCTAGCTTCTAGAGGGTGTCACATGCTGGCAAGAATTAGGACATGATTATTTCATTTGGAAAATAGAAGCAGAACTTACATTACAGAACTTGAAGCAGGACCATTGGACACAGGAGGAAGTAGGCTCTCCTGGTCTCTAGGATGCAACCAGCCACCCCCCAAATAGAATCTTCAGCAACTCTTGTCTCTGAGGACTCTTGAACTTCAGGATCACAGCAGTTCCGTGTTGGTCCAGGAAGGGTGTCATGAATAGCCTGCTTTGATTTTTGCTTTTTACCACTATGTAATTTTAAACATGGATGAGGGTAATGGAGAAGTGTAGGGGAACAGTTTCTGTTATACCCAGACCTGGTGTCCAGGTCACCTGCTTCCTTCTACCTGTACCCTTCCTTTCTCCGGAACAATTTATGAGCCTTTTCAGTTCCTTTGCCTTCTTTGCTTTATGTTTGTCTACATGTAAGATGAAAGACACGATCATCACAAGGAAACTTAAGCACTATATGCAGGCTTCCTGGTTTATGGGGTACTTATTTTGATAAGATACACTGAACGTTTAATGATTAGTTTTCTACCATGGGGGTGGGGTATTACTGCTCTTTTATATATGTGTCATATATAAAATGAATCTTAGTTTCCACAGTGCTAAAATGAGTAAGTCATGTGACCTCATATGCAAGCTATATGTGTAACATAAGGAGCCTTTTCCTGGGGAAACATGAACTAATGAATGGATGTCTCACCACTCTAGATGAGGCGTCAGTGAACAGACCAAAGATACACTTCCAGCTGAGTCTAGCTTGTTGAAACAGCAAGTCCACTGGGGTTACTCACAGGACAGGATGACATCACTTCAGTCCCCCACATAATTCACAAACAGCTTCAGCAAGGAGTCTCCTCCCATTCAAGATGATTGACTGCTCACCTGACGCCATGGAGGAGACTTCTAAGTTTCCCAAAGTCCTTGTGAGCATCCCATCTCACTCTGGGAGGGAACCCTTTGTTTGGAAGGAAACAACCACATTCCAGTTAGGCTATTTCACACAGGTTTTGCTATTTAAAAGGCAATGCTTTCTGGGAATCCCAGGAAATCCCAGAGGTCAAGGCTGACTTCTGGGGATCCACAAGGACTAGGAATCAGTGAGAGTTTTAGGAAAGTAACACAGGAAACTCACTCTGAGTAACCCAAACTGGCAACACACTACTAAGCAAGTAGGCAAGTTTCACTGACCCTCATGTCAACGACAGTTACCCCATTTCTCAATAAAGGATGTCCAGAATGGGAGTGAAAAACACAATACACACAGGAGGGAAGCAGTCTGCTCACCCCTTTCTCTGACTCTAAGCTGTTTACCAGGAACAACTTTTTAGATGCATGTATATTCAAGAATTGGAGTTTTGCCGAATGGAGAGTTCTAGATTCGATAATGATAATGGTTGTATACAATACTGTGAATCTGCTTAGGGCCACTGAACTGTACAGTCAAAATGGTTATGACGAAGCTGGAGAGACAGCTCAGTCTGTAAAGTTCTTGTCACACAAGCAGGAGGACCTGAGTTTGATCCCCAGCCCCCACACAAAAAGCCAGGCACAGTGGCATCTACTTGTAATCTCAGCGCTGGAGAGGCAGAGTTAGGCCAGCAGGCGTAACCAAAACAACAAACCCAGGTCTCAGTGAGACACTGTCTCCAAAACCAAGGTGGGTGCACACATCCGCACACACATGTACCTACGCATGAGAAGGTAAAGGAGTGGTATGTAAGATAGTAAATGTGATGTGTGTGTGTGTGTGCTCGTGCATGCATGTGCGTGTGTGTTTGTGTGTACATATATATCCTGAAGGTTTGCTGAAAATGCCCTGCCATGTCTTCTACTTATCTACATCTATCTTCTAGTTGACTAATCTTATGCATTTATTTGCTTGTTTGTTTGTTAATGCATGTAGATGAATATGGAGGCCAAAATTAAACCTTGGCTGTCATTTTTCAGGAGTCATCCACCTTGTTTTTCAGAATCTCTCTTATTGCCAAGAGCTTCCCAAGTAGACTAGATTGGCTGGCCAATGAGCCCCCAAGGATCCATCCACCTTGTTTCTGCCTCCCTAGCAGAAGTACTCCAAGCATATGCTACTATATCTGGTTTGCATTACGTAAGTTCTGGGGATTGAACTCAAGTCCTTTTGCTTGTAAGATGAACATTTTATCCATTGAAGTTAGTTTGGGTGAAAGCCACATGAACGAGAATTACCGCCCAGAAAAGCAGGCTGAACTTAAGTCAGTATCCTATGGAATTTAGTCAGTGTTCAGCCATCCAGCATTGTGGGATATTTTGACATTGTTTAAGTAGAAGAGAGACAGGAAGGCTCAGTTGCTGGGGGTGAGCATGTTACAAAGCCTGGCCTATGCTGTGAATGGTCACTTCTCATTGTTGCCTGAGCATTGTGAGCCTGGGAGAACATCAAACTTCGGGTCTTATGAAATAAAGAATCAAATCATAGAGGAGATTGTCACCATGTGAGAGGATTGGGCACCCTGTGTGGGGACTGGGTGCCATGTGAGAGGATTGGGCACCCTGTGTGGGGACTGGGTGCCATGTGAGAGGATTAGGCACCCTGTGTGGGGACTGGGTAACATGTGAGAGGATTGGGCATGCTGTGTGGGGACTGGGTGCCATGTGAGAGGACTTTGCACTGATTAAGACATGTGGAGTCAGCAAGGTGGCTTAACAGGTACAAGTGTTTGCAGAGTGCAGAATGATGGCCCAAGTTTCATCCCTGGAGCTCACACTGGAAGAAGAGCACTGACCCTCCCAAACTTGTCTTCTTACCATGCTATGTTATATGTGTTAGAAGACTCATGTAGCACACATAACGATAAATAAAATATAGTATAAAAAGAAATGCTGAGTGCATATAGGAGCAGGGTAGACCATACTCCCTAAGGGCCTAATGGTTTCTCATTACCCTCAGCATCTCTAAAGTTGACTTCTGAGGTACCTGAGGTGTTAAATGAGGCCATGAAGAGACAATGGTTTAGACAGGATCAACAGCTACATTTTTACTTCCCTGCGTATTAGATTTCTACAAAGGACTTTGTTTAAAGGCAGGTTCTGGATTAAAACAACGTATATTTGAATGTCCCTTCTGTGGACAATAAAGGTTCATTCCCAACTGTTACAGTAGGGGCCAATCAGAGGAGTGTTTTAGAAGTCAACCTCCAGGAATAGAAAGCTGGCTCAGTTGGCATGTGCTTGTCACAAAGCATGGGGGCCTGAGTTTGGATCCCTAGCACTCAAGGAAGAAGCCAAGCATGGTGATGTGTGAACCTGTAATCCTAGCACTGTGGAGGAGGAAACAAGAGGAGCCCTGGAGCCTGCTGGCCAAATAGTCTACCTAATAGGTAAGCTCCAAGTTCTGTGAGAGACTCTGTCTCAAAAGCTAAGGTAGAGAGAAATAGAGAGAGACATTTGACATTGCCCTGTGGCCTCTTCATGCATGCACACACATCTCTCTCTCTCTCTCTCTCTCTCTCTCTCTCTCTCTCTCTCTCACACACACACACACACACACACACACACCATCATTGGGTCTATAAACTATGTTCAAAGCAAGGGTTATATTTTATCTTACAGTTCTTTGCATGAGGAGTCTTTGAAGAGACATTGAATTACATTATAGGAATATGGCTTATGGATATTTAGAAAAAAATCATCAAAAGGGTTAATGTCAATATTATATTGCCTTATAATTCAAAAAGAAATAGTAGGTATATAAACTATAGAATGTCCCTCAACCTCTCTTTTTTTTCCTTACTGAAAACTGGACTAAACTAATTTCTTTCTGGCTTTCTTGTCCAAGACATCAGGATTTATTAGGTGCTGTCTTGGGCTTGGCTGACAACTCCAAGTCTACGTGCAGGATAGAAACTTTGTGGAAAATAACAGCTAATTGTACTTTTTCAATGTTTCAGATGATATTCTGGGCGAGTTTTGTTTCTGTGTGGCCCGTAGCCAGAACCCTACTGTTTTTCAATTTGTTTAAGTGTACCAGCTTAGACAGCATATGTACATGCTCAGCTGAAGATAAAGGATAGGACTATTTTTAGCCTATTACAAAGAAAACCACATTTTTCTCTTAAATGTCTTGATATAAAGTAATTTGAACATGATTTTTCTGTACAAATCATGTTCGAAAGATTGGCTGTCAAGTGTGGTTTTTTAAGTAGCACTCTTGAGGAACCAGGGAGACTTTGCAGAGTTAGAGACATTCTGAGAGATGAAGATGTCAGTTTTTAAGCAGCACTTTAAGAAGTAGTTAACTTAAAAGTACAGCAATTGCCAGCCCAGTGAGAACGGCTTTGAAGAAGAAAGCCTTGATACTTGAGGAGAAAAGTTGACAGATCCACTACAGTTAGGAGACAAACAGGTGGAAAGTTTTCTCCTTTAACCAACTAAACAAACCTCCAGCAACACTCCCCCGACGCATGCCCCCACCCCACTCCTTCTTGGCTGCTAATGGCTGATGCACAGAAATCTATCCGTTTGCCTTATTTGGTGAGTCACAGACAACAGGCTGTTACATCCCTCCACTCCATCACCACCACGCCCCTCTACATCACACACCCCACCTAGCACATTTCTCCCCCCCCATTCTACCCCTCCATTCCACACTTGAAGGAAGATGGACCTCTGAAAGGATGGAGGTGCAATCATCCCTCAGCTTCAGGTGGTCCATTTGTGTGTAGTGTGTGTGTTTATGTGTGTGTGTGCAAGCATGTGTGTGTGTGTGTGTGCAAGCATGTGTGTGTGTGCAAGCATGTGTGTGTGTAAGCATGTGTGTGTGTGCAAGCATGTGTGTGTGTAAGCATGTGTGTGTGTGCAAGCATGTGTGTGTGTGTGTGCAAGCATGTGTGTGTGTGTGCAAGCACGCCCATCTGCAGATTTGATGCCTTTCACCACTTTGAAAGAAGAGGAACAAATGATTCCTTCCCAGTGTCTAATGCCACTGTTGATGTGTTTGGCAAGTATTGGATAAAGGTTTGATAATACCCCTCTTGCTTTGGAAAGTAAGATATGACAAGGAGGAAGTTATGCCTTATTCTATTCTAGAACCTAGGCCTTTAGGAAGTGCAGCTTCTAGCTTTATACCCATGAGTCTTACCATTTCTCATTAATTACTCTTCATAATGATATATAGGCATTAGGGTGATTCATAAATAAGTGCAGTGAAGGCTTCCTCGATGTCTGCTATTTTTATACCATGATATTTCATGACCTGCTGTTGCAGTATTATCATATACCAGAAAGATTCCCCACCCCTTGGCATCCCTGAAAACCCTACCTCAGTCGTGTTATGGGACTAGTGCTGTGCTTTCTTCAATTTGGATATTCCCTTGAAGCCCAAAGCTAGACATCAGTAGTGAGCATCAAGTTCCAATCATCCCTTTGATAATAAGAGGAAATGGTAGACACTCTATAGGCTACCTCCTGCTCAGCTGGACTCTTGTAGGTTTGGAGCATTAACTGCTTTTGTGGTATTTATCCATTTGCAGTGGGTTTCTCAGGATGTAGCATGATTGTAAACAAAGGAACATCTTTGTATTTCCTGGCTACTTTCCATAGAGTAGATCCTTCTGATGGGTGATATTGATGTGGCATTGCTGTTCTTGTCATGGATCTTGGTGTCAAACTGTCTGAGCACACATGGAAGGATTGTCTGTGAGTCCATGGTATGCAATATTCAGGTTACTCCCATCCCTCTGTTTCTTCATCTGTTATATGAAAATTATAAACTTGCTTTCACAAGGTTTGGGGCAAGTTGAGTGAGAGCTGATACATTTACTTCAAGTTTTGTGAGTTTTCAAAAATGAAGAAGGAACCTCTGTCTGTAGACAGTGTTCAACATAGATATCATCTTTGTCTAAGCAATATTCAGGGGCAAAAATGAGCTTATCTTTGAGAGCAATAGCAAGCTCTGGCAACTACCTTCTCTGGTTTTTCTCTATCTCTGCATACTAGAGCCCCTCCCCAGAGCTATTTCAAAATCCTGTAACTTGGGCTAAACAATTTTCTCAACCTATTCAAGGGACTGCAATGTGCTTCCAGGATTGGCTACTGATGCTTTGGGAGTGTGGAAGAAACCTGGGACTCATCACCTTAAACTTTGTTTTGTTTTTTCTAAAAGTTGAGACTTAGGCATCATGCAAAATTCATTTAATTTCACTTTTTCATACATGATGTTGTATGAATGGGATCACTGAGTTTTAATGAGTGACTATGAATGGAAGAATACATGCAAGTTTCAAGACATCCGGAGGCGGGGGTGGGGTGGGGGATGAGGGTGGGGGCAGAGGAGTGGAGCATGAGAATTCACTGAAGTGGGAAGCACAGGAGCAAGGGAACACAGCAAGTTCAAACTCCTTGTTGGTTTTGGAAGCTGGTCCTTGTAAACAGACCACCCAAGTGCTGGTTGGCTTCTCTGAAAGCTCATGACTGGAGGGTCATGGTTCTAAAGGATGTGCTAGAGCTTAAGCATGTGAGATGATAAAAATATATTCACCATGTGTTAAAGAGAGGCATTCTATATCCAAACATGAGTTAAAGATAATTTTCTATTCATATCTATGTATAAATATATCTATGTTTATGTATGTGTGTGTGTGTACACATAACACATACAAAAGTTTTTCTCAAGATCCAGTACTACAGTCACTTTCTACTCAAAATTGCTCTTATATCTCCTCAACAAATGGAACTGAGCCACTTGGAAAAGACACATGGTATATACATGAAGAAGGGGGTTTAGAGCCTTACTTTAGCCATATACAAAAAGTTTAAAGTAGATCAATAATTTAAATGTAAGGTCTCAGACTGCAAAGATCCAGAGGAGGGAGCATGGAGATAATTTATTAACTTGGATTTGGCATGAGATTCTTAGGATGCTTTACTCAAGAAACTAAAGTAAAAATAGATTATATAAATTCAAAGGACATAGTGAAAAGAATAACACACAGACCAGAAGAAAACACATCCAAAGCATGTTCTTGATAAAAGTCAAGTTTGTAGAACATATGGAAAATTTCTACAACTCCAAAATTATTATTAATAGTATTAGTATTAGTATTAGTATTAGTAGTAGTAGTAGTAGTAGTAGTAGTAATCTGATGAAAAATGGACAGAATTCTCCAATAGAACGTTTTTTGAAGTGGATACACCTTTGGTCCAGAATTCCACAATAAGCGACTGAGTGTCATTAATATTTGGGGAAGTGCAAATTATAACTAGTTTTGTACTTAGTAGGGGCAGTGATAGTAAGAAGCAAGGACGTAGACCAATTGAAATCTTTAGTCTTTTTTTTCTCTCTCTCTCTTCCTTCCTTTCTTTTCTTTGTTTTTGATTTGTTTTGTTTTGTTGGTGTCTCATGTAGTACAGTTCAGCTTTGAACTTGCAAAGTAGCTGAAGATAGCCTTGAACTTCTGATCCTCCTATCTCTACCTGGCAAGTGCTAATAACAGGCATGTGTCACTACACTCAATTTCCATGGTGCTACGGCTTAAACTCAGGGCCTTGTGCATGCTGGACAAGCACTCTACTGAGCTAACATCCTTAGTATCCTCAAACCTTCAACCATGAGAGTAAATTTGATATCATATAGGCAGTGTAGATAGCAGTTTTCAAGTTCCTCATATAGCTAAATATATCATTGCTGTGAGACCCAGGAGGTCCACTCCTATGTCTTATGCCTTGAAAGAATTGAAAACAAGTGTATTTGAATGTTCATAAATATCAAAAGTAGAACTGGCATAATTGTCTACCACTGATGAAGGATGCCAAAGTATGGTATGTTGAAACAATAGAATATTATTCAGCCAAAACCAAAGTGAAATACTAATGCAGGATCGATGAGCCTTGAAATACTAAGGGAAAGATGACAGTCATGGGTCAGTTCACAAGTGTATACACACACACATACACACACTGCTAGTCACCATTGGCCACATAGTACATGTATTTGACAGGGCTTTTCAGAGAAACAAAACCAGTAGAATGTGTCTATATTCTGAAAGGGCATTTAGTAGGTTGGCTTGCAGGACAGAGACTCAGTCCAACGAGGCCCATCTGAATATTGGAGAGACTGTAAAACTGGGAGTTGTCTAGTCAACACAGATGAATGCCTCATCAGCCCCAATCTGGTGATGAAGGCCTGCAGCGTCCCGGTCCATCTCTGGTCTTCAGTCCGTGTTGGAGGTCAGGTGAAGCAGGAGCCGGATGTCAGCAAACAGCGCTGGCAGCAACAGCAATAGACACACTCACCCAGCAAGACCAGAAAACCCCAACTTTGCCTTGTGCCTCTTTCTGTCCGGGTCACCCATTGGGAGGTGTCACACCCTCTGAGGAAGCGTTGCTCACTCTTAACTTATCTTTCCTGGAAGTATTTAGCTTCACAGACTCACCCCACACCACGCCTCTCCGTTGGTTCTGAATATCACAGACTTAACAAGCTGAATCGCTGCAATGCGTGAGTCTGTGTATGTGTAACTACCACAGGCTGCTCTCTAGGCCAGAGAGCAGGTTCAGCATTGCCAATGTCTGAGAAGAGTAGGAATGGAGAAGGGCTGTGTCATGGACTGGGGGTTTCATGGGGCATGACTAAAGGCTTTGGAAGCTAGACAATGGTGATGGTTGCAGGACATTGTAAATGCAAAAGAAAAAAAAAAAAGACCAATGTTATGTGAATGAATTTGACCTATTTTACCAGCTATTTGTCTTGTGGCTGTGACAAAATATCTTGATAAAGTGACTTAAGGAAGGACAGATTATTTGTCCTTGCAGCTCCATCATGGTGGAGACATCTTGGTGGGTGGAGCTTGAGGCAGCTGAGATGAAGGCTGGTGCCCGGCTTCAGTTGTCCTGTGTGTTGAATCTGAACCCCCAGCCCATGGGATCAAGCTGTCCAAGTTCAGGCTGCATCTTCCCTCCCACCTTAATTAGCATATTCTATGTAAGCCTTCACAGACTGCTCAGGGGCTTCCTGATGTAGCTAATCCTTCCTGGATTTGCCCAGAGGCTTGTTTTCTGGGTGATCCCCAATACTGTCAACATGACAATATTAATCACACTTCCATCATGCTTCCATTAAAAAGGAGAAACCTTTTACACCTCCAGTAACGCTGCTAGCTAGCATGAATGCGACGGTCACCTAGCTGGCTGGCTTTTGTAATTCCATCTTCCTCCTCGACTCTTTCTCTTCAAAGGTCAGATTTGCAGATCCTTCACACTTGCTGGACTCCTTGTGCTTATCCCTTTCTACAGCCACCGAGGACACTCCATGCTTGTCAACTTGAGTGCCTTGTGCTGTCTGGTTATTGAAATTAGACGTTGGGTGTTCCATGTGGTGGTTTCTACCAGGCTGGCTCACACACATCAAATGGTAACTCTTAGACACAGATGCAGGAGCTGACACTTGACTTCCCAGCAGACCTGCAAGATTCCTGCAAACTCTATACCGTGAGAAAGTAACAAGTACTGAGTGCAGAAGGATGTGGAAAGGCCCTAGGTGGCTACCGTCAGGACTCCGGGTAAACCCGGGAGAGACTCCATTCTGAGCATCTTGAAAGTATCTCTGAGTCCTCAGCCATGTCTCAGAGCAGAAGAAAACTCCTCCACTAATCATTCTCTTCATTTTCTTTCTCTCTTTCTCTTTTTCTGCTGGGGTCAGCAGGAATGGAAATCTCTCTCTCTCTTTTTTTTCTTTTTAGATCAGTCTTATTATGATTATGATTATGCAGAAAGACCCGCAGGAGAGAGAGATGCTGCAATTGGAATTAAAAATAGCATCTTCTGTCCTCCCACACACACTTGAGTGCTTAGGATGTCTTTTCTACGCGCACACTTTCTGCCTGGCTGCATAAGAGGAGCTGTCATTCCGTTTCCATAACGAACCCATTCCCGGGAGAATTCCATTGTTTTAGCAATAGAATTTTTGTAAAAGGCCTCTTATTTTGCCTGAAAAAGGGTAACAAAAATGAACTTTTGAGAGCTCACTCGACAAAACAATTAGGGAGAGAGAGATTGTCTCCTTTCTTGATACGAGAAGCGTTGTAAGCGAGAGAATCCCCCGAGCCTTATACTAGGATAAACTCTTTAGCATGGAAGATGAAGGCACAGGGAGAACCCACATTAGTCACTTTTGTGATACAAACAGGGCAGTGCCCCTACTTAAGAACCTGCTCTAGAAACGTCTGGTGGTAACAGACGTCGATTGTTTAGAAGGGTTTTAAATCCTTGCATTTGTTCTTTTGCTTTTTTTTATTTTTATTTTTATTTTATTTTAAGACAGAGTCTTGTACAGCTTAGGCTGCTCTCAAATTGAGCACGTAGCCGATGGCCTTGAACTCCTGGCCTCGTGGCTGCACCTCCTAAAAGTGATGCTGCAGTTAAGGATGGCACTATCACTCTCCACTTTAAAAGGGAACTGAGAACCCTGTAGAATCCTCATTATGTTAAAAAAAAATTCCTTGGGACTTTTAATGAACTACGATTACCAGGTGTTTTAATTGAACTTCTTGACTTGAAAACAAATTACAAATGCATCTTGTCAGGGTCCTTGACTCAGAAAACAGTGGTTGAGATAGCCTTTTAAGTTTTGAATGCTACAGCACATAGCATTTTACTCCCATGGTGGCTTGTAATGGGGCTCAACCTGGCCTGTGAGTGTGTGCGCACACCTAGAGCCACTCCCCCGTGTTCCCTCCAGTCCTCTCCACCATGAATATTTGGTTCAATTATGGTGTCAGATTTTCAAGTCCACATTCATAGAAAGGATGACAGCATCTCTTAGCACGTTACCTGGCACCCAGGAACCCACATCAAAGACCGCCTAGCTTTGGTGTTTCAGCAGGCTCTCATGCCAAGAAGCATCCCTGTTACATGGTGTTCATACCTAAGCCCACTGAAATCTCAGTTTTGAAGCCAGAATCTTTTTTTTTTTTTTTTTTTTTTTTTTTTTTTTTTTTTGGCTTTTCAAGACAGGGTTTCTCTGGGTAGCCCTGGCTGTCCTGGAACTCACTCTGTAGACCAGAATGGCCTTGAACTCAGAAATCCACCTGCCTCTGCCTCCCAAGTGTTGGGATTAAAGGCATGTGCCAGAATCAAGTTCCTCAGCCTCTTCCAAAGGTCAAGACACTTTGAATGCTGTCTTTGTCTTGCAACACTTTACATTTGATTGCATCAGAAAGTCATGATACTGTAGCAAGGAGAGAGTACCTGGAATGGGTGAAATGAGGTTCCAGGGGCTGGGCTTGTGACTGTTGGGATGCCAAAGTAACATGGGTTTGATCCTCAGCTTTGTAGAAAACCAAGTGTGGTGCTTCATGCTCACACAGCCCATAATATCAGAAGCAGAAGCAAGAGAACCAAGGGTTCAAAGTCACCCCAGGCTATATTGCAAGTTTCAAATTGACTTGAGCTATGAGACCTAAAAACTTTCAAATTAAGAGAAATGGATAAAACTGTTCTCCAGGCCTAGAAAGATGGCTCAGCGGTTAAGAGTACTGATTGTTCTTTCAGAGGTCCTGAGTTCAACTCCCAGCTAACTCATGGTGGCTCACAACTGTTTGAAATGGGATCCGATGACCTCTTCTGGTGTGTCTGAAGACAGTGACAGTGTATTCACATACATAAAATAAAATAAATCAATTTTAAAAACAACAAACAAACAAACAAGCACTGTTCTAAGGGAGAAGGTATGTGTGACCAATGGCAGCTAGAAAGAGGACCAGTAACCTAGGAGACATGAGACTACAGGGTGGTTTCCAGACTTATAGATCAATATTCGCCTGGGCCACAGTCCCCCTTCTGTAGGACCTAAGCAGTCCCCATGAGACCAGAAGTGAAGCAAATAAACCCAAGAATAAATTGTCATCAAGAAGCACAAGCCATCTTGTCCTAAAATGAATCCCCCATAGACTCATCTAATTGCCAATCAGGTATCCTGTAAGTATCCATAGAATTTTCATTTCTTATCTGCATTTTATTTTTGCCACTCAGACCTATTTTTCTCTGGATGTATCATTATATTTTATGGCAAACTGCATTGTGCCGGAAAGGAGTCATAGCTCAGATAAACACACACATGCACAAAGCATGCACGAGCACACACGTGCACACAAGGAATTTTTTAAACATTTATTTCTCTGATTTCATGTCACTTGGATAGACTTTAGCTAGTTTCAGCTCTGAGTGACCCCAACACCAACCAGTTAACAGCCCACATATACCCAAGGGTAGTCAGTCTGGGTGGCACTTTCTAGTTGATAATCCATGCTGGTTGTCAGTTGTTGGTTATGTGGGGGAAGTGTGATCTGGTGAATAAACCTGGTCCTTCATCATTTCTTAGGATTCATGCCAAACAGCCCTTCTATGCCCTGCCTCCACTGCTCCTTGCCTACCTTTGTGAGTTGGTGTAGCCCCAGGCCCACTTCTCTGAGCAGTTTCACATCAGCTTCCCTCTCCTGGCAGCTCTGATCGTTTCTTCTTCCTCAGAAGTCAGCTTTAGTCCCTCATTGGAAGCAGAGGCTCTTACAAAACACTTTACTCATTGACTGAGCAGTTTCCTTACTTATGTAATAGTTTTTCTCCAAGACACCCAGAGAGAGAGAGAGAGAGAGAGAGAGAGAGAGAGAGAGAGAGAGAGAGAGAGAGAGAGAGAGAGAGAGAGAGAGAGAGAGAGAGAGAGAGAGAGACAGAGAGAGAGAGAGAGAGAGACAGAGAGAGAGAGAGAGAGAGAGAGAGCGCTCTCATTTGATTGCCACTGAGGAAGGAGAATAGAAGGCAGGACAAAGCAAAGTAACACATACAAACACTTAGTCAAAAGGAATTTCTGTTTTATTTGTATGTGATTTTTTTTAAGAAAAATTTAATTGAATTTTTAAAAACAGAGTCTTGCTACATCTCTCTGGCTGACCTAATGCTTGCTACATAGACCAGGCTGGCCTAGAACTCTCAGTAATCCTCCTGCTTCAGTTTCCTGAGTGCTGACACTACATTTGTTCTGCCAGCATGCCCAGCTAGTCAGCAGGAATTTATCAAGGGGTTTCAATTTACAAAAGCCTTGCAGAGCCTTGAGATGGCTCCACTGTAAAATGTGTGTATTATAGAAGTCTGTGAGTCAGTTCCTAGCACTCAACTCACATAGCTCACAACCATCTATAACTCCACCTTTAGGGCACTTGATACCCTCTTCTGGCCTCCATAATCAACTGCACTTATGGCCACATAACCCTACACAGACAGAAATATACCCATGATTTAAAATAGAACATCTTTTTTAAAAAGGCAGTCAAGAGGCCAGACCCCTCCCCGGAGCTCCTGGGGACTGGACCACCAACCAAGGAGTATGCATGGAGAGGCCCATGGCTCCAGCTGCATATGTGGCAGAGGATGGCCTTGTTGGACATCAGTAGAAGGAGAGGCCCTTGGGCCTGAGGGTATTCGATGCCCCAGTGTAGGGGAATGCTAGGGCGGGAAGATGGGGAGGGGTGGAGGAGCACCCTCATAGAGGCAGGAGGAGGGGGAATAGGGGGTTTCCGAAGGGGAGACCTGGGAAGGGGAAAACATTTGAAATGTAAATAATGAACATATCCAATAAAAAAAGGCAGTGGGGGGCTTATGAAAAGCAGATGGGAGTGAAAGCTCTGGGAATAAATCTAACTTGAGGTGGAAGATGGGAGTTGAGTATAGGGAGAGGTAGAGAAGGAGTGGAAGGAGGAGTGGGGTAGAGAGATGCAAGCCTATCAAACAACTGAAAGATTGAGTGAAGTTCTAGTGAACTAAACTGGGTATTAGTACAGAAACTAGTTAGGATGAAGACTTGGGAAAGGTCACTGCATCTGGGAGGCAGGTGTCATGATGACCTTTAAATGAGAAAAACAGTTTAGAAAAATCATGGTGGAAATCCAACTCTAAGGCTTTAAGATATTGGTATTGAAATGACGACATGAGATTTGTACTGCATTTTAACCTGTTTCCTGGTTAACCAGATAAAGGGACCAGCCTTTTGGAAACCTTCTAGGACATTGTAGATGTCTTTCAGGAAATAAAAAGGATGACATGCTTATAGGCTGGGGGAAAGTGTTTATAGTTGAACAGGAAAGAAGGGGATGAAGGATAGAGTTGACCTCAGGAAGGTTGGGAGATATCATAATGGATTAAGAACTTAAGTTCAGGCCGGGCAGTTGTGGCACATGCCTTTAATCCCAGCACTTGGGAGGCAGAGGCAGGTGGATTTCTGAGTTCGAGGCCAGCCTGGTCTACAGAGTGAGATCCAGGACAGCCAGGGCTACACAGAGAAACCCTGTCTTGAAAAACCAAAAAAGAAGAAGAAGAAGAAGAAGAAGAAGAAGAAGAAGAAGAAGAAGAAGAAGAAGAAGAAGAAGAAGAAGAAGAAGAAGAAGAAGAACTTAAGTTCATGCATACATTTAATAGTGTACGGGTTTCTTTTGTTTGTTTGTTTGTTTGTTTTGGTAATTTGACATCTCTTTGGACTGTGTTATTATCATTTCTTCCAATATATCTGTCTTAGAGTGAATAAGAGTCACCCACTTCTATCTGGCTGGAAGGATGCCCCTGTAGAGAGGTGGTTCTATGGGTGTGAACCCCAGAACAGTAGTATCAATCTCTCCTGGGGACTACAAATTCTCTGGCCCATGGCCAAGCTTTCCCAATGAGCACTTCTAGGGATGGCTTCTCTCTGAGTCTGGGGTGGCTTTCAGTTTGAGATCTATCTCCTCAAAGAGCTCCAAGTCTACTCGTCACAGGATGAGAGCCTCAAGCAGAGGTTTTGGGAAAATGCTGTGAGAACCAAGGTCTAGATAGTTGGAGTGAGCATGTGAATAGTTGAGAGGGAGCTAGCACCTTTCCAGGGGCCACTAACGAACAAAAAGGGGATGGATTCAAAGACCTGGCAAGAGATGGCCAAGTATAACTGTTCTCAGTTCTGTGAGACATTTTCATTAGAATGGGAAGCGCTGGACTTCAAGTCCTTGGATGGCAGAGAAAGGTGAAGGGCCTAGGAACTGGGGATCTGGCTCCTTCAGAAAAGTATCTGCCTTGCAAGGATGAGGACCCACATTCCAACCTCCAGAGTCTACTCTTTTAAAAAGCTGAGTATGCCACGCATATGGTGCATATTTTTAATCCCAGTAGTAGGGAGGTAGAAGCATGTGAAATCTCTGTGAATTCAGGACCAGTGTTGTCTACAATAGCAAGTTCCAGGTCAACCAGGTGCACACTGTGAGACCCTATTTTAAAGGGGAAAAAAATTGAGCTTGTAACCCCAGCACTGGGATCAGTGAGACAGATGATCCGATGGTCATCCTTCTTGCTGAGTCTCAGGCCAGTAAGAACCCCTATTAAAAATGACACCCTAAAAGTTGTCCTCTGGCTTCCATACACATGCACACATTCAAGAGGACTTCTACATAGAGAAAGGGGAGCACCGTCTGCAGAGAAGAGATCAGACTGTAGCTACAAAGGAGAAAGCCCTTTGCAGGTAAGGGTTAAATTCTTCTGGATCAGGCTTGGGTCTTGGATCATTTCTTTTCCATTCAAAGCTCTTCCCACTAGATGCTATTAGGAGTTTGCATAAGAAGGCCACTGCAAGGTCTCGGTCCTCAGGAAGCTTATAAAGTCTCCAAGCCTTCAAGACTTCAATAAATCCAATGGAGGATAAAAAGACAATATAGCAGAGTGCTGACTTGAAAATGACCTTGGGTCAAAATGTGCAGCCGAGACTGTAAGTGCTTTGGGCAGTCAAGGGAAGGAGAAGCTGGCACGGTGTCCCTTTGTCCTGTGAATGGAGGATGAGATTGTCAGCCTGGCATGTGTCGCCAGGTCTGATGGCAAAGACATTGGACAACCAGGCTGCAAGGAGTCTTGACTTTTGCATTCTCTCTTCTCTCTGAGTTTGCTAAGACTTGTCATAACTGTTGGGGTGAGGAGTATTCCAAGACTTGTGGGTGGAATGGTGTTGATATTTTTGCTTTTGTGAGAAACTAGTAGGGGGTGAAGTCATATTTTATCCTGGCTATCTTAAATGGGAAGAGACTCAGGGCTCAGCTGGCCATCTGTTTCAGACTGACTCCATTCAGAGAGAGAGAACAGGAGTGGGCCTGCCTGCGGATATCATCAGTTTGAGAATACAAAATACTGATTTTTTTTTTCCTTAATGGAAGAATTAAGTTGAGTAGATATGGGATGATAGGGAACAAGGAAATAGTGGAGATGACCAGAGCTTTTCCATTGCTTGCTTCTATGCATGCTTCCCTCCTCACAGGGGTAGGTAAACTGAGTCCAATTTACAAATCAGGAGGAAAGTGGCAGTACTGTTGAAGTCAGACATAAATGTTGTTTAAGTATAGGAAATATAACTTTTTTAAAAAAATTACACAAGCAAGTATGTGTACGTGTGTGTCCATGTGCTTGTTTGTGTTTGTGTGTAATCAAGGGGAAGCCAGAAATTTGAAACCTAAAGAAAGGTACCAAGTTTTTGCTTTCAATTTTTGTCAACCTCCCCCTACACACATACACACACACACACACACACACACACACACAGAACTTTGCATGTAACAATGGGTTTGAGCCCTTTTATATGCTTTCATTTTAGTTTTTCCTTTAGATTTGGCTTTGTTTCTGAGACAGGTCCTCCCTCTATAGGCCCAGGCTCACCTGCAATTCTAACACTTACTAGGTAGCTCAGGCTGGCCAGGAACTCATGATCTGCCTACTGTCAGCCTCCCAAGTTCTGGGATTGCAGGCATACGCCATCACGTAGGCTTTAGCCCCCTTTGAGTGGATTTTCTTCAGCTATGACCAGCCTGTGATTAGACAGCCTTTCGGTTCACTACTCTAGTGGGGGTAAACTTTGCTCCTTCAGGGAACCAGGACCTCCTTACCTCTCACACGGAATACAATACCTTTGTGGAATGGCGCTTCCTGGCAGACATTACCAGTGCTCATTAACTCAGAGGGAAGAATTGCCTCCTCTGAGGTCACTGAAGAAATAAGTAACAAAGAACTCCATCACAGCGGTAACAAAACTGAGTCCAACTCTAGAGGAGGCTCACTGATGCTCAGCCAGTTTCCTTTGGCTGAAACCTGAGGCCTGTTTCTAGGCCAGGGCTCTGCCATTGAGCTGTCCCCCCAGCCTCACTTGTTCTAAGCTCTACCTTTTACTTCTCTGCAAGCCCTCCTGGGCCCCACACTCTCGATCACAGCGTCTATTGTCCCTTCCTGATACTTGTCTGGCTTTCTAATCTTACACATTTTAAAAACATGGCTGGTACAGTTCCCCGAGGCTGGCTGGATCCCTCTGGGTGTGGGAAGAGCAGGGTCCTTGCCTCCCGTGTTCCCTGTTCTGACCCTGGTTGAGTGTAGTGGCATAAAAGTGAAATTCTGCCCTCTGTCTGAATGTGCTAATTAATAAGAAAGCGTTCCATAAGTTGGATCCACTATAAAAGCCACAATTAATTACAGGAGAGCAGACACCTTCTTCCTCCTTTCTGAGCTAATTTTGTCTCTCCCTTTTAAAAAATTTATTTTGAGTTCTGCTAATCAGTGTTACCAATTCTAAATCTAAGACTTGATATTATTTCACTCTTCTCCTCCTCCTCCTCCTCCTTCTCTTCCTCCTCCTCCCCCTCCATCTCCTCCTCCGTCATCATCATCATCATCATCATCATCATCATCATCATCATCATCATTGCTATTTTTATTTTTATTTGAGAGAGCCACTTTATCCTTTCCTCTTGGAAATCACTCTTTCCACATCCACAATGCTAAAGCTACAAGTCCCAAGTATACTACAAGTATGTTCAACTTGTATTCATGACATTGGAAGAAAAAAAAAAAAACCTGACTGGAGCTGGCAACCCTATGCCTCCATTGTCCCCCAAGGTCACTAGTGCACACTCACCCATCGCCCTCTGCTGTTGCTCCTTCCAGTGCAGAAGCCAAAATAGTTTGATAGTACTGGCCTACAAGTTCCTGTGGGTCTGCCAGAAAGAAGGGGAAAACAAGAAATCCAGATGTAGCACATTATCTACCAGGCTGTGAGCAGGTCTTTGCATTAAACCCACTAGCCAGTTGGATCCAGTCCTTTTCTCAGGAAGAGCGTCCTTGTACCACCTTTGTGTATGTGAGTGTTACAGTCACTGGGGAGACATGGCAGAGAGGCAAGTGGAAACTTTCACAGCCCTGTGGACACTGGGTACAAGGAACACCATGAATCTGCAATTGAAGACAGCCCTTTGCTTGTGGCCCCAGTCACCACCCTCTGGCCTGGCTCTGTAGTGCGCTCTACACACTTTCCGGCTTTAGCTTCCTGCCTTACGTCTTCCTCTATGTCCTTAAATTTCTCCCGGAGATTCCAGGAATCTCCAGTCCTCTTCTTCTTTCCTCCTGCACACAGCAGCACGGGGGTTGTGTCGATGCGATGTTTGAGTGCCCCAGGGAGAGCCTGATGCTTGGTCCTCAGCCAAAGCTAGGTTTTATACTCTGGCTCAGAGAGCTCAGTAGCAGGCTGTGACCAATAATAACACCTTCTGTTGACATAGTGTCTGTCTTCTGGGGAACTTCGAGTGCTTCTCAAGAGCACTTATTGATCTTCCCAGCCTCGCTGGGAGGTATAAAAATGCCCAAAGATTGTAGTCTTTGCTTCCTTTTCCTGAGAGTTAAGTCAGGTGACTTATTGGGGGACCCTGTTTGTTTTTCCAGTGCTGAAGATTAGGCCCAGCGACTCAGGGGTGCTACACAAGTGCTATACCTCTGAACTATACCTCTAGCAATTTTTTCTCTCTCTCTGACTCCCCTCTACCCTCTCCTTGCTGGTTTTGGTGTTTTTAAGACATGGTCTCTTATGACCCAGGCTGACTTAGCTGTCCTGCTTCTACCTCCCCAGCACTAGGATTACAGGTGAACACCAAAAGCTCCAGCAAATAGTGAGTGGCTTCTTTTGAGCAAGTTTGTATCTCACCTGGGGTTAGGTTTGAAGTTTCCTAGAATTGGCTTCAACCTCATGGGAGAGGGGAAAAAGTAAAGAAAAAAAAAAAGAGGTTGGTTATGTCACATAATAAATTAAACAAACAAACAAACAAATAGCACACTAACTAATTAACTAACTAACTGAAACAGGTCCTGGTAAAGGGTCTTCGTTGGATTAAGACTTTGGTTGACCAGATGACTAGATTGTTGAACAACATGATTGGATGGATGTATTTACCATTTCCTGTCTTTCTGGGTTGTTCTCATGCCAGGTATTTCTAACCTCTCTGTGAAAGAAAGAAAGACAACACCAGAGCCTGGGCGGCCCAGCTGCTGAGGGACGTTTCCATGGTGAAGTCTCAGGGAGGCTTCCTGGGAGCAGAGCATAGTGAATGCTGTAAGTGAACAACTGTCTGCAGGCTTGCCTTGTAAAGATGGTGAGCCCAGTGGGAAGGGCTGTCAGTCTGAGCCCTGGATGATTGGCCAGTGTGAGCCCAGTAGGAGGGGCTGTCAGTGTGAGCCCTGGGTGACTGGCCGGTGTGAGCCCCCCAGTGGGAAGGGCTGTCAATGTGAGCCTGGGATGATCACCCAGTTTTCAGATCTCTTGTTTTCAAAAGAGGCTTTGTTATTAACTACAAATTTGCCTTTCCCCTAGCTGCTATGGAGCAGAGCTCACAGTCTCTGCTTGTGGACAGCTTACAGACCAAAAGTGAATTACAGGGTTCTATGCTCTTGCACTTGGCATAGTTGATGGTATCAAATGTATAGGGGACTGTTGGCCATGTTCTCCTAGGATGATGAATGAGATGAGGATTAAAGGCCCAGATTTCCATGCGTAACTAATATTATTATTATTTGTCTCGGGTTTCTTTCACTTAACCAGAATGTTTATCGCTGTTTTGTTGTTGTTGTTGCTGTTGCTGTTGTTGATTTGATTTGGGGGTTTTGTTGTTGTTGCTTGGTTGGTTAATTTTGGTTTTGTTTCTGCTAATATGGTTTGGTTTCTGGTTCTGGTTTTTTCTTTTTACCTTTAAAATGTTGGACCTATATGGAAAAATGGTTATTTAGGGTTTTTCTCAGATTCAGAGCTGGCTGATTTACTGGCTTTTCTCAGGGTGATTGTCTGTGATGTTGGGATTAGTAAACTGCACTTCATGTCAGCTGAAGTCTCTTGACAAGATTCAACGTCTGCTAGTTGATAAAGTGGCCCACTCTGAGCCTCAGAGGAGCCTGTTTGTTGTGAAATTGGAAATGGGTTTGCCTAGATCTGCCATTTGAATGTGTCTGTCATACACATACACACACACACACACTCCATAAAAGAATAGGAGAGTGTTGGCCAGGAAAGAATATAACCAGAGGAAAGTCCTGTGGCCAGTTGATACCTCTGAGAAAACAAAAATCATAATATTTTCATGTTTTAGAATATAAAGAGCCAACTTCAATTAGAATCTGGGTGTGTGCTGTACATGTAACTGGACATTTTACAACATATATATTAAAAGTTTTGAACTTTCTAAGTCTTTTTGTTAACCATACTTATTGATTATGTGTGTTGGGGGAGAGGTTGAATGTGGGGGTCAGAGAATAGCTTCTGATTAGGTTCTCATTCAGTGGTAAAGGCTTGGTAGCCTGTACCCTTACCCACTGAACTTCTTGGTGACTCAGTCACAGTTACTTTTCAGTCTTTTATCAATTACTCTTTATGACTGCCTAAAAGATTTCATAAAGTTGAAATAGACACAGCAAATATCAGAGGGAAAAATGGTATTGATGTCAGAAGAATTCTCAAAAACATCTCATGGTATATATTAAGATACTTATCCCTATTCCCTAGTGGTTTAATAGTATTGTCAAAATTTACTTGTTCAGTTTAGAACTTCTTGGAACTGGAGAGACGGCTCAGAGGTTGAGGGCACATGCTGCTCTTCCAGAAGCCCAGAGTGCAATTCCCAGCACCCACATCAGAGAAACACACTAATCTCTGTGACTACAGCCGAAGGAGATTCAGCGCCCTCTACTGGCCTCCATGGGCAACTGCACCTATGGAACACACACATACACACACACACACACACACACCTATGGAACACACACACACACATTTTTGAAATTTTAAATCTTTAAATTCAAAACTTCCTTGCACCTCCTTGTAGCTGATGGAAGGCACAGTCATTTTAGCATGTTTTCACTGGTAGGTGTGATCCTGTGGATTCTAGAAGTTTGTGATTTGCCCTGGCACCTGTGGCCATGGCCTCTATTCTTAGTTGTACTGTTAAAATCAAGTATATTGATGACCCTAGGCAGGTTACCACCCCCATCACCACCAAAGAAAGTGGCGTTTTATCAATCTGTGGGTTGCTGTATGCTTCTTATTCATTAAGCAATGGACACGTTGCTTTAGGGCTGCACCATGGAAGGAGAATTGTATAAGTGCTTTCTCATAAAAATTTTCGTCATGTTCATGGACTACTCTGGGGCCCTGTGGGGTTGTTAGGACATCTCACCTCAAACACTGCTGGGCAGGTTACTTGCTGGCATCGTGGTGTTTTTAAGGTGCTGTGTTCCTGGGAAGCATGAGTCATTCAGAACGTCACTTTCAGGCCTAGCTTCAGTTTAAATGAGAAGAGTTACTGTGGTCCGGACCAGCTTTGTGACCATCACGGTGGGTTTGCCTTTTGCACTGTTACTCTGAAGGGCTTATATCAGACCTCAGGCATTATGTGAAGTTCTCAAAGGTCCTGAAGTATAAATGTGGAGATGCCACACAGCCAACTCTAAGGCACTTGAAAAATCCCTCTGTAAACAGAGTGAGCTGAGAGGAAGAAAATGTGAAATTCCAGTGACCCCCTCAGGCATGCCGAGAACTTTCTTTTCATCACTTGAGTGGCTGGTGTCAGCAACCTCTCCTAACCTTGCTCCACCCTTCTAACCCTCAGTTTCTATTGTCAACTAGTCCTCATACTCTGAGAGCCTTAAGTCCTGTGCCTTGGAAGGGCGTTACAAACAGGGAAGGCCAGGGAATGTGTATTTTCACGCAGAGGAGCCTGAGTGTGGGTGTTGTAAGGTGTGAGCAGTAATCACAGCATCATGAGCTCCTGTGGACTACACCTCAGACTGATTACTCAGTGTCTTTACTCCCCTGCCTGTCTCATTAACAGCTGCTCCTTTCTGCCACACTCTTCCCAACATGTGGCCTTTACCCACGAAGGCGTCTCCACCTGGCTCTCAGAGCCTGGAGAGGCATCAAGCCTTGCACAGGAAGGGGAAGGTCCTGAAAGCTGGAGGAGGAGTCAGGAGACCTGTGTTTTGTGGTCAATGTGTCAGGTGGCGTGTAACTTGGGTCTCAGCACCAACACCTCCCACCCCCGCCCCCAGTGACACATTTCAAGACGGACACCAAGACAAATGGAAGTCAATGACCTCTGCAGTTGTAGCTTTTGTGTCTAGTGTCACCATGATGTCGCTCTGCTACAAAGCAGATCAGATCCTCCCTTCCCCTCATTAACTCCTTAAAAACCAATGATTTGCTACAACCTAGGTTTCGAGTACTTTTGGTTTAATGCACTGAATGAAGTCTTCTGATCTCAAGATGGCTTAGCACAGCAATCCTCAACCTGGGGGTTCCTTACTTCTTTGGGGGTCAGCCAACCCTTTCACAGGGGTCACCTAAGACCGTTAGAAAGCACAGATATTTACATTATGATTCATGACAGTAGCAAAATTACAGTTGTGAGGTATCAGTGAAAATAACTGTATGATTGGAGGTCACTCCAACCTGGGGACTATATGAAAGGCTCACCACCTCAGTAAGGTTGAGAACCACTGGTGTATCAGATGAAGGTGCTCACAACAATCCTAACAACATGTATTCAATTCCCCAGCCCCACGTGATGGAAGGAGAGAAGCAACTCCTTCGCATTGTCCTCTGATCTCCCCATACTTGCTGTGGCTTATGTATACCCAGAAACATACATGTACATACAAAAGTGAATAAATCTAATAATGTTTAAGATGTTCTTATTTTTAACTGTACATATGGATGTGTTCATGAGTGAGAATACCCTCAGAGGCCAGAAGAGGATATCAGATTCCCCGCAGCTGGAATTGCAGGCTAATAGAAGCTAGACCGTGTGTGGGCGCTGACAGCTAGCAAGCCCAAAGGGTCCTCCTGTCTCCGTGCCATGCCATGGCATTGAGGTTACATGTGTCTTCATGGCCATGCTTGGCTTTTTGTGTAAGTGTTGGAGAGTCACAGTCTTACCCACTGATCCCACTGCAGTGTAGGAGAAGGTGCTAAATGTCTATGATATGTGTGATATGAATGTGGGTAGGGAGAGCATTTAAGGACATCATACTACAGTGCAACTATTAGTGAGCCTGGGGGGGTGGGTACTTAAAAAGCAAAATTCTGCCCCACGAGTTTCCTCTTTTTTTCCAACTGAGTGGTTTGTGGTTTCTTGCCCGTGAGCAGCCTACACATGACTCTCTACGGATGGCGATGTTTTTATCTCTTACAGACCTATCATTTCATTGACATTTGCTTTGCCTTTCATTGCTGGTGTGGAGCTGGGCTGGAAGTACTGTGTGATGCCAGAAGTTAGCTAAGCACAAGGTCATGGGGAGTGTTCCACTCTGGCACACCGCTTAGGGGAAAGAAACGGTGGGTTGCTTCAGATGAGGCCCAGCTTCTGCTCTGTGGTGTTTGGGAGGAGAGAAAGCTACCGGAAGCAAGTTTAGGAAGGCAACATACTGCCCTGCTTTTGAGGATGGCAGGAATAAAGGTGTCCTGAAGCTTGGGTGGTTGTCCAACCCTTTATCAGAATAACTGCTTAGAATACCAATTGGAGCATGCCTAGAAAGAAGCAGGCGAAACCAAACACTGCCCTGCCTGTTCAAACAGCACAGAGACAAGGGCTGTGAATTCTGGTCCAGAAGTTAAAGAACTGCATGTGCACATTCTCCTGAGAACACTCGAGTGGTTTCCTGATGTGTCTGTCAGGTGGGAGTTTTTAGGTTTGCATCAGAGATACCAATTTCTAGATGATCATAAAAGCATTCTGAAATAGTAAGGGAGTCTGAGAGAGAGTGTTTTATTATCAGATTAGTGTGTGTGTGTATGTGTATGTGTGTGTGTGTGTGTGTGTGTGTGTGTGTGTGTGTAGGGAGGTTCCCCTCCATGTGTTTAGTCCTTGTTTGAAATTGCAGATTGGCCTGCAGATGACAGGTGAGAAGGCTCTGTCTGTTTCCATGCAGGAGTGTGAGGATTTCTTCTGGTTTCCTGTCTTGCTCATTTGAATCTTCCCCCACCTCCTTCAGACCTCACTTGCCAGTAGCCTCAGTAGTTCTGGGCCACTTCTCTTGTATGCTATCTGGAGAAGGAACTTTTTGGAGACCCGAATATGGGCTATTCTTTCTGAGAAGAGACTTAAGCATTGCTCTCTGGGTTGCTTGGCCAGGTCCAGCCATTGCAGGCACAGATGCTTTGCTCAATACCCCAGTCCCACAGTGTGCAGTTCTCCCCACACCCAGCAGTCTCACAGAAGGAAAGAGCTGTGAAAAGAAGAGAGTCTGTGGACTCCTGCCATATCTGTGCTATGGGGGGAGGAGGACGGGAAGGAGAGTAGCGGCCTACGACTGTGGTGACCTCTAACTGACTTTAGAATACTATTTGTTAAAAGGAGGTTATGAAGCAGGATCAGTTCTCAGTCCAGGGTCCAGGACTGAGCCATCTCTGTTCCCCGCCCTTGGGAGGTTATCTCAGAAGCGCTCCACTGGGGATGGAGGTGCCAAGGCACTCAGGTGTGCCACAGCGGGTGCTAAGCCCAGGTTTCCAGGAGCCTCTGCCTTAGCACTCCCCCCCAACAGAGGAGTAAGGTCAACCCATACATGTGTGTGCTCCGAGAAGGCAAGGAATAAGTGAAACACGGGAAGATTAATCTTGCCTTAGGTGCTTTTGAGTCAGGCTACCTGAGATCTCCGAGCCAGACTGTTTTCATTGCAGGTTTGTGGGACCAGGGATCTAATGCTTTACGGTATAGTAGATTACAGCTAAGAAGACTCTTAGATAGAAAGAGCCGATTTATCTTCTTTCATCTGGGTGAATACATTACATGATTCTGTGAAAGTGGTTTGCAGGAACACAGAACTCCTTTAGATGAGGTAGCAAACTGAGTTCTTTGAAGTTTATTTTGAAGCAAGTTAGTCTTTTCAAGGTCTTTCTTTTTTTCTATTTGTGCTTATGTTCCTGAAACAATTGACCTCGGTTCAGTCACCAAAATTGAAATAGAAACAGGATGGCATACAGGTAGCGATCTTTGTTCACAGTCTTTTGAGGTTTTGTTGTTGTTGTTGTTTGTTTGCTTGTCTATTAATAGCTACTGGGTCTCCCATAGGTCAGGTTGGCCTCAAACTGTGATACATAGCCAATGGTGATCTTGAACTCTTGATCCTCCCGAATCTCTATCCCAAGTTCTGGAAGTCTAGGCAAGTGCCAACTTTCAAGAATCTGCTTTGGTAACTGAGGCAAATTCTTTGGAGCCTGGCTGTTAGGCCCTTAACCAACGTTTACCTGGAAATTCTCCTTCTTTCTTAAGCATATATGTGCAAGTTCCTGAGACCTTCTCCCTTCCATTCTTGAATGCGTGGGAGTTGAATGTATTTGCTGGTGATGTGGGCAGAAGTGGCCAATAGACCCACAGCACAAGTCCCCAAGCTAGGGTATGCCACTGTTTTCAGTCAGAATGTCTGTCGTCTTCACCAGCATTGGGGCACCTCGTTTTTACTGACCTTAAACTCTCTTGCTAAAATCATTTTCATTCTCTTCATTTCTGATATTTTTCCCCGTTCTCTTCATTTCTGATATTTTTCCCCTTCTGGAACCCTTGTTGCTTGTACAGGAGTAAAAACTGTTTGTAAACATGATATGCATTCTTCATGCCTGGGTCCCTATAGCACTGTAAGACTTACTCCATAGAACAAAGCACCGGCCACAAAGCTGCTCTCCTCCCTTCTCCTCCACGACAGCCCTAGATTTCTAGTCTACTTTGCCTTTTTCTTTCTTCTCCAAGGAGTGGGACAGTAAGAACAGGGTGCTGGCTGTATTTTAAAGGCCACTATTACTTGTGTAAGCAGATTTTCTCCTCTTTAACGACCTCAGTTTTTCTACCTGCCTCTGACCATCACATTTGTACTTCTGAATAGATTTCCTCCCTCAACTCTTAGGAGACTAATAAACAAAATGTATTAATGCCAGTGGATTATCACTTAGCTGCTACTGGCACACATGATTTGGATTAGAGTCACTATCCTGGACCTGAAGGGAGTCCCCTGTCCCCTTTTTGACACTCCATTTAGGGGGTCAGCAGCTAGCTATAGGGATCTCAGAGCTGTCGTTGTGGTTTGTGGTTCATGTTCCTGGCTCTCCTGGTGATCTGTTTCTGTGCCTCAACTGTGTTGCCAGTTGTCATAGCAACTTGTTGGCTAGTGCTTCCCTAAAGGCAACCAAAGGAGTGGAAGTGGACCTGGGAGGCCTTGAGGGGGTCTGAATGGAGCTGACAGTCACCTGGCATGGAGGATTTTACATTTCCTTCGTCTGGGCCAGCCTCCAGGAGCAGGATGGCACTTACTTAGGTAAACCATGGAAGTGTCATTTACTGAAAATCAAACAGTACATGGCTGGCATAAGTACCTTCCCATGGAGAGTAGCAAGCCAGCTAATGGATCATCCAGGCAGTGTGTGGGATGTTTGGGGTCTCAATGTATTTGAGAATACATTTCATGTGTGTGTGTGTGTGTGTGTGTGTGTGTGTGTGTGTGTGAGAGAGAGAGAGAGAGAGAGAGAGAGAGACAGACAGACAGACAGACAGACAGACAGAGACAGAGACAGAGACAGAGACAGACAGAGAAAGAGAGAGAGAGAGAGAGGGAGAGAGGGAGGGAGGGAGAGAGGGAGAGAGAGAGAGAGAGAGAGAGAGAGAGAGAATTGGGTTAATGTTTTGTTGATAATCAGCACTAGTGTTCAAAGTTGGGGGTATAAGCTAGGAAGAACCAGAGGTTGGGAGATGGAGGAAGAATCAAGGGAACACCAAGCCACTGATTTTGCCTCCATTTCCTGTTGACGGGTCTGGCCTGAAAGCTCCCAGTGTAAGGAGAGCGTTCCTACTGGGCCCCCGTAATCCATCTCTGTGCCCAGCCCTGAGGCAGAACACTGCTTACCTTGTGTTCTGCCTTCCCAGTTCTCTCCTCCTCCCATTAGACCACAATGAACTGGCATCAAATGACGCCTGCCATTTTCTGACTTGGAACCAAACAAATAGAAAAATCCTAAAAGTCTGTGGCCTTATTTGACCTCACTTTAAAAAAACAAAAAAGGGGAGGTATGTGTGTGTGTGTGTGTGTGTGTGTGTGTGTGTGTGTGTGTGTGTGTCTTCTTGGTCTGTCTGCCTGCCTGTCTGACTGACTACCTGTCTGACTGTCTGTCTGTCTGACTGTCTGCCTGTCTATGCATGTGAGTGCCTGAACTTAGAGGCAGTTGTGAGCCTTCTGACATGGGTGCTGAGAACTTAACTCTGGTCCTCTGGAAGAGCAGCCAGCGCTCTTTTCCACAGAGTCACTGTTCCAGCCTACTTTGCCAACCTTTCTTTAAGTCTGAAACTAATTAGTCATGTGAAGTTCCATAACCATTTCTTTGTGTGTTGCAGGAAATATTAAAAATGATCACTCCACAAATTCTCCTGCCTGCTGGTCTGTGTTCCCACTCTAGTGCCAATACTGGCCGGCCACAACACTATGTCCTGGCAGGGTCCTGTTATTCTCTCCCAGCCAGCAAGGTCATCTCGCTTACATGCAGCGCCCCACACACCCCACAATCAGTTATCTATCGCCTAATTACCCAGTAGAAACATGACTCTTAAGGCTTAATTATCCAATCAGGTTTATGTATCAATAAGATCATAATTTACAAAATGCCAGCCAATACAATAACTTCAGAGCCAAATGATAAAGATAATGCTTTAACCCAATTATTCTAACCTTGTGAAAACCTTAGCTACTTGTGGTTGTTTAAACCACAAGGGGTCTAGATCATCTTCCTGTTGACTTTTTTGTTTGTTTGTTTTGCTTCTCTCTTGACTTCCGACCTCTCTCACTCCTAAACTTCTAGCTCCGCTTCTCTATTCCTGCCCAAGCACAGGCCTGTCACTGCCCTAATGTGATTAGACAGAGAAAATGCTGCAACATTTGTGTAAGCTTTGGCTGGTGAGTTTAGCTGACATTTTCCCTAGAGATGCCAAGGCACTTTTTATTTTTTAACTGAAGGTGGGCCTTTGTAAGGAGATGGAGAACCCAGGAAACCTGAGGAGGGGGTTGTCCTAGGGCATTTGAGATATGCAAGGGATACGGAAACCCATCTTACCTGTGTCTTCATTAGGACAGAGTTCCTCTGCTTTCAGAATTGTTTGTTCCTCTTAACGACCACAGTTGAGGCAAGTGTGTAACTCTGTTCACCATGGCAATGATGCTGGTGTGGATCTAACCAGGCAAGGCTAGCATCCCTCATGTACTCAGCGATTAATCAGACCCTCTTTCAGAACCAGAGGAGGGATAACTAATTTAATAAGACCTGAGACGTGAATCAAGAGAGATGATTTGGGTGAAAAGGGGAACTTGAAGGAAAAGCTGGCACTTTCATAGTTTAACTGTTTTCTGTGAAGTAACATCACGGACTGGGAAGTAGCTCAGCTGGTGGAAAGCTTCTCTTAGCACGTCAAAGCCCCATGCTTCAGCCCCAGCACTGCTTACCCGGGTATGGTGGTACAGGTCTGTAATCCCAGGACTTAGGAAGTAGGACCAGGAAGATCCCAAGTTCAAGGTTATCTTTGGCTACATGGGACCCCATTTCAAAATGAATAAAGAAGAGAGAGGTCAAGTAAAACAGGTTTGTTAGACAGTGTGCAGCATGCCCCGCTTACTCATTATTCCAAGTGATTAACATAATAGAAGACACTTTGTGTACCTGGAATAATAATATCTCTTAAAGTGCAGTTCTGTACTATAGAAGGGGTGGTTTTTAAAGATGATTCTATAATTCCTAATTGCATACTTTGTGTAAGTACTCATTATCATTAATGGCTCACTAGCATAAAGACAGCTCCTTCATGTTGACATGATCCAGAAATACAATGACTGTGAGTGACATTTCAGTTAGAAGACAACAATATCCAGATTTGATGATAGCTCCTTATTTGAAACATGTGTGTGTGTGTGTGTGTGTGAGAGAGAGAGAGAGAGAGAGAGAGAGAGAGACAGAGACAGAGACAGAGAGACAGACAGAGACAGAGACAGAGACAAAGAGGTGGGGGAAGGGATCCATTCCCTCTGTCTACAATGTGGGTTTTAAGGGATCCACTCCCTCCTTCTACAATGTGGGTTTTAAGGGGACTGAACATAGGTCATCCAGATTGGCAGCAAGCATCTTTCCCTGATGGGCCATCTGCTGACCCTGGTGGTTGTTATTATTAAAAAATAATTTGGTGTGGTCAGTGATGACCAACTTAAGGCTTTATACATTTCACAACCTGTCTAAACATACAGTAGGCAGAGACCCCTTTAGAACAAGCCTGTCACCTCTTCTTTCTCGACTCCTCACTATAGACCACGTGGGTATATGAATTAAATGACTGAGGATGGGGTGCCCTGGATCTCATCTCACAGGACAGATCTCAGACCAAGATGGTGTAGTTAGAGTTTCCTTCCCACCCCTTCTCTCTTCGAGACCATGAACAAGCTACCTGCGTATTGCTTTGTTTCCCTGTCTTCCAAAGACTGCCATTACCACATCAGATCCAGTGGACTCTTTGTGGCCCAGGAGTGAGAGAATCTGTCAGAATTATCTGTGTGTATAAGCTGAGGACACTTGGAATTTTAGGTGAATTTTTGGTATTAGTCAAACCGAAAGGTACAGTGAGGAAATGTGATAGTTTTACCTATATAAAGCATAGGGAGATTCCCAGTAACTATAAGTATGAGTGGAACTGTGAAACGGAAGCACATGATGATACATGTGATGTTGTTAACAGATCTAGGTAGCAGTATAGAAAAAAATGCCTAAAATCGATGCTCTGGTATTAAAGACAGGAGAAAGCCTGAAGACAAAGATCTGTATTCTTTGGTGTTACTCAAGCAAATATTGACTGAGTGTTTGCAAAAGCTGGGCATCCACAACAGCTAAGGAGTTTTTGATCACTAGGGATAGAAATAAGAAAATAAACAACTCCTTATACCATGAGCAGAGTTCTCCCAATGGTATCTTCAGCATCCTATAGATGCAAACCAGCATGGCATCTTCTGGGATCAAGCCTTTATCCTCACACCTGAGGTATGATTAGATGTCACCCATAACACTAGGGGGTAGCAGTCAGCATATACCATGTGACAAGTGATTCCAACAGGTCATGTCTTCCAACAACATACTGTATTGTGATTCTGCAAGTCACTTGGGCTTTTCTGTTCTGTGCTAGCTAGGCTGAGATGTGTTAGTCTAGAATCGTTGTTAGAAAGTTCCACAGGCTATAAGAACAGGGCATCTTGAGTTTGTGCAGCTTGTTTTCACTCTGGGCTGTCTCTTACCCTCTGGTAAGCTAGTCCGAGTTCCTGCTTACCCCCTCCTCCCTCTCCCTTTCTTGATTCTCCCTTGTGTGTGTTTTGTTTGTAGTTGTTTATTTTCTGAGATGACATCTTACTCAGTAGCCCAGGCTGGCCCAGAATCCATAGCAATCCTTCTGCCTCAACTACTCAAGTGCTAGGATGGCAGGTGGTAAGGCACCATGCTCAGCTAAGACTGAGTTTCTCCATACTGCAATCCCAGGCATCCTAAGAGGAATAAAAGAGAGAAAAATCTCGCTCACATGTTCTTTCATGTGTGGCCACAAAGAGCAAATTACTTAGTAGGTTCAACTCAGCAGGTCTAGCTTTCTCTGGCTCTACTCACAGAGAAAAAATGTGCAAAGCTCAGTGCAAGAAGACATGGCATGTTGGAAAGTTTCAGCAGTTCAGGAGTGGCTAGACAAACGCATGTGAGAAATGTCAAAGGAGATTGGATCATAAGGTCACCTTTTAGGAGTAGTATGTATGTATGTATGTATGTATGTATGTATGTATGTATATGTACTTGAGACAGGGTCTTGCTCTGTAGCCCTGGCTTGCCCAGAGCTCACTAATCCCCTGTGTAGACCAGCCTGGCCTAAAATTTGGTGGTGATTCGTCTGCCTTCACCTCACAAATGCTAGTGTTTCAGGACTGAACCACCACGCCTGGCTTATAGCATATCTCAAATACAGGCGAATAGCCACTTAAAGCTTTTACACAGGATGCTAACATGATTGGCAGGGTACCTAGCAATGCAAAGCCTGAAAATACTTAGCATCATCCCCAGAAAGCCAGCCCAAGAATGGCTAAGAGCAAACAGGACTAGCAAGAATCAGAGGTGGTACCGAGCTCCCAAGCACGTTTGAAACAATACAACCAGAAGAGAGGTTGGGAGTTCTCCAAAGCACAGCAGAGAGCTACAAGCTCTGGACCTGCCCACAGTCTGATCTGAGGGGAAGACTGGAGCATGGGGAAGGGCTTGGCCCAGCTCTTACCAAATCGCACAGACCCTTGTTGACTATAGATTGTCAACAGAACCCAAGGAAGTAATGGCTCAAAGATGCTCTTCAAATGTGACTGCCTATATTATTACTGTCACAGGTCAGTCCAGCTGACTACCCTTCTCCTTCCAACATACTTTTCTCTCTTATGCTCAAAATAGGCAGTGTGCCCCAAGTAGCCTGAGGCCTCTCTCAAAAAAAAAAAAAAAAAAATCTCCCTAAACTTGGATTGGACCAGTGTTCACCCACTCATTTCCAAATATGACCCATAATATACATTTCAGTGTTAGCTCTTAAACATACTAGAATGGAAATGAGTGTTTCATTTCACTAAATTCAAATCCAAAAGTGAGAGTGAGAATAACCTGCGGTTTCTGTAAGTATAGTCTGGGACTCTGAAACTTGTGTGATCCTGGCCAGGTGGGAATCTCAGGCTCTTTCTCAGTTCGCTGTGTTATAACTCCAGTGTGTAAAATGCGATGGAGAAAAATGGGGAGGGCCCCTACATGTGCATGAAATACAGAATTCACCATATTTCTTGGTGGCTTTATTTTTTTTTTTCTGCTTAAAAAGAGGAAATGTAGAGCCATGCAAATGGCCTGTGGCTCCTGCTTTCTCCCACTTAGGTCTCAATATTTACTATGAGAGAAGCCAGGGAGCCCTAGGGCCAGGATAGGGTCCTCTAGAATGGAGCAGGCCACTTGATTAGCTCAGATTCAAATGTTTTTCCACTTGCTTGAAAAGGCTTTTAAAAAGATCACCTGGTGAGATGGGTCATCTTTATCTTCTGATCACTGATGGGAAGGGGAGTACTACTTTGTGTGCCCTAGGGGCAGGGGCTGGTGGGGATAAGGTGTGGCTGGAGGTTCGGCACCTCTACCTGCTGCTTCCTGAATGGGATACCTCATCAACAACAGAGCTTGAAAAGTTCCTGGGTACAGTCCCAGCCCACAGGCATCCTTTACTGCTGAGCAACATAGCAAGCATTTTAGACATTTTTATCAGAGTCTCAGTGAAAGCCTTATGTAGAGAACTGATAAAGAAATGTGATAAGGGGTAAATCCCTCTCCTAATTTCAAGTGCCCAAATATGGAGAGCTTCATGCTCAAGTGAACTGGAAAGAAAAACAAGGAATGACTTGGAATGCCGATTCTGCTTATTTGCTTTAATAGCAGGCCCGATGCATAAACATTGACTCATTGCCCTCTATACGGAAAGGAAGAAAGGGTTTGTCATGCTCACTTCGTTCTGGCTTTCAGAACAGCACATGGAAGCAAGGCCAGGGGGATAAAGGAGCTTGGCATTGTAGGGGACTGGAGAAACTGCCACTTTTGTGTTTCCTGTTGCTGCTCAAACATGAAAACTCACGTGGCATTTCACAAATGAGGTTAGCAACTGGAGAAGCTACTCCAGAGGGCATGGATCTGTGCAGAGGGACATGGGATCTTGCGATTGGAAGACCAGCGATGGAGTCCACTGCGTGTGTGTTGTTACACTGAGCTACTGCTCTAGCTAGTCTTCCTCACTTGCCCATCCCGCCTGCTACCTTCAGTACTGGGACCCTGCTAAATACCTCCTGATACTTGATTCCTTAGAAGATGACATACATTTATGTCTGAAAGAGTAAGATTTTGCATAGAGCCACACTTGATGGCCTCCTTGATTGTTTATGGAATAGTCATCATAATTCAACAGACCAGTATGAGATTGATGAATGCCCATTAAGTATTGTGTGTGTCTTATAAAGGAAGATAGGTTGCCTTATGACCTCACCCTTCTGATGCAAATTCTCTGGGTATAACAACAGTGAATTCTCCCTTCTCTCATGTACACACAAGTACATACACACATGCATCATGATCCAGACATTCTCTGCGGAAGCCCTCGTGGCTGCAGAGAGCTGAGAAAACACCAAGGAACAAGACAATTTGTGTTCAGTAGGCTTCCTAGTCTCTCTCTGCTCTCTGGACACAATGGCACAGTCATGAGCTATGACTTTTTTAACCTATCCAGTCTGTTTATCCTGTTATATCATTGGAGAATTAGATTTCTTGGATATTTTTGTTTGTTCTTTTTTTTCTTTGAGATAGTCTCATGTAGCCCAGGCTAACTTCTAATTTACTAGGTAGCCAAGGATGGCCCTGAACTCTTGATCCTCTTGTTCCTACATTCCGAGTACTAAGATTATAGGATGTACTTACTGTCCTGCCTGGCTACTTTTTTTTTTTGTTGTTATTGTTTTTGTTTTCGAGACAGGGTTTCTCTGTGTAGCCCTGGCTGTCCTGGAACTCACTCTGTAGACCAGGCTAGCTTCAAACTCAGAAATCCACCTGCCTCTGCCTCCCAAATGCTGGGATTAAAGGTGTGTACCACCACTGCCTGGCTACATTTCATTTCTTTAAACCTAACCTCTGAACATAGATAGACACTTCAGGTACCACCCAAACTATATTATTTATTCTTTCTTGGCCTTAAGTTATTTGCATAGTTCTGTTTATAAAGCTGAAAACTCAGTGCTGGAGAGATAGCTTAGTGGTTAAGAGCACTGTTGGCTCTTCCAAGATCTGGAGTTCAATCACCAGAAACCACATGGTGGCTCATAATCATCTACAGTGTGATCTGATGCCCTCTTCTGGCATCTAAGTGTACATGCAGATAGGGGACTCATACATTAAATAAGTAAATCTTAAAAAAAAAAAAAAAGGAAAAAAAATCCCTGAAACTCAAAATTAGTTTCTGTTGTTAAATTGTGTTGTTGTAGTTGGATTGCTTTAGTGGAATGTGCTACTTCTCTGACAAGCCCCTTCTCAAGTCTTTAGTTATCATTTTTGTTGTCTTGAGAGGAGGCTTTCAGTGAGAAGGGAATGCTTTAGAACGAGAGAACAGAACCATGCCTATACTGTACCCAGAGGTTGTCTGTGAAATGCGGAATGTTTCAAAGTCGAATAGTTTGATTTCAAGGCATCCATCCCTTGTGACTCCTCGGTAGACATTACTTTTCTTTCCCTTTCCAGTCACATCTGGCCTCTGTCAATCTTATAATGTGATAGAAAACATTTAACAAGTTTCTGTCTCTGCCATTTTTAAGTCTGCAGTTCAGTGGCATTGATGGTGCTTCTTCCTTTCATCCACTTATCAGTCCACCCACCCACCCATCCATCCATCCATCCTCCCATCTGCCCATCCATCCTCCCATCTATCCATCCATCCATCCTCCCATCTACCTTCCCATCCATCCATCCATCCATCCATTCATCCATCCATCCTCCCATCTGTCCATCCATCCTCCCATCTATCCATCCATCCATCCATCCATCCATCCATCCATCCATCCATCAATCCACCCTCCTATTCATCCATCCACCTATCTATCCATCTAGACCCTTTTTTTCTCTTTGAAAATTGAATCTGGGGTCATCAAGATGGCTCAATGGGTAAATAGGCTTGCCACTAAGTCTCATGACCTGAGTTTAATCTACATGGTGGAAGAAGAGAACTGATTCCTATGTGTTATCTCTAACCCTCACACAGGTATTGTGGCACATGTGTATGCATGCACATACGCACACCACAAATGCATAAGATAATAATTAAAAACTCACAAAATCTTCCTGAATCAGGACCCATAGAGCAATAACTCACTGTCCTTCCCTCATCAAGTTCCTTGAAGCCATTTTCCCCCTTTATAATACTGCCAACTCTAAGTTCCTCATGTGATTAGACTCCTACAGTTTTTGTCCTTCTGTGACTGGTGGTTTCACTTAGCACAATGTTTTCAAGTTCCACCCACATTGCACATATATCAAAGTTCCTTTTTAAGGTTAAATATTATTCCATTGTATAGATAGCCCACATTTGATGTAACCACATATCCATCAATGGACACCTGAATACTTCCATCTTTGGGCTATTGTGAACAATGTTGCTGTGAATCTGGGTGTGCTAGGCTCCTCACAACTTTGTGTTTTGTAAGACACAAATGCTCCAAAGAGGCATACAACTGTTTTTAGAGAGAACAGTAGACAGATTTTCTATCTAGTAGTGCTATTTGAAGTTTCTTCTTTGGCGACCTCCTGCCTGTGACCTGAAAAGCTCCAGACAGCATTCAGTCCCCAAATATAAAACAAAATTGTCAACTTGTTTTCTATAAAAGTGCAAATGCTTCCAGGGCAGAGGCCATAGATGTCCTATGAGCACCATGTTGTGCATGTGCTTAGTGGGACCTGTCTTGTCCTGCTCGGCCCAGTTCCTGGCCGCTTGCCCCCTGTTGCTGCCTAGGACCTGTTTATTTTTTGCTTCTCCTAATAGAATGGAAGCTTTCTGGCAGCTGGTCATGGTGGGACAGAAAAGGAGTGTAGCTCAGCTATCATTCTTGCTGCTTCCTTTCAGAAGAGGCATTGCTGAGTCAGCTTGTGTCCCAAAGGAACATGACAAGTCTGAAAACATTCTCTGTGGGATTCCCTGAGAATCTCAGAATTGCTCTCAGTATCAGTGCCCCCATGGTCAGGCATGGCCATTCTGGAAGTGCACAGCCATGGTCAGGCACATGTTATCTTAGTTCACTATCTCTGCATGCCCTCTTAGAAAGGGGAAATGCTTTGTGCTGGCTTACAGTTGGGTACCCGATGGTCTACTGGAAGCTCAGAGCCCAGGGACAGCATGCTTTATCACTGGCTTGGTGACCGCCCAGTAGTCCCACAGTGCAGGGGCTGCCATGGAAACAGCAGTCACTCTTAGAACAACTTGATGCTAAGTCCCCTTTCTGAGGTAACTTGTCCTGAGCCTCCAGCTCCAGTGCTGCTGCTGCTGCTATGGCTAAAATCTGACAGGTTTTTATTCCTCTTATTGTGACTTTAAGTGCTGTTTTGATGATTTTCGCTACAACTCCCCTGTGTAAAGGGTGAGAAGAGGTGCAGAATATTCACTGGACAGGTGATGGAGGCAGACACAGGATGCTTTTCACCAAGAGTACATTCACGTTTTATACAGATAAGAAAAACAGAGATAAGTGGACTTCTCAGACATTCTTTTATCCCTCTTTGAGGCAATACCTCAGCCACTTCCCCAGCTAACCAGGTTCAACGGGGCTCTTAACAGGTAATAGAGTTTAAAGTTTACTGCCTGAAGTTTATCCTTCTCATATCCTGGACAAGACGATAAAACTGAAAGTGCTGGGATGATGCAGGAACTCTGGTAAATAGCTAAAGGGGATTCATGCCAATAAAAAGGGAGAATTAAAGGCAAATGGCCATGGCAGAAGGTACTTTCTGAAGCAGATTGTAAGGTGAACTTGTGTCACAGGGAAACTGAGAAACAAGTGTTTTTTCAGTCCTGCCCTCCATACTCCAAGGACTACCGTGCTTCTTGGGCTGCATTTATCCAATCAAGCATCAGAACCCAGCATTGACAGTTGGACTACTCTCTCATCTGGTGAACTGGTAGGTCCTGGCTGTCCAGTCATTCCAGTCCATGCTACTTCGACCTGTGAAGTGAATGGTTGATATCATGAGATGTTTTTATATATCTGTGCATTTAATGGTATTTGTAGCCTGGATATTATTTTTTTTAATAATAGATGAACCAAGAAACCTCCCTGGAAGCAAGGAGGGTAGAGGCTAGCTGCGTGTTGGGGGTTGGCCTCTCTCCCCAAGGCGTTTTGTGTGGTTTTTTTTTTTTGCTTTGCTTCTGTTCCAGCCATTACTTCAGATGACTTTAGCTGTTTGGAATTTCCATGCCTTTTCCCCCTTATGCTTCAGGATGTGGCTGTTGAAGTCATTTCTGTAATGAGAGGCTTCACCATGCTGATCTAAGACAGACTTTAGCTTCTGTGTCAGGCACTAGCTGGGCCCCGTCCCTAACAAGGAGGATGCTATTAGAAACTCGAGTTATGGAGGTGGAAAGACATTGTTCTCATGGAAAGAAATTAGCCTTTCAATTGGAGATTTTGGAGTAGCATGATGCGGAATTAGAGAAATATAAACCAGGACTCTAAATGAACCACCATGCTGTTGGTACAGTAAACAGTCACCACTATTAGCATGTGAGTGTGTTCCCCCTGCAAGGTGCCTCCTGCCTGACTTGGTCTCTCTGGGCTCTCTTAATCTCCCTCCTTTGTCCCTCTTCCCCTCTTTACTTTTTCTTCCTTCCTTCTTTCCTTCCTTTTCTTGCCTCCTCCACCCTTGTCCTTCTTCCTCTTTTCTACCCTCTCCATCCACCCTTTTCTCATTCTCTCTTTTTCTTTCTCCCTTTTCTTCCTTCCATCCTCCCCTTTTGTGTTGTGCCAGCAGGATCTCACTCTGTAGCCCAAGCTAGCCTAAAACCCTGAGTAGCCCACATTGGCCTTGTATTCCAGGAGATCCTCCTGACTCAGCTTCATAAGTCCTGGAGGAGAGGCATGGGTCACACCTCTGGGTACATAATATTCTCTCCTTCCACCATGTGGATTGAACTCAGGGCATGAGACTTAGTGGCAAGCATAAACCCACTGAGCCATCTGGGTGACCCCAGATTCAATTTTCAAAGAGAAAGGAAGTCTAGATGGATAGACAGATGGATGGATGGATAGATGGATAGATAGATGGTGGATGATGGATGGATGGATGGATGGATGGATGGATGGATGGGGGGATAGACAGATGGATGGATGGATGGGGGGATAGACAGATGGATGGATGGATGGATGGGAGGATGGATGGATAGATGGATGGATGGGAGGATAGACAGATGGATGGGTGGATGGGTGGATGGGAAGATGGATGGATGGGTGGATGGATGGATGGATGAGTGGGTGGGTGGATGAGTGGGTGGACATGAACAAATGAGTTCATAGGACTTTGCAGAAATGGGATTCCGCTCACTGAACTTCTCTGAGCCTTCTTTCCTCACACAGAAGCATGTCAACTATGCTGACAAATGTAATCTTTAAAATCTTTGTGGTGGCTCATGTTCCAGTGCTTGGTATAAAAGTGAAAGTTTTTCAACTTTGCTCATAGTATGTGTTCCCCAATACCTTATTAGTCTTTTCTATGCTTTGCTGGTATCCACTGTATGACCCCCTCCCAACAGTGACTCAATAACAAACTTGAACTGTGCAAAACCTAGAGACCTCTGAGAGCCTGGCTGTTGGATATTTTCTTCAGACTTGTGACTTTTTCTTCCTTCCTTCTTTCCTTCCTTTTTTTTTTTTGCCTCCCTCCACCCTTGTCCTTCTTCCTCTTTCCTTCCCCTCCATCCACCCTTTTCTCATCCTCTCTTTCTCTTCTCCCTGTTTTCCTTCCATCCTCCCCTTTGCTGTGCCTGCTATCTTCAATCTGTCTTTCATATCTTGTCTCTTTGCTTGTGGCAGGGTCTTATGTTGCCTCACTCTTATGTAGGCTGATCTCAGACTCAATCTACAGCTAAGGCTAGCTTTAAGAACTTGTCCTCCTGTGTCCACCTCCCAGATGCTATGCGTATAGGTCTATGCCATTGTGCCTGGCCCATCACCGGTGTCCTGGAAATGTCACTTTCCTGAGTGCCCCCTATAGCTGCTGTACCTTCTCTCCATGCTGATGGCTCTAGGTATCTGTGGTTGCCTCTCAGTCTCAGGCAGCATGGGCACTTTGGATTCCTTTACAAACGTTCCCAGCTGTCTAGAATGAAATCACTCACTTTTCAAGAGTCCACCTTAGACTCCTGATCACAGCTTCCCTTTGGCACATCTGCCAGCACCGTCAGGTCTTGAAGTTTTTATCTTCCAGTCAAGTATGCTTCCCCCACCACACCTCCCAGAGCATGCTATCTATCCAGGCCCTTGTCTGTGAATCACACTCAGGTCTCAATGCATGGCCAGCAAACCCTTGTCTTCTCATCTTTACACCTGGCTGGGACTCATCTTTATGGACTCTTTCTTGATTAATTCCACTTGGCTTTGTCTTGTAGCTGGAAGAACAAAAACTCAAAGCAGCTAACAGTGCAGGTTGTTCATTCTTTTTTAATTAATAAGCTTTAAATGTTTTTAGGATGAGTTCAGACTTATAGGAAAGTTAATTGGAAAGTACCAAGAGTTCCTACTGTCCTGGCTTCCTTCTCCCAGGACAGGCAGCATCTCTTCTTATTAATACCCTACAGCGTATGCTTGTTGTGATGGGTGGCTCGATACTGATCTCCTGTTACTAACCGAAAGCCATAGCTTACCTCTGAGCTTGCTTATTTTATACTCTCTACTTGGACAAATGTTTCTCATATCTCGTACAGACGAGTTTAACTACTAGAAGACTCCCTATGGTCAGCCTATTTATCCTTCCTGATCTTGAAACCCACCATCTTCTTGCTGTACCCACTGATGTTTTTTCTTGGTGGCTTTTGTATCCACCCACCCCTATTACAGCCCTAGTGTTGCAGGCATAGGCAATAAAAACTCGACTGGTTTCATTTTTTTAAGATTTATTTGTTTATACATATGAGTACTCTATTTTCATGTAAGCTTGCATGGTGGAAGAGGGCATCAGATCCCATTACAGATGGTTGTAAGTTACCATGTGGTTGCTGAGAATTGAACTCTTCCTCTGGAAGAGCAGCCAGTGCTCTTAACCACTGAGCCATCTCTCCAGGCTGCCTCCCGTGCCTGGGTTTTTACATGTGTTGTTAACTCAGGTCCTCATGCTTGTATAGCAGGCTCTCTTAGCCACTGAGCCATCTCCCTGACCCTGACAGCAACCTTTTAACAGGAACAGATGTTTTTAAAAAATCTTGTGCCAGGGCCAACTGCGATGTCTCTGCGGGCAAAGATAGCTACCAAGATAGATGACCTGAGTTCATTTCCAGAACCCACATGGTAGAAAGAGGGAACCAGCTACCACAGGTTGTCATGGGCTTTTTACACACACATTCTGGTATGTGTGCATGCGCACACATAAGCATACACACACAGAGAATAAATAAATACATAAATGTAGTCACTTTTAAATCTTATGCTGGTGGGGATAGTAAGAGGGTCAGCAATGTTCCTCCTTTTATACCCTGTCATTTGATTTCCTGTCCAGATAGAGGCTATCTATCTATTTGCTATAGTTTACTTACTGTTTGCCTCCTGTGATGCTGGGAATAGATGCCAGGGCCTTGTGCATGCTTCCCAAGCACTGCGTTGCCAGACATCCCTGGTGCTCTGACCAGAGACCCAGATAGAATCAAGGCACACAGAGTCTGCCCCAGTTTAGCCTGATGAATGTACTCTTACTCTAATGACAGGACTGAGAAAAGCGTGCTCTCCCACAAGATACAGTTCTTACAGAATCAGGGTTGTTTTGTAATCTGGACACCACCTAGTAATCGCTGTATTTATTAAAACTCCAGACACTAGATGCCAGTAATACACACAGCTCCTCGAGAGAACCTCACCCTTCCCTCAGCAGGCTCAGAGTCCTAACTCTGATGCTCGCCCCTTCCTCTCCCACCAAAGTCTAGTAGTTCCCTCTGTGGCTGTCACTGAATGTTGCTGGCGTAGGGAAGCTTCTGGTTTGCTCATTAGCCACATCACAAGCTCATGAGTTAAAGGCAAAAGGAAAAGGAATCTAGGTGACTGGGTGCGGGGAGGGGGGGACTCCCTGGGGAGTGGGGGTGACTTCAGAAACAGAGTGATGCTACCCAGAATCTTTCTCTTCCTTTATTTTTCTCTGCCACTCCCCCACTCCGCATACACTGGAGATTGATTCCAGGGCCTTATACATGCTAGGTGAATGCTCTACCACTGGCTGCCTCTAGACAGACAGACAGACAGATGGACAGATGGACAGACGGACAGATGGACAGACAGACAGATGGACAGACACATGGAGCACTAGCCCTTTTTTAGTTTAATTTTGAGACGGTGTCTAAGTATTCAGACTGGCCTGGGGCTCACTCTACATCCCAGGCAGAGTTTAAACTAGCAGTCTTCCCATCTCAGCCTCATTGCTTAGGACCACAGACCTGCTGCTTCCAGGCTGAGTGAGAACCTTTTCGCTACGTAGAGGAAGCCTGTCTTTGTATCTTCAGCCTCTCAGGCAGAGTAAGAAAGGCTAAAGATAGAATATGGGAGGGGGGGGTGCCAACCTTTTGACCTTTCAAACAACCACATTTCAGTTCATCTTGTTCCTGTGTGCCTGGAAGAGGGGAAGATGGAGAAGGAGGGAGTGTGAACTCTAATTACAAACCTCATGCTTCTTTCAACTATACTATTTTCAATCCTATATAATTTGTACAGCTGACGTGTGGTAAGTGCTTGCTTTGCCGTGTGAAAA
>NW_022196913.1:50379029-50384500 GCF_008632895.1 Mastomys coucha | reverse complement strand
ATTCAATGCTGGGGAAAGACTGACTGTGATTTAAACAAAAAGGAATCTTTGAGAGGGTCTGATGATCTGTAACTCTCAAGCGACTCAAGCACCACTTTGCTTTCCCAGGTCGGGTCCTGGAAGAGTCTGAGTCTCATGCAACCCTTTCACCATTTATGATCTCTTTATCCTCTCTCAAAGGGGCTTTGACATAGAGGCTCAAAAAAGATAGGCTGGGCTTCCTGTGGTACTCAGAGAAGAGATCAAAACAAACTCCGGTCCCCAAGGTGAAAGCTCGGTCCTTGGTGTGGGACAGCCTGGACAACATCTCTGCAGGCTATCCAAAGGACAAGCCGTTTAATGAGTAGCTATTATGGGGTGCCAGGTAAGTTTTATGTGTTCGAATTTTCAGTGGACTGTTAAGAAATCATGACAAACTTTCCCCACCGCCATGTGGCAGATGTGCTGGCTGGAATGGAAGTGATTGGTTTAGCAACATGTTAGTAGTAAACATACTGAGTGGGCAGCTGTCTCTGAGTTATAGACCCATATCCTCTGTGCTAAGGAACCTTCTCCCTTCAAGGCAGAACAGTAAAGTAGATGGCAAGGAAGTAGGAGGTCATTGTCACAGGACACCAAAACTGTTCCTCGGGTCCCACTACACAGCCTGGCAACCTGTTGTCTCAATGTTGAGACCAGCTTTTGCCTAGTTGACCCCAAACATGGAAAAGGAGAGAAGAAAGCCAATTGAGCCATGAACGTATAGTCTGTATCCAAAACTGAGTGTGTGTGGCAGACAGTTCTGAAGGGCAGATGTGGTTGACTGACAAACTAGCCTCCTTCCTTCCTTCCTTCTTTCCTTCCTTCCTTCCTTCCTTCCTTCCTTCCTTCCTTCCTTCCTTCTTTCCTCCATCTCTCCCTTCCTTTTCTTTCTTTTTTTAAAACAGGATCTGATCTGATAGCCCAGGCTGGCTTGGCACCTACGATTTCACCCAGACTATCTCCAAACTCACAGCCATCCTTCTGCCTCAGCTCCCAAGTTTTAGAATGTTAGGTGTGAGCAGACACATCCGGTCTCTTTTCTCATTTATTCCTTGTGTTTCCACATAACCCCACTGTTGCAGTAATCACCCACAGGTTACAAGCATCATTCCTTGCCTTGCCTGGTAGCTTGCAAATATTTTTAGTACCAGTTCCTCTTACAAGCACAATCTTCTGAGTTACATCAACATAACAAAACTGATAAAAGAGAATTGTGTTAGCATAATGTATGCCAGACATCAACGTAGAACACTAACTTATTTGTTTCGGTAAGGGGAACAATGAAGGCGTGTGATGAGCCGGAGAAATTTGAAGTCAGTTTTATGGATGGCATCCATAGTCCTTTTGAACTTTGGTTCTCAATTTCTTTCCTTTTGCTGTTATTTTAATTTTGCAAAATCTTGAGAGGGGGGATATCTTGCTTTACCAAAATGGGGAATTGTAACAGGGGATTTTGATTTAGTAAACTAGTGACATGTCACCTTAAGAATTTTCCCTCTGCTTATATCTTATGCACCTAAAACACAAGGAAGAGGAGGAAAATGTTACTCTAAAGTCAAAAATCTTCAATATCGTATAAGAATTTTCACTTTTTCCTGGGTGGTGGCAGTGCATGCCTTTAATCTCAGCACTTGGGAGACAGAGGCAAGAACAACTCTGTTGGGTTTGTGGCCAACTTCATCTACAAAGTGAGTTCCATGACAACTAGGGATCCACATAGAAATCCTGTCTTGACCCTGGACCCCCCCAAAATAATTTTGATGTTTTAATTGATATGACTGTTTAGGAAACATATCATAGCTTCCTGTAGCCTAAGTTTTCTTAGAGGTAGAAAATGTTTGGTTATAACATCAATGAGCCTCTTGTGGATGTCCTAAAGAAAGCTTGTGGGATTTAAGTTTCTGTACTTGCTTTCCTGAGCCCGGTGATGGTAATTCTAACTTTGATTCTCTCACTGATGCTTGGCTGCCATTAGCAGGGTACCTTTGGCAGTCCAAAGCCAACAATTCAATCCAGTCATACCAGTTTATGCCACGCGGAGTTATTTTTACACATGAAAATCCACTGGCAACCAGCACGGGGGCTGCCTCTGTCTGTGATGTATTTGGCCATGGTGGAATTGTGGCCTTTTGTACAAATGAACGTAAGAGTTTATAAAAGGGGAGAAATGAGAATAGAGCTACAGTTTTTCTGATGAGAGGATATCAGCTGTGTGCAACTGAGACACTGGCCTGGAGGCTTTCTGAGCTGAGCAAACCTGGCTAGGTGGCCATTGCCGGTCACCACAGTCACAGGGTGGAAGCTAGCGTTGAGTTCTTGGATGGCTATGCAGCAAAGGGAGCAGATCTTCTGAAGGATTACTTTGATACAAGTCAGCTAATGGATATTAAAGAACAAGAAGCTTCCCATCAGAGTGCAATAGAAGAAACCCATTCCATCCGTCGGTGCTGCTGAAGATATCCCAACCAGAACTGGCAGATATCCAGCAGGTGTGGCTTCTCCTCTTGGACTGGAAGCCAGCCTAGAGGTTTTCAGAGTTTAATTGCAGGATCATCACTGCATAAGAGACCTTGACTATGATCCTTGAAGGACATCTTAGGAGACGTTTAGTCATCCAACAAATACATGGTGTGCCATCTTTGTGGGACTCCTATGGGCCCTGAACCAAAAGTGTCTCAACTGCCTTCCTTCAAGAAGCTTCATGCTAGCATAAAAGATATACATAAGAAGGAACAGGCTGGTTACATGACCTGTGTGGGGCTCTCAAGACCATGTAAAGACAGTGGGTATGAATTAAGGTGTCAAAAGGAAAAGGAAGACTGAGCTCTTGTTGTCTTTTTAAAGAGAGGGTCTCACTATGTAGTCCTTACTGGTGTGGAACACACTATGTAGACCAGGCTAACCTCAAATGCATGGAAATCTTCCTGCCTCTGTCTTCCAACTGCTGGGATTAAAGGTGTCTGTCCCCACACTACACTGCATGAGCAGGAACCAACATGTGCAGGTTTTGTGTGTCTCTAGGGTTAAGATTCTGAGGCAGAAATAAGACTAGGCCTGGAAGGTCAAAGAAAACGTAGGGCTCAGTGCACTGACTGAAAAGTCACAGGTAAATGATAATAAGCCAGGGGTGTGGCACCAGAAAGTTGACATCAGACTCTATAGAGCCTTCCAGGCCTTGATAAGAATGAGCAGTGTTTTGAACACAGGCATAGTAGGAGTTGTCACAAGTATAGTAGGAGCTGTCACAAGCATAGTAGGAGCTGTCATGAGCAAAGTAGGAGCTGTCACAAGCACAGTAGGAGTTCACACAAGGATAGTAGGAGCTGTCACAAGCATAGTAGGAGTTGTCATGAGCAAAGTAGGAGTTGTGACAAGCACAGTAGGAATTCACACAAGCATAGTAGGTGTTGTCACAAGCATAGTGGGAGCTGCTAAAGAATTTAAACAGACAGATTGGCCCTGATTCCAACTTTAAAATCACAAGGATGATTTTGACCCCACACTCTACACTTGGGCAGAAACTTTTATAAACTAACTTCTGCATTAAGCAATTTTCTACTATGTGACAAACAGGGGCTTTTTAGAAATGACAGTTAGTAGTGAAAACTCAATTTAAAAATAAAATGCAGATGCCCTGAGTCTTCTGGGAGCTTATACTTATTTGTATAAAAGCTGCATACTTTCATAAAGATGAAATTAGAAGTCTTATATGTAAAATGTGTAAGTTATACAACTACCACCTTGGTAAAGCTTATGCTAGGCACCAATTCTATTCCTTTCTGCTGACCACTCTTTTTATCGATACCTTTGTTATTGATGCTGGTGTCTTGTCAACCATCCTGATAAGTTAGATTTGCTAACCAGTCACCAACAAACCACTGGCTTCTAATGATACACACCACCATTAGGAATAAGTATCTCTCTCTCTCTCTCTCTCTCTCTCTCTCTCTCTCTCTCTCTCTCTCTCTCTCTCTCTCACACACACACACACACACACACACACACTTTGAGGCATACTCGCATGTAGTCAAGGCTGAACTCAAACTGATCCTATCTCTACCGCTCAAGTGCTTGGGTTGCCTGTACCACTATACTTGTTTTGTGTGGTGCTGGAGACAGAACGTGCTAACTAGGCATGCAGCCAACTGAGCTAGACCACCAGCCCCAGAAGACTCATTTTAAAGTTGTTTTTTTTTGGGGGGTGGGGGAGTGGCACACAATTCTTTCAGCTTTAGAAATAAGTTATCAAGCAGGTGTTCCAGGGAAGCCTAGGATCACTTACTGTGCTCTCAAAATTTTTTTGTATCTGGAGCCATCCATGATGGGGCATACCTGTGATCTCAGGATGCAGGAAGTGGAGACAGGAAGATGGGAATTCAGAAGTCCTCCTTAGGTACATAATGAGTTCAAGGCCAACCTGTCCTGTGTGAGGCCTTTTCTTAAAAACCAAAAAAACAAACACACCAGGATTGTGTATGCCTTCTCTAGCATCAGGCTTGCCTTTCACACAGTGGGGACATTTTGTAATTTCGTGCAGGATCCTGCTCGCCTTGAGTTTCTGAGCTACAGATCCCCAGCAAGCTTTCTACAGTATGTTTGGATTCCCTACTCCCACAATACAAGTTTTGTTTGGGTTTTCATACAAAGTCTCTATCTGTAGCTCAAGCTGGGGTTACAGCTCTGCCACCACATCTGACTCTCCATAATAAAGTTATGGCGGTTGCTGACACATGGCCCCATGAGGATGTATTTTATGGAAAGGAAACAGTACCATGTGAGGAATATTTTAGTCAATTGTAAGGGAAACACATTTGGGGTTAAATTGTTTCAAATCCTTTGAAACGTAGAAATTATTTATTGCACACCAAAGAGAGCAAAACAGCCTGCATAAAAGCCCCACCTGTGGAGTGTGTTTAAAATGAAATGCAGTTTTCTAGGCTCCATTCCTAGTAAGTCTGATTCAGAAGCCTGGACTGAGCAGACTTTTAATTTTAATAAGTGTCCCAAGCAGGCTGATGATGGGAATGTGAATTTTAATAGCTACCCCAGTGACAGCCTTGGGAATGAATATTTGAGAATCACCACTGAGTTCCCAGAGAAGTGTGAGCCTTGTGCTCACAGCACATATGAAATGAAGTAAGTCCAGACATAGAGACCTGGAAAGACGTTCTTCTGTCCTGTTGCCTCGGCCCAGGCAGTGTCACCTCATCTGCCCCATGCCTGTATCAAGGCTACTCTGAATTAAAGTCAAGCAGCATGTCCTCCATAGAGATCATAGTACTCAAGGACTCAGACCTCTCTTTTACATAAAACTTCTTTTTCTTTTCATGTTAAATAATAATAATAATAACAATAATAATAAAAGTAAGAATGAGGCTGGTGAGGGGTTATGTTGGTAAAGTGCTTACACATCACAGGGACCTGAGTTCAAGACATAGAAGCCACATTAA
>NW_022196913.1:50359482-50379019 GCF_008632895.1 Mastomys coucha | reverse complement strand
AAAAAAAAAAAAAAAAAAGCTAAGCATGTTGGTGTGCATCTATAATCCCAGCCCTGAGGAGATGGAGCTCTGTTCAGCCCTTGTGCTCACTGGGGCCTAGGGTTAATCTCCTGTCTCCACATTCCCTGCAAATGCATATGCACTTACACACGTACCCATACCACATGATAAGTAAGAGAAACTCACATACACACACATTATATATATGTATGTATGTAAATATATATCTTTGACTAAGGATCCACATAAGTGATAAATGTCATTTCCGTCTCCTAAGCGTCTGGTGCACTTCTGTTACTTCCTCCATCCTTTTATGCTGCTTGGTCTCTCTCTCTCTCTCTTTCTCTCTCTCTCTCTCTCTCTCTCTCTCTCTCTCTCTGTCTCTCTGTGTCTCTCTCTCTGTCTCTCTCTGTCTCTGTCTCTCTCTATCTCTCTCTGTCTCTCTGTCTCTCTCTCTGTCTCTCTGTCTCTCTCTGTCTCTCTCTCTGTGTCTCTCTGTCTCTCTCTCTGTCTCTCTCTCTGTCTCTCTGTCTCTGTCTCTCTGTCTCTCTCTCTCTCTCTCTCTCTCTCTCTCTCTCTCTCTCTCTCTCTTGACTTCCCCTCCATCTGGATTTTGGTGATTGCATCCATGTGGCATTGATAGCCATGTTCCCGTGGTTCCTGCACACTCGAGTATTTACTAAGAGTTCTAGAAGCTGTATGCTGTTTCCTTTACTTTGCCTGCCTCGGACTGAGCAGCTGCTGGTCAGCATCTCATCCTTACCACAGGAGGGATTGCTTACTGCTGACTTCTTTTGCACAGAGACCTTGCTCCACATCCTCGAGCTTAAGAGGGTGTTTTGCAACCGCTATAACCTCATTCTGCTTCTCTTTCTTCATTTATCTGTGGGATTCATTATTCATGAAAACAAATGCCCTTACATCTTAAATTTGTTGAGTCGATGCTTCAGGTTCTGTACAAATGCTTGATGCTTTCCTGTTACTTACCATGCGTCTAGTTCATAGTGTTCTCTTGAGTCACTGTGACTTAAAAGTCTTCTTGCTAACTCACAGTTGGATCCCTAACAGTAGCTGTTCTTCTGGCTCTTGAAAACATGTCCATTCTGGCCACTAGAAGTCTAGTCAGCAGAGCAGCCGAGTTCTTTGAGTACAATCATAGTTGTATCTGATGATATGAAACCTAGCTTTACTTGGCCTAGGCTGGCCTTGAACTCATGAAGTAGTTGAGGATGGCCTTGAGTTCCTGATCATGCTGCCCCTACCTCTCAAGTGCTGGGATTACAGGAGTGCATTCCCACTCACTCCTGGCCTTTAATAGTTAGCTTTCTAGACTCATGGTTTGGTCCAGGGTCTTGTTTAAGGTTCTTTTGTTCTCTAACTGACTTAAACGTTCCGAGGCTTCTCTTAAAATGTTCTTTCTCTTTCTTCCTTTCTTTTTGATCATAAAGCCATGCCCCCCTTCCTCTCTCTCTGACTCCCTGGGGCGGGGGTGGGGGTGGGGGAGGGGCATTGCTTTTGTCTTGTGTTCCCTCTTGTTTAATCATTTTTTCTATTTTTTTTTCTTTTACTTAAAATCCTATGCCAACAGCTCTGCTTCCCTTGATCTAAGCCTTGAGTTTCTCTGGTCACTTCCAAGCCTCCCCATTCCCTTGCCCATTCCTTCCTATCTTCTCTTTTCCCAGCCCTCTGTGCTCTTTTGAAGTATTAAGGTTTCCATCTGTGTTGCGGGAATGACTTTGTGGTAAGAATGTTAGTCTAAATTTTTTTCCCTGCTCATAATAACAGCACTGACTTTGACCACAATCCTAGTTTGTTATTCATTCTTACGTTAAATGGATTTTCCTGTATTTTTTGAAGGGGGTGGGGCAGACAAACTAGAAAACCATTTCCAGTTCCAGTGCCCCTCCGCAGCTCCTCGCCTTCTTTCTTCTTTGTTCACCCCTATGTCTCTGCTTCTCTCATTTTGACTTGCCCCCCCCACCCCCCAGTCCTAGCATTACTGTCAAGTAACATTTGATTCTGCTCTCTAAATCTTCCTCATGAGCTTGAGGAATGGTGGCTCAGCAAGGAAAAAGTACTTGCTGCATTTGCAGAGGACCCAAGTTCAGTTCCCAGCACCCACATGGTAACTCACAAATGACAGTTATTCCAGTTCTAATGGATCTATCACCCTCTTCTGGCTTCCATGGGCATCAGGCATGTGCATGATACACACACATACATGTAGACCCTCGTGAAGACACACACAATAAAAATAAACACACCTAAAAAGAAAAGTTCCTCCTTTAGAGTAGTTTTATTGTGTGTGGAAGCTTAGCTTTATCGGTTTTGAGAGTTTATGTGCACCACACCAGTTACTGCAGGTTTCATGACTGGGTCCCGAATAGGTCATGCCAGGTAAGTGCCAATGCCCCAATGTGGAGAAGTGGGAGCTTTAAGATGTCAATAGGCCATGAAGGCTCCAGTCTTATGAGTAGGTTAGTGCTTGTATTGCTACCTTGGTGGTTGCTATGGCAAAGTACCTGACAAACACAGATAAAGGAAGGCTTTGTTTCAGCTCATGGTCCATCATGGTAGGGAAGCTGGAGCAGACAAAGTGAGTGGCAGTGGGTCACATGGCATCCATAGTCAGAAAGCATAGAGAGGCGAATGCTGGTCCTCGGCTCACTTTCCTTTCTTTGTCTGGACTCTAGCCATGGAATGGTGCTCTCCCCTTTCAGGGTAAGTCTTTCTTCCTCAGCTAACCTCTCAGGAAATGCCCTCACAAACATGCCCAGAGACATGTCTTCTGGATGATTGATTCTAAATCCAGTGAGGTTGACATGAACATGAACCATCACAATGCTGTAATTTGGGGAGAAGGTTGATAATTGTCTTCTGATAATGCCCTCACCTCTTCCCTTCCTCCCCAGGCGGGAGTTTCCTTGACGTTGGACTACCCAGAAGACCCAGAATAAATACATCTCTATTCTTTAAACATTATCTAGCATCAGCTGTTATGCTTAAAACAGGACAAAGTAGACTAAGCGTTCACCTGGACACTTCCGTGTGGATCATCACTCCCACCCTGCTGGGTGAGTTACACTACATCATTTGCCAGTTTGCCATTGCTGGCCTTAAAATTGCTCTTCTACCTGCTCACCAACCTTCTAGGGACTCTTTGGCCCCAAGTCTTTTGGTGCCTGCTCCCTTCCCTCCTGCTTGATCTCATGCTTTAATGCCTTCTTCCTGTTTGGTTGCACCCATTCCTGATGCTAGGTTGTGGACTGCATATGTCTCTCATGTCTTTCTGGTTTGTTGTCATCCATGGACCTTCCGCTCACGTGACCCCAGTTTCCATGTTCTTGCCACTGCTGCCATCATTATTTTCTTCAGCAGGGAGGAGGAGGGGAGAGAAGATTGGGGAAGATTCATAATCTGCCCCAGCTTCGAGCAGGGGACACCATCACCCCCATACCCTGCTTGAAGCCTTTCATAGGTTTGAGGAAGCTGTTTTTTTCTTTTTTCTTTTTTCCTAAATGCCAGCCTTCTGAACACAAGTAAAAACACTTGCAAATGTGAAAGGTTTGGTTTCAATCATATATTTTTAGTATTTATTGGGGAAAACAAAACAGGAAAAGGACAACGTGCTTCAAAAAGCAAAGCACCGTACTGTTAGTCATCACTTCTCCATTTAAACGCTTCCAGCTGAACCTGGAGCCACACGCCTGTACTTCCAGCACTTGGGAGGCCATTGGAGGGTCATAGACAGGAGTCTCAGGCCAGCCTAGGCCATCCAGTGATCCTGTCTCCAAATAACAAGCAAACAAACAAACAAACAAAACATAGTTTTTCTTTTCTAAATTAATGTAGTTTGAAAACAGTGAAGATGGAAAGATACAGGTGAAGTCTTATGGGACTATGAACTCTAAATGGTGGCCCTAGTCATTCTTGTATGTGTTGAGGTAGTTTGGACAAATCAGGGCTCCTAGGTCCCCACACTCTTTTCATCCTAAGCCCAGAGTTCCCTGACCCCCTGGCCATGTCTAGCACTGAGAATTGACTATGTAATTTATGAAATAGAGTTGTCTGGTAGTCATTGATAGTCTCATTTTTTTTAATCATCATTTTTTGGTAAGATGAAAATGGAACTCACAACTTTGTTGTCCTTTTAAAAGCCTTCAGCATGGAAGGCAGGGTCAGCAGATGCACAGCTCACAGTTATTTATTTATGATTCTTTTAGCACCTCTTGCCAAAGTGCCTTGTCTCCTGGGCAGTGTGAACTTGGATCTGTGGAGGATTCGTCGAGACAGGGAGATTTTGAGACCCCTCCTTGGGAAGCTTTGCTTGCCAAGTGATAAGTTTGATTGACTGTTAGACCTGAGTCCCAGACTGCATGAGACTCCAGACTAGAACCTCAGACTGTTTTTTTCTGCTTCAGAGTCACCAATCATTTCATATTTACCAAGCGCCTGCCTTCCATGTACAAAGATGTAGGGGCTTGGGTACTGGACCATCAGCCCTGTCCCTCCCCCACCCCAACTCTGTTATCATATGACTTCCAGGATTTCCCACTGACCCAAGAGGTCTCATCATTAAATTTCCATCTATTTCATAAGTTTTTCTTGGGTATAACCCCTACTGTATTTTTAAACAATATTTACTTTATTGTTTTATATTGCATATGTATTCTATCATGTATGTGTAGTGGTGGATACAGTGTTTCTTAGTTGCCCAGTATAAGTGCTGAGATTTGAACTTCAGTCTCCTCATTGAGCAATACACACTCTTAACTGCTGTCCCATCTCTCCAACTTTTTCTGTGCTGGACTTCTAGGTGTCAATCACTCTTAGATGAAATATAAGCAATAGGCCCACTAGTCATTGAACTCTACGTGATGAAGGCAGGCAGCTTTGCTGTCCATATGTGGGATGACAAAGGTGAATTGTATAATTTGACATGTCTAACTAAAGGTGACTGTCTGCCCAGATGAGAGTGGGTGTCACCTTTAGCTTCCTCCTTGCTTCTAGGACATCTGGCTCAGCAGAGGATGCGCTTGGTATCAGCATCATGAATGTAATATTAGCAAAAGAGAAAACACACAGACTGTTTATTTCCCTTCTATTCTTAGTGTGTGCATGTGTGCATGCTTGTGTGTGTGTGTGTGTGTGTGTGTGTGTGTGTTTGTGTGTGTGTGTGTACAGTTGCCATCAAAGGCCTCAGATCCTTTGGAGCTAGGGTTACAGGCAGTTATGAGCTGCCTGACATCTGGGAATCCATCTCTGGTCCTCCACAGGAGAAGTCAGTGCTCTTAGACTATGAGCCATCTCTCTACCCCAGAATGTTTCACCTCTGTTTAAATCCCTCAACAGGATTGCTATTTTCCTTCTTTGCTATCCAGATGGCAGACATTAGGTTTCTGGTCCCTAACCAAAGGTTATATGACTTAGTGGCATGGTCATAATTGCATAGCACTCCCTTCTTGGCATGGATCTGTGACAGCATGTGTCAATACACAGGAAGCTTCCTCTCTCACACAGCCTGCCGCCAGCTTCCTGCACTATCCTATATTACAACTAAGTCTATGAACACACAGACATCTCATAACTTGAAGGGACCATGCTTAGAATTCATACCATCCTATGGGTCTGGACATGGGTAATGCAGTACCCTGTCTTTATCTGAGTTTTGTTTCTCCTAGTTTCAGTTAACCTGTGGACATATGCAATATAAGTAGATATGTTTGTCTTGGCCCTTTCAAGAAACAAAGACTATATTTACATAACTTTTGTTATTGCATATTGTAATAACAACTCCATTTTAGTATGAATTGGTGATCTCTTACTACACATAACTTATAAGCTAAGTTTCATCATAGATGTGTATGTATAAGAAAACTACGTAATATACATGGGGTTGGAGCTAGGTATTCACTAGAGATCATAGACGACATCTCACATATGAGTAGGAATAGCTATGCCCAAAGTTGTCCCTAGATGAAAATGGAAGCTCACTGAGAGTGAGGGGCACTCTCTTGTTTTCCTCATTCAATCTTTAACTCCGAGCAACACAGTGCATCACAGTGCTTGATTTAATCGAATGGAGTGCATCAGATGACAGACAGGAACCTGGAAGAATAAAGAATATCTCTGGGCCAATGGTATGACTTAGAAGGTAAAGGCACTTGCAGCCAAGCCTGACAACCGGAGTTTGATCCCCGAGACCTACATGGTAGAAGGAGAGTAGGCACTACTATAAGTTGTCCTCTGACCTATACATGTAGACCATGTATGCACATAGTAACAGTGTTAACACACACACACATACACACACACACACACCTGAAGCAGAGAGAAGGTTGTACTATGTGGTAGTGTGCCCTAATAAATGCAAAGTCACAGATTTTGTTCAGTCATCAAAGAAGAGAGGCTGGAGAGATGTCTCAGCAGTGAAGAGCACAGGCTGCTCTTCCAGAGGACCCAGACCTAATTCCCAGCACCCATATGGCAGCTTACAACAAGCTGCAACTCCAGCTCCAGGAGATCTGAGGGCCCTTTTCTGTGCCCTCTGGGTACCAGGCATGCATATGGTGCACAGACATGCAGGCAGGCAAAACACACTTACACATTAAATATTTTTTCAAAAAAAAGAATAGGTGAAATTTATTCTCCATTTTAAAAGGAAAGTCCATACATGTTGAAATAAGTAAACATCTTTGAAAAACTTCTTTTCAGGAAGCAAAGTTTTAGAAAGTGAAGAGAGAGAAAATCGAGGTTTTGGGGATATATTTCCCAATAATGCAAATACATATTTTATATCCACATTTTCCAGTAATGCAAATATGTGTGTGTGTGTGTGTGTGTGTGTATCTTCTCTATGAGAGCTGAGGGGTAAATAGAACAACAGAAATTAAGGAGATGTGTACATTGCATTGTGGGTCGTCCCTTTTCATGAGCTGTGGAAGACTTGCCAGAGCATCTATAAAATAGATAACAGCAAAAGTAGGGAACAATGCGAATCATGGGTCACCTTTGCCTGGATAATGAAGACTTAGCTAGGTCTGTTCGAAGTGTGCATGTGCTCCTATACACAGGAAAAGATGAGGCCAAAATTATTATCAGTGCCATTTTTTGAGGGTGTTTGGAATCTGTAACCTGGGGCATACAGTATCAAATTAATTTGGGCTTTCACTGGTCTCTTCTCTGATGTGAGCATGTTGAACTGTGAGTCTGGCATCTGTGTTTGCTGAATGCTTTTTGAAAGCTGCTAGGTTCAGAGGCCTGAGGTCACGTGATGGCTCTGGCTTAGCAAATGGGAAAGGGAAGCATGAGGCCAATGGAGGAGTGGCTTTCCAGGGCCCTGTGGGGGATTCTGGGTAAAGCCTGAGACCTGGGGCTGACTGAGACTGTCTCTGACTTTACTCTTTCTGCTCTCATTTTGAGAACTACTCCGTTTCTTGCCTCCAAACACTCCTTGATTCATGCGGCTATGCCTCGCCATTAGTCAAAGGGGGAGAGACGCTTTAATAGAAAATGGGTTGTGTAGACAAGGGCTGTACCACTGACTGCATTCAGACATCCATGTGCCTGTAGCCCCAGCAGTTTTAAGCCTTTCAAATGCCTGTTTATCAGAAATTGCCTGTTCTGCACATGACAAGGACATGTTTAACCTGAAGGGATACCTCTCCCTGTAGGTGGAGGGCTCTGGCTTTTTTCATCTCCAAAATCTCCTGAAACCCTTCTGCTAGGCTTCACCCACACACCTTGAAGCCAACACTGTGGGAATTTAACATTGAACAGTTGTTTCTCCTGGGGTCCAAGTAAATCAGGGCTATCAATTAATTGTGCTATTAAAGGCATCTTCAGATGAAAGCGATTGGTAGCTGCCTTGAGCAGAGCTGTTGTCTTGATGTCCAGTAGCCATAGAGACTGTATTAGACTGTCACCCAAAATACAAAGTTCTCATTTATTCTAGAAAGCGAGTTCATAAGGTATGGTTTGCTACTTAAACAATCAATAGTTCAATCTGTATGGACTTTTAAAAGGTTTCTTCCAATCCGTTGTCCCCATGAGGTTCCTAAATCTGATACACAACGAGAAATGTTTTGGTACACACCCCATCATAAACTTGCCTTGTATTGGTGCAGGGACAACTTGATGTGCAGCGAGAGGGGTTCTTTCTGTGTCTCTCCGGCAGAAGATGGTTTGCTGTGTATTTTCTCTGAGCTGAGAGGTGAGGATTGAACTTGGTAGTGCCTCGAGAAAAAAAAAAAAAGCGGAGAGTTTAAAAACATTCATTTTGAGAGAGAGCAATACATTGAAAGTTGTGAGATGCTTGAACGCCAGCCCAGGCACTGGCGAGCTTCCATTCAGCCTCCGTTGTAAATGTACACTTGGTGACTAAGTTCAGGCCCTTCATCATTTATAAGCAAAACTCTTCTATTTTTGAGATTGTCAAGAGGGAAGGGGGGAGCACAGAAAGGAAGAAAACAGAAATAGGTTAAGCAAATTTTGTGATGGTACGTATGTGTGCACAGACACACACAAGCCCCCACCCCACCCCGTGCCTCTTTCCAAACTTGGAAAGCATATTTTAACAGCCCAAGTATGTCTGCGTGATGGATCTGCATCAACGCCTCTCTTTTTCCTTTTCCTCTCATGTTTTTAATTGTATAGTTTAAATGTTTTTAACTATTAAGCCTGTTTACTCTTCAAGCTATAAACATCCCATGAAGCTAATACGCTTTCGGAAAGAAAAGGAAATTGATATTTTAGTATCGAGGTTCCACAAAGCCAAAGAAACACCATGCAAATGAACTATGAGAGAGACAGATTTGCATACCCTCGTTGGTTTCATGATGATATTCTCAGCATGAGCCTGGCACACTGGCTTTTTTTTTCTTTCCCTCTTGGGAAGATGCATGTACTAATGGCAGAACCCTACAGGGTCAATTTAGCAAGCATTCCATGGTGATTTTCTGTGTGGTTTCTCAGAACCACTGAGCAAAAAGCAGTAATAAATAGAAGCTGAGGAAAATGACTTTTGAAGTAAATACTTTCGGAGGATGTGAGAGAACCTTTTAGCACCACGTCATGCGGTCCAGATCGATGAAGGTAGACAGAGCGGAGAGTGCAGCTCCGTGCAAGAGTCTTGTTTAGCATGTGCAAGGTGCTCAGTTCCTTTCCCAGTACACAGATAATCATGGCAGTGATAAAATATTTGTCCACTGGGGTTGGGGAGATGGCACGGTCGAAGAAGCATTAAGCATGAAGGCCTGATTTGGAGCCCAGCATCTTTGCATAAAGCTGAACGAAGTAGCATGCACTTGCAACCCCAGCTCTGCGAAAGCCAGTTTGAAAAGATCCCAGAACTTGCTAGCCTGCCAGTTTAGGTAATAGGTGAGCTCCAGACCAATGAGAGGCCCCGTCTCAAAAAGGAGGGTGAAGAATGATTGAGGATGACATGCCCATGCGGTACGGATGCCTGGCCTCTGAACACAAGCATACACACATGAACATATACATGCATACATACATACATACCAGATATACATATGCATGTAAATCCACCAGTTTCACCACCACCTTAATACCCTAAAGCTACTACCACTACTCCTACTGCCCAGAGATTGGTCCTTTATTTGTAAGCGACCCTTTTTTCACTCTAAGATGGCTCTTCAGAAGTGCAAGCCAAGGAACCTGCTTTTGCTCACCATGTTATAATAGCAGTGAATAGTGGCCAAGTTGTTTAATTAACTGTTTTTTCATATGGCTAGCTGCTGACCCAGTAGACATGAACAATTGAACATTAGTTGAGAGGGATTTTGACATTGTCAAGACCTAGATCTGAACCCAAGTCTGGCAGTGATTCCCTGCCTTACTATCTCATCCATAAGTGAGGATGAGTTCTTACTCAGTTCTTGGCCTGTAAGCAAAATTCCAGTGGAAGATTAGCAGAGTGTACATTATAATGCCTGGCAGTGGTCTTAGCTCTCAGAGCCTCCCAAACTTTAACCATGCTTTTCTTTATAACATCAAGGTTGCATTCCTCTGAAGGAAAAGGAAATGAGATTCACCTCTTGAAATCCACTTGGCGACTTTGACAGGGTCCCTTTCAACTTGTAAAGATTTCTGAAGTCAATTTGCCCATTCCTGCCCACACTGGTCCTATAACATCCCAGGAATAAAATCTGCACTCAGGTTTAAAAATAAAATGGGTGGAACAAACTGAATTAGAAGTCCTTGGCAGACATCCCCCCCAGCAGAATGTTCTCCCAATTGGTGAAATCGCAATAAAAAGAGATGTATATTTTTTTCCCCTCTTACTTTGCTCATCTCCTCTATCCATGTCCCTCCAGCCAGCTGTTTCTCTGTTCTAAAAGACCCAACTTTCTTGGGGTTTGTCTCACCAGCCCTCTGGTATCTCCCCAGATATACCGCTCCAGCCCCCTCCCACACACACACACCATGTCCCCAAACAACCACACCATCACAGACAGACAGATCCTGGTTCCCAGAAAACAAAGCAAGCAGAATGATTCCCTGTCTGTACTCAGCTGCCTCAGGGAAGGTCACAGGAGAGGGCTCTGCTGTTCTCAGTTGTAAAGATTGGCAAGAAAATAAAAGGGGAAAAAAAATCTTGAATGTATCCAGTTCTCCCGCCTTTTGTTTTTCCTTTTGCCAATACTCAGCCCTTTTTTTTCAGAGAGAAGCTTTTGATAGTGTCTTATCCCAGCCACCACCATGAACCTTGAAGGCTCTAGTCTCAAATCCCCCAGGAATGACTCAGGAAAGAGAGCTAGAGAAAATGCACTTGGCAAGATAGGGCGGGCACTCTTTTGCTCATACACAGCCCCCCTCATCCCTAGCACCACCCCAGAAAGGATGAAAAGTCTTCCATTGGCAGTACATGTCTCCCATGGAATGGAATTAGGGGGCAGGATTCTACAGCTGATGCAAAAAAATTGTGAACATCTATGTAAATAACAGCACACAGCAAGGCAAATTATTAGCGGAAAATAATTATTTCAAAACCATGTCTGACACCTTTAGTCCCAGCACTTGGGAGGTAGAAATGGGAAGATCTATGTGAGCTTGAGGCCAGCCTGGTCTAAAAACTGAGTTCCAGGACAGCCAGGGCTATACAGAGAAACCCTGTCTCAAGAAACTAAGAGAGAGGGAGAGAGAGAGAGAGAGAGAGAGCTTCTGATGCCACTTTGGAACCCCGCCCCTTTCCCATGACTTCATCTACTTATAATTACTTCCCAAAGATGCCAAATACTATTAATATATGAACTTGGGGATTAAGTCCCCAGCACTTGGATTTTTATGGGACAAGAGATACACTCAGACCATAGATCACCAGGAAGTTTATCAAGGGGCCTCTGCCAGCTCTTAGCCCCATTCCCTTTCTTCTCCATTAGCAGCCCGTGTTCTGACACCCCCTGCCTTCAGCCTCCCCACACTCCAGGTTCATTTTTCACATAAGCACCTCTTCCACAGAGTCTTTCAAGTTTCCAGACATTTGATTATTCTCAGTCATTTGTTGTCTTAGCACTTACTGCAGCCCGGCCCCTGGTGGTGTGGCTAGCTGTGTGAAAGTGTAGCTGAGGAGGGTAGCACTGCCCAAGATGGCTGGGTGTTACCTGGTACGAACTGGCTGACATACAGATCCCTCCCTCCCACTTCTCCATATCTAGTTCCTCATGTACAATCTTGGCTAATGAATAACAAAGAGGCTTGGGAAATGTAGCTCAATTGATAGAGTGTCTGCCTCAGATGCCATGAGATTCTGGGGTCAGCTCCTAGCACTCTCAAAATGTCAAAAACTAGTATTGGAGCTGAGGAAAGAGCTTGCTGTTCAAACCTGAACTGGAGGTTGGATCCCCAGAAACCACTTAAATCTAGGTCAATGTGGTGACTTGCCTCTAGTCCTAGTGGGCTGCAAGTGGAGACAGGAAATCCCCTGAGTAAGTTGGCTAGGTGGACTAGCTAAATAGGTAAGCTTTAGAGTCATGTGAGAGACTTAGCCTCAATAAATAAAGCAGAGAGGTACCAACGAAGATACTAGATGTAACCACAGCCACAGCGAGACGTACACTGTACACGTTTACCCACACATGTACGCCTACAGATGTGCAAACCACAATATAAAATACACACAATGGACACATGCAAAAAATGTCACCATACCAAGCTATAGTGGATATTAAAGAATTGTGAAAATTCTTACAACTGTATGAGTGCTAGCTCAGGTGTCCCTGGTGTAACGAGAGAAATGAGGTCATGTCTTACTCACCCTTTCATGCCTTGTGACTATTTTCTGTATACAGAAAACCCAGTCCAGCCAGACCTGGTGGTAATGACCTGTAATCCCTGCCATGCAGGAGGTAGACATAGGAAGATCACAAGTTCAAGTCTGTTTTGGGCTAGGGTTCAAGGCTGGCCTAGATGACTTGGTGAGACCCTGCCTCAAAATAACAAGTAAGAAGAGAAGTGCAGGCACAGAGCAATTTGCCCAGCATCCACGAAGCATGAGTTAGTTAACCAATACTCTTACCCCCAAAGAAAAACCCCAGCCCTTAAACATTATATTTCTCCATCAGATAGATTGATTGGTGTAAAGACCGGTTCACCTGAGTCTGTTAAATAACTGAGTGCACAGCAGAGCCTCACCCTTGTTCCTAAAAGATTGAAAATTTTTCCATGTGTTTCTAAATCAGAGCGTTGCAAAACCACTCCAGCCCTGTGGAATGTAATTCAATAGTCTTGCAATGCCTGCTTTCTCCTCACAGTGCAAAAGGTTAGCTAAGCCCAGTTCTACAGCATGTATCTGTGTGCAGTGTTACTTCCAGTTCTACAGCATGTATCTGTGTGCAGTGTTGCTTCTTGGGATCCCCTGCCTGAGAATTTGAGCTCAGCTTCGGGAGTCCTAAGCCTTGGAGTCAGGATAGACGGCACTGGCACTGGTACTAGAACTGGCACTGGCAAGGATCCTTTGGTGTTTTGCCCAAACCTGAGAAGCATTTATAGCAAAATACAAGAATGTAAGTGTGGGAAAAAAAATCAGAAACAAGGGTCTCCATGTATTGAGTTTCTATAATGGAGTTTTAGGAAGATGGCAGAGTGGGTATGTGTACAAGCATACCCATGTGTTTGGCTTCCATGAAAGACACAAGAGGGTGAAGCTGGGAAGATTTGTTCAGCCAGTAAGGAAGGGCCCGAGTTTTTATTCCCAGTAGTCGTGACCAGCACAGGACACCTGTAATACCAGGGCTGGGGAGGCAGGGGCAAGGTAAACCCCAAGGCTTGCTGGTCTGCTTGGCAAACTCTAGACCAGTAACAGACCCCAATCTCAAAAAAACAAAACAGCAACAACAAAAAAATATGGACAGAAACTAAGGAATGCCAACCATGGTTGGCCTCTGGCCTCCGCAAAGAAAACTGTCTTTGATCAACCAATCAATCAACCAACAGATAATGTCTTTCAATAAGAAATACTGGAGTTATATGTTTATCTCTGTAATTGCTTTTCATCAGTAGAATAGATTGTGTATAATTTGGCAACCAAAACAGATACAGACATGAACTCCATTTTCCTCTTACCTGTAAAACTTCACCATGGACCACAGTTATAAAACTTCCTGAACTCTATCCTGTGATTAAGCCTGTTAACAACCGCTACTGCCCACTGACACGTGAAATGTGAGCTGCTAAAAATACAAGTCGGAGACTTCATGGCTGTCCCACACTTGATAACAAAGCATTGGCAAGGCAGCACGCCTGGTAGGTCGCACACACACATAGGTTCACACCCACCACACACAAGGGCAGTTTTCCATTTGGGTGCAAATAACTCAATGTAAAATATGCCTGGTTTGATGTCATGGGTTATGATCTGCTCATCACCTGCAGTGGGCTCTTGGCAGTGCCTGGAGATGGTTTTGGCTTGTCAGGTCTAGGGAAGAAGCACAACACTGCTGTCTAGTGAACAGAGACCTTGTTAAGAACACGCTGGGCTCACAGGACACCCCACCGCAGACAACTGCTCTGCTCAAAACCTCACTATCATGGCATTTGAAAGGTTGCTTTCTCTTGATGTAAAAAGAACTTTCTGGTCAGGTAGTGACCACCACCTCTGTGCTAGAGAGAGCTAGAAAGTTCCACTTCTGGCTCTGTACCATGCATGTGTGCAAAACCCCTGCTTTACTCCACTACATCCAAGTTCATCCATATCAGCTGTGGACACAGAAAAGGGACCCAGAAGAGCTTGTTCTGACCTAGTGTTTTACAAGCTGGTAACTTTTGGTCCCGTGTAGGTGTGGTATCCACTTGGAGACCAGAGTTTGACATTGGGTGTCTTCCTCAATCATTCTGTGCCTTTTATCTTTTGAGGCACAGTCTCTGTTGAACCTGGAGCTCAGCTAGACTGTCTGGTGACAAAGCCCAGGGATCCTCCTCTCTCCTCTTGCTCCACAGCGCTGGGATTTCAGGCACACACCGCCTGCCATGCCTGTCTCTGTATGTGAGTGCCAGGGATCTAAATTCAGATCCCCACACTAGCACAACAAGTACTTTACCAACCGAGCCATCTCCAAAGCCCCTTCTTTGGGTTAATTTGATCTATGTCTTGCCTCCTATTGGGTAACATGTCTCTAAAAGGTGGGAAATGGGTCAACACAAAGGGACATGTTGGGTAGGAGAGAAAAGCAAGAAATAGACCAGAAGCAGAGACAGGGATTAGAAATGTGAACATGAAGTCTCCCAGGATTTTAATGGACTTAAATTTCCAATCAACAATTTGCTACTGATGCCTCTCTAACAGCACACACACACACACACATACACACACACACTCACTCACATACACACACACCATAGCACATGCATGCCAGGTGGTGTCTGCTTACATACATGGTTTGGTGCTATTACTCTTTGGCTATGACCATTTCACACATGAACAACATAGCCTCCTCCTAGAGATGTGTCCTCCATCTGTCTACAGAAGAGCTGTCTGTTTCCCTCAGAAGTCTGGTCCAATCAGCATTTGCCTTTGGTTGGGGTATTTAACCAGACCATAAGGTCTGCACTTACGAATCCTTGTGGTCATGTGCCTCTCTCTCCTCTATACCATCCCACAGCTCCCTCGCGCATGGCCCTCTCCCCATTTCCCACTGAGAAACTTATCAGAGTGAACGACAGAAACCAATGCCTTCTCCTCAAACAGCTTCATCCTCAGGACTTTACAACAATACTGCCTTCATTTTCAAAAGATCTGAAGATCTCTCTCTCCAAATGATCTCTCTTCCAGGGTGAAGCCATGGATGATAAATGTTTTGTCTGGCATTCTCTCCAAGTCCTGAATGCAGCAATGTTGTAAGCAAATATGCCATGGGGCCTTTCTTCAGGTCTGCTCCAGCTTGGCTTATACTGTATGCTTGTGGCAGATAGGGGTCACATCAGGCTAGCAGTGAAGTCAAATTCTACTATCCCAATGCTATTACAGTGTACAGACTGTACATACACACACACACACACACACACACACACACACACACACACACACATTATATCACAACAGAGAGGTCACATCAGGCTAGCAGCAAAGTCAAATTCTGCTTTCACAATGCTATTACAGTGTACAGACTGTACACAAACACACACACACATTATATCACAACAGAGGGTTGTCTGCTCCAGGTGTTCAATAGTGACTCAGAAGTTGCAGCTGTCCCCATAGTTAATCAGGGACCATAAGACAAGTCTCTGAGTGAGAGCTGGGGTTCTCAACCTTCCTAATGCTGTGACCCTTTAAGACATGTTGTAACCCACAACTATAAAATTATTTTTGTTGCTACTTCACAACTGTAATTCTGCTGCTGTTATGAGCCATAATGCAAATATCTGTGTTCCCCAATGGTCTTAGGTGGCTCCTGTGGAAGGGTCATTGGACCCCCCAAAAGGGGTCACCACCCCAGGTTGAGAACTGCCATTCTAGAGAGTTCTGTTTCTTACATAGCTCTTCCAAATGACTCTTACTAAATCTTGACTGTCAAGTCATACTTTGGGTGAACACTTTGGTTTTATGATATGAAGTGGGGACTCCCTTCTTCCCATATGTGAAACTAATGTTTGCAGAAGGATTTTGACTATAAAACATTCAAGGACATTTGTTTCACTCTGTTGAACTGAACTCTGAAGACAACATTTCCTAAGAAAATTGGGGGATCTTTTATGATGAAACATTTTAGAAGGGAAAGGGGGTCAGCTAGGAAATGACCCTGACGTTAGCTGAATGTGTGCACAGTGGGCACCTTCTAGAACAGTCTGCAAGTGTGTCTGAAACTATTGGCCATTTCTGGTGGAATTATTGGTGGATTCCTGGCTACAAGATGCTGCAGAGTCTCCAACACAGGCCTAGTGCCATCAGGTGGACCTAGAAGCTCCTCAGCATGCAATGAGGCTGTTTCTAGCCGTGACCAGAATTGTTCCGAGTTCTCCTGAAGCTTCTAAAAGACCCATCCCAGAGATGTCCTTCTGAGTCCTGGAGCACATCACATCTCCCTTCCCCAGCTCCTCTCTCTCCCCTTCCTCTCTGATTCTGATCCATCCATAGGTCACACAAGATCTTCCTTGTGAAAGCCCTTGCTTACCACATCTTCCAAAAGCTATTGCAAGTGTTTATCAAATCAGCACTCTGAATGGAAGGGTGAATGGAGTTACACTTCGGCTCTGCTTTGGACACGTGGTCCTCATCTGGTGCCACAATTTGGGAACATTAGGAGGTAGGGTTTGGCAGGAAGAAGTAGGTTAGTGAGGCCTCTCCTTGAGGGTATGTTACCCTGCCACTTCTTATCTCTGTTTCTACTTCCTTCTGCCACAATGACTGTCTGTGCCTTCCCTGCCATAGTTGAAAACCCTCTAAAGTCATGAGCCAAACCCAAACATCTCCTCATTCAACTTGTATCTCTTAGGTATTGCAATCATGGTGAAAACAGATACTCATACAGATAGAGACAAGACAAGAATCCCATTCTGTTCCCCACGGCAACAGCCACTCTATGATGGGACGAGAGCTTTTCTGAATGATTGTGTCCAACGGGGCAAGCGCTGGCATAGCCTTCTAGTAAATTGAACAAATACCGATATTAAATGCCAAGGCTTTGCTGGCTAACACAGGTGAAGTGACACCAGATGGCCTGGACAAACTGAGAGGGTAAGGTGGGACTCTCAAGCAGGGTTTCCCACAGGAAAGCCTCTTTCCCTGCAATGTTCCAAATGAGTCACCTTACAGTTGCAAGCCGTGGAAAGCTATATGCTAGCTTCGCCCTAGATACATGTATATACCGGCTTAGTACAGTTATCTTCCATTTGTTATCATGGCTCTGATTCCATTTGCCATGTGCATGCAGTTACTATGGCAAAAGAAACTGAAAGCCTCGGTTCAGAGCTGCAGGCTGCACTTTGCCATCTGCTTTCTATTGGCTTAACACACGCTACTTTCCCTGGGCCTTGATTTTCCCCGAAGGATCAGGTGATCCCAGGGATGTAAATTCATTTTTGGGAGTTATAGGGTATTTACATAATGAGTTCTTACAAAGCTCTGTGTGCCTAGTCAGTGGCCATGAGAATGAGCATGCTCAGAAGGCTCATCTAGATAAGGAATCTGCTTTGACAGCAGCTGCCTAGGTCCCGCTGCATTAAGAAAAGTGACTCAGCTGGATCTGGTGGTGCAGGCCCATAATCCAAGGTACCCAGGAGACTGAGATAGAAGAATCATGGGTTCACAGAGTGAGTTTAAGGCCATCTCAGGCAACTCAGTAAGACCTTGTCTCAAAACAGAATGTAAAGGAAGGGCTATAGCCACTTAGAGAGCACTTGCCTCGTGTGTGCAAAGCCCTGGGTTCTATCCCCACTATTTAGAGAAATGAAAGCCAAATGACTCATGAAAACACCATCATATATCACAGCAAGGATCTGTCCTTGAGCCAGGCTTGCAGGAGAATGGGTCCCATCAGTTCCCTGATTGCAGCTTAAGCCAAGTGCTCGCTCGGAATCCTCTTTACTTAGTGGCTGCACACTCATAAAACCTCACCTGTCTCCTCTCCTGCCCTGGCCTCCCATGTTGACCCTTGAGATATTATAGACCAGGTGAAGCCCTTGCCTACCTTACATCATCCTCCCTTCTCCCTAGGTTTCCATCCTTCTGATGAACAACAGGGAACAAATAAAAATTTTCACGTGTACCACAAAGCCTACATGAGAGGAAAACATCACTGCTTTCTCAGGTTAGAGAATATCTGAGAGGCCTTAGTAGCCAGGGAGTTTGGAGCTAGCAAACCCAGGAATGACATCACTGGGCTCAGTTCTTCAACAGCATCATGGGTGGTCCAGAGGAGTGGCTTAAGATTCAGCTGCACCTTCATTCATCTCGCCTGCATGTTTGGAACAGCAGGAGCCGTGACTGACAGGTGATGAGAGCTTGCTTAGTAAGAGACAGATGGGATGCTGCACCGCTGAAGTAGTGAGAGATTGCCTGATGCAAGATGGAAAGGTTTTCAGGGCCGTTCAGCTCAGACTTGCACAGGCACAGGCCAGATGCAGCTCTTCCGTTTTCAGAATGAGAGGCTAAGAAAGTAAACTGTGATTTCTAGAGCTTGGTGTGGGGTTTCAGTGGAGCTCCTGGATGCTGTAGATCTCTTTGGAGTAACATTTTCCCAACCTGTGAGGCTGTCCTGGGAGGAGAAGGACTGGCCAAGGGGCCTTCATAATGAGAGACAGTGCCTGGCTGGCTGATTCCTGAGCTATGGTTAAGTTCTTGAGCCATAGGAAGGACCTATTCCTTTGGCTGCCAATTAACCTCTTAGAGAAATGTTCCTGCAGAAGCAGGGTAGGATTCGCTGTCACAAAATTGCCAGGGTCAGCACGTCTCCGGAAGCTTGTTGTCCAGGTATCTTCAAGAAAGCACAAACTGATCCAGAGAAATAGTAGTAAGGTACCTAAACGTGTGCTCTTCAGGCAACGACCCTGAAGCCATGGAGGCATTAGGGATGGGAAGGTAGACATGCATCATGGCAGGCAGAAAGGAAAGAGTGAGCTGTGGAGTGTCACACTTACTAGAGGTTCCATCACTGCCCCCCAAACCTGCATTGCTGAAAACCTTCACGTGATCTGTCGCTGAACTATCTGAGTGCCTGATATTTTTTGAGGCAATTTACCCAACTGTCTCTGGAACTTCAAAAGGATAGCCTTCAGCTAACACCAGGGCTGCTGTTCTCTGACTCAGAAGGGGAAAAAAAGCAAAGATGCTTCGGCCACCACTGGCTCAGCACACCCGGCATACTTACATTAGAGGGTGAGCACCCTTCTTGAGACTGTCTTTTGCAATGGTGTTAGCATCTTAGGTACTGCATCAGTGTGTTAAAAAAAAAAAAATACCATGGCTATGAAGTGGGCTTAAATGTCTAACTCCACCCACCTGCCTTATTTTTTGTGTTTACTTCCACCAGGGAGAAAAAAAACCAAACATCTGTTTGGGACTTGACTGTGGCTGATTTTC
>NW_022196913.1:50321982-50356982 GCF_008632895.1 Mastomys coucha | reverse complement strand
AATGCTTGCCTTCTATGTCCTAGGCAGTGAGTCAATGAGCCCCAACACTGCCTGAACCAGGCATGGTAGCACATGTTTGTAATCATTGCATTTATGAAGTAGGTGCAGGGGAATCAGAGGTTCTTGGTCATCCTCAGCTACAGAATGATTTCAAACTCTGCCTGTGCTATGTGAGAGCCCATATTGGCTACTTTTCTGTTGCTGTTATAAATTACCATGACCAAAGAAACTTGTGGAAGAAAGAGTTTATTTGGGCTCAGAGTTCCAGAGAGGGAGAGGCTGTGATGCTGACAAAGCATGGCAGCAAGACACAGAAATGGTGGCTGGAGCATCGGGCTACAGGCCCACATCTTAAACTGTAAGCACGAAGAAGGAAGAACAATCTGCAAGTGAGTCCTCAAGCTGCCAAAGCCCACCCCCACAGAAAGACCATAAGAGGCAGAACACTAGGGAGTCTGGTGTGCAACAGTCTTCCCTAGAAATGGCTGCAGTAAGAAGACCAGAGCGATGGCAATCTCAGTAGACATGCTGACATAGAAAGGGGAAATTTTTCAGAGTCCCAGCCCTACACAAAGGGCTATAGACAACTAACTAATGCCTGCTGGGAAAGGGAGAAATGGCCTGCCTCGGGGATGAGAGTGCCACTCTTGGTTATACAAAGAATCATTCCTGAACCATATCTACACAAAGAACAAAAATGGACTCAAGTTTATTTATATATTTGTGCAGACACACACACACACACACACACACACCACATGTGTATGTATATGTAGCAATAATAAAGAAAAAAGAGGCTGTTGATTTGGGGAGAGGGGATGGTAGGCATTGGAGGGAGGGCACCTAGATGGGAAGCTGGAAGAAAAGGAAAGGGAAAGTTATAAAATTCTATTTTAATTTAAAAATATATATTTAAATATTTCTAACTCAAATTTAAAAAAAATTCCCATCCTCAATAATAAACTTTCTCCATCAAGGCTAAGCCTTCCCCAAACAGTTCCTAAACTAACTAGGGTCAAAGTGTTGAAATACAGGAGCCCATAAAGGGCATTCTTATTCAAACCACCACAGAACCTTCATGCTGAGGTGAACAGCACTGCAGGCATGCCATGAGTGAAGATGACAGACTGAATTAGCATGAGACTTTTCCATCATCCATGCTGCGTGTTTGTGACGCTACCATGCATCTATCTGTAGGCTGTCTCCTGTGTACCAGATGATATGCTGCATGGGTGTTATGACCCATCCCGTAGCTCTGTACAGACAGATCTATGGCCACCGTAGATCATGGCCACCTAGGCTAAAGAATGAGGACCTATCCTTTAAAGCTGCTTGGGATGAGCACTCTCTCCATTCTTCACAAACTCCCCGTGCCTTCTGCTGGATTGGAGAAGTGGAGTCCAGCCCTGGGCAGTGGGAATTTGACGGCATTGTTTAGGTGAGCAGATTCTTCTATTGAGTTCTGGTCTCTATACAGAGTTCTGTTTGATGGGGAGTAATTCGCTTGAGGGGAAGACATTGAACATCTTTTTTTTTTTTTTAAAGATTCATTTTTTTTTTCTATTCCAAAGCATTTTATTGTTCTTTAAAAAGGGAGTGTGCATGGCTGAGGGCCATGACCTCTGACTCCAGTCCCAGGCAGGCAGTGCCAGAACTCCAGGAGCATCTGTGTCTCCATAGCTTCTGCTTCCCCTGGCCAGTCCCAAAACCTGGCTGTAGCTCTGTCTAGGTCCTAACAACACTCAAAGCAGCAGTGACCACACCAATGTACGTCCAAGCCCCAATACTTCAAAGGCTATATGGTTATGCACATTTAAAATACATAGAAAAATAATAATTAGGATTTATACAAATTAGATTTTTATAAAACATCAATCACTCACAAGAAATACATCATTTAAAGATTCATTTAATTGTACTTTATGTGTATGAATGTTTGTCAGAATGTATATATGTACACTATGTGCATGGTCAGTACCCATAGAAGGCATCCGATCCCCAGGAACTAGAGTCATAGACAGTTGTGAACAACCATGCCGCTACTGAGAGCTAAACTTGGCTCCATTGCAAATGCAGTAAGTGTTCTAGACCTCTGAGCTGTCTTCCCATCCTTGACATCCATTGCTCTTGATTAAGCTTCTTTGAGAACAGATCCTGGGCTTCTTTTTGAAGCCCAGAGTTTTTTGGTAGATAGTTGTAACATTCATAAGTTGCAAGGCAGAGAATCTTACAAAAACTGTGATGTCCTTTCTCTGTTCGTTGGGGTAGGAATGGAATGGAATGTGATTCCCTTTTGCTGTCTATTTAGTGTTTCAGCCTAGGCTAATCTTGACATTTGCCCTGCCTTTGTGACCAAAGTCTCCCCTGAATCCTTGAAATGTTTCTATTCTGGGATCTGCCTACATTACATGATCTGTCTGCATGCAGCATGGATAGAGCCCCAAGTTGGTTCATAGGCTTCTGTTGGATAGATTAATCCAGACAAACTGGACCCCTAACAGTTTACGCTTAAAAAGAAGTATATTATAGAAAATTAATTGGGGGCTTGCAAAAGGATACTTATTTATTTCAAGGAAAGATGACAAAAAAATATGTATTGTAAGAGCTGGGGATGTGGCTCAGAGATTGAGCGCTTGCCTGGTACTCACAGGTCCTACTCTGATCCCTGGTAGCATGTTTATATGCAGATGCGCATGTGCATGCACATGCGCACTTACCAGGTAGGGCAGGCATCTGTTAGGCCCTGGCTGTTACACTCCAAGGATGTATTCCATTGTACATTTACTTATTCACTTATACAAGTATTGCTTATATTCATGTATTTGTCCAATAAATACTTAATAAAAGCCTGCGTTGTGTGAGGTGAGAGCCACACTACTGGATATCCAGAGGAATTTCAACGCATGCATGCATCACTAGACTGCAGAGAGGAAGGAAGACACAAGACACCAGGGAAAGGAAAGTGAACTGGGGTGGAGTTAGGAAGGCCCAGAGTCTGTGCCAGGATTGCATAGGTACCCAAGCAAGCTAGGGTGGAAAGTGCTTTAGGTTCATGACCTAAGGTTTAATAATCATAGTTGACATTTATGTATATTGAAATTTGCCAGCCACTCTACTGAGTGTTTTTTTTTTTCAGATCTTCTTCTTAAATTTCCCCCCACCACAACCCTATAAAGTACATATTGTTCTTATATTTTATAGATTTCCCTATTGAGTGCTCCATGGTTACAGCAAGCCATGCTTTCCTTCAAAAGGCCCCGGGGAGAGGAGAAAGGGGAAAGCAGATATGAGATGCAGTATTAATTATTGAGCTAGCAAAATCTCTCTAATTTAGACAGTTTAGGGAGAAGTCATTTTACATGAAACTATGTGGTTCTTCGAGAAAAGAAGCTGTGTTGCTCCGAGTCCTCACTAAAATTAAATCAATATAAACTATCGACCTATTTTTTTTTTAACCCACCAACATCATTTTACAGAAACTAGAAAACCAACACTGGTTGTAGGGCACACTGCAGGCAAGATGTTAGTAAAGGAGAGCTGACAAAATGCTGTTTCTATGGATAAATGAAACCGTTTTCCTGTGACCTTTTCCTCCACCTTCCTACAGTTTGCAACTCCCATTTCAAAAGAAGGGAAAGGAAATGTTAAACATTTTCTCTCTGTGCCCCCGCCTTGAGATCCTCTTGCCTCCAACAGTAGTGAGGGAGCCCTCAGAAACCTACTTACATGTGGGCCCTTCTTCAGCAGAGCAAATGAGACTTGCGCATTTGCTTTTGCTATAACAAGCTTCCCAGCAAAAAGAAAAAGAAAGTTCCTTAATTGACTCCAGCACGTGGGCATTGGGTATGTAAAGCTGTCACACGAAGCGACCACACGCTCTCCCAAGGCAGAGGGAGTGGGATTCGAGACTCATTGTGGCTCCTTGACTCCTTTGCCTTCAGGATTTCTGCCAAGCTCTGTCTTCCACCTGCCTGGAGGAACCCAGCAGCTGCTCATGAGTGAGATCAAACACAGCACTTGTTTTAAAGTATAATACTACCCTTTCACTTAATCCCTCATGGTTTAAAATTACCACATCTACTGTAGGAACCAAGGTGTCCTGGCACATGGTTGGTTTCATTACTAGGAACTGGATTTGTCAAGGGGTTGTCATAGAAACCGAATGAGGTAATGTTACAGTTTCTTGTGCAAAGCCTGACATGGAGAACAACTGTCTTTTGATATGTCCACCTATGACACCAATTCTGAGGTTGCTTAAATCACTTAAATAAGACAGATATACTCACTCAGTGTAATATATTTTATGTAAATTACTTAAAATGCCCAGTGACAGTACTTGACATCACTCCAGCCTTTTGGATTTGACACGGTGTTCAATGTTTGGCAAATTCATGTTTTGCTTTTCAGGAGACATTCTTGGTTTGTTTTCCAAAATAATTCTGATCAACAGTTGGTTAATCTGTGGATGGGGAGCCTACAGATATAGGACCTGGAGTTTCTTGGCTAATTATAACTGCTATTTGCTCTAGGATCACACAACTGTGTTTTTAGCTCATTGTGACAGATACAAATCCATAGATCCTGAAATTATACAATCTTGGTAACTCAATTTGAAAAGGCTGGAGAGTGGGATCCACTAGAAAAACTCCAGCCCACCAACGTAGTGACTCGAAGAAAGGGCTAAGGCTTTTTCCTGTGGGTGCTTCAAACAGTGTGTATTTTTAGAAAGCTCGATGGTGGCTTAAAAAGCTGTTACTGCGTGTGTACAGATAAACTCAGAAAGACCTGGGTGACAAGGTCCCAGAGGGCTAGCTTGTTGTTCAGTTATGTATGTCTGTCTTCAAGCTAGTGTCTGCTGCTTAGGCTGAGAAAGCAGCTAGTGCAAATTTGAACTACTCAAAACAGGTTTGAATAAGTCTAGACATTTGGTTATCTTCTGTCTAGCATTCATGTGTATCGTGGGCGCCACACTCTTGGGATTAGTGTTTCATTATGCAGACGATGTTTTATGTTTAGCTCCCTTGTAATAGCTTGCAGTGCATTCTGAGTGGTGAGTGGTAGCCAGCCCTGAAGGGCTATAGGACAGAACCAAGATGAGTCTGGGTGGGTTTTAATAGTGACCAGTGACCAGTGAAGCACATGGCCTGTCTCTCATCCTTGAGCTGATGTCTTAGCACCTCTGTGAGTATGCAGGATACCGAGGAATTGACCAGAGTCCCTGAGCAGTAAGAGATGGAAAGGCAGAAGTGCATTTCTGAACCAAGTGTCTAACACTTTGTGTAAATGAGAACTGGGCATGTAATTATCTGCCCGAGGAACAGGAAAGGCCTACCCAATGCCTCTAAGTACATAATCACTGCCTCCACACTTTTTAATTAGCTCCTTTAGGCTGCAGAAAGGAATTCTCTCCTTATCTCCCAAATTAAGCATCTCTTCTACAAACAATCAATGTTTCATTTTCAAAGCTGAAAGTGCAGCAATGTTTGCTATTTCTGACTTTGAGAATCTTTCAGTTTTGGACCCGCATCACAGAAATGGGAAGGAACTCTCATCGACCTAGATTAAACCCCCATTCTCCTATCTGTTCCTCTGAGCTGAATCTTTCCAAAGGAAACTTTGGCTTCAGACTGGAGCTCAGTTCTCAGTAGAAATCAGCATCACATTAGGTGGGCCGCTGCCACCTAAGAAGCTCAGATCCACCACACACCAAGGCTGTTTCCCCAGACACCAAAAATATCACATTGCATGACTTAAAACCATGTCCTCCTGGTTTTTTATAGTCTGGTATTGACCAGTGTGTGTCCATATGGGTGCTATGACTTAGATGTGTGTCTTCTAGAGCTCCAAGTGTGGATGGCTATGGACACAGTGTTAGGAAGTGATAGGACCTGTGTAGGAGAGGATAGAGAGCATCTACCCCTTCCTCTTTAGAGTCCTAGTGATAAAGCAAAGCTTGATCCCACCAAAGGTCTCCCTGAGGAACCGATACATTTATTGGGTTTTCTTACAGAGCATGAGTGAGAGAAAGTGGGCGACCCCCTTCAGCTGCATTGAAAAGTCCTCCTCCAACATGATGGGGGGGCTCCCCATAGATGCATAGTTGGAATCCCCTTCCCCAAGTCTTCCCCAACCTATGTAATCTAGTCCCTCCAGTCTCTCGCCAAGACCCTGAGGTCGAATGTAATTAGGTCAATTACAGCTAGTTGAGAGAAGGGTCCCATGACCCTCCTCATTTCTCCTCCTTTGAGGGGGTGTCAACAGTCAACAAGCCCCACTGAGATGATCTTTGGCAAGCATCATGGCTGAAATAATAATAAAGATGGCTGCTCTTTGGCTTAGAGGGTAGTGCCACGTGGCAGAGTTTCCAGGAACACTATGGGTATGCCCTTGATAGTAGGGTATGGGGGACCCTGGTTTCTTTTTCTTCTCTGCTTGCTGGCTTGTGAGGTAAGTGGTTTGTTCTATTACATGCCACCACCACATGCCACCGTCAGCAGAGCCTAGGTTATTAAGGTCACTTGATATTTAACCAGAGCCTTCAGAACAATGATAACTAAAACATTTGCTTGTGTTGAAGCTAATTGTGTAGACAATCTCAGGTATAGGATTATAGTGATGGACTAAGCCAACATTGCTGACTGAGTCCCCATGAACCCATCAGCCTTAGCTTCATCCGTTCATGTGTTTAATCCCTCACACATCGTCTCCTATTTGTCAACCCATTTATTAAGCACCCATTGAATGTAACATCACTGATGTGGATACCAGGTAGGCCTTAGGAAAGGATTGCTGTCTTAGTACAAACATGACTCAGTGCCAGAGGCTCCAACTACACTGAGTGGCATAGCCCACACCTTGAACGAAAACATTGGATCTGAAACCTTGTCTTCAAAGTGAGCCAGTCACATCTTCAGGCCTAAAATCAATTTTGCCTTATGGAAGGCATTGTGCTGTGTGCTAAGAATGTGTTAAAAAAAAAAACAGACAGGCCCAGGTTTGAGGCCCTGCATCTGTAATATATCTGCTTAGCATTTTGAGGAAGATTTTTTTTTCAGCTTCGGTTTGCTCCTAAATGAAGTAATCATTTCTGCTTGTGGGGTAGCATGAGAGTGAAGGAGAACACATGCAGCAGAATGATTGCCACATTTCCACAGAACGTTCATCAAATGCTGCTTGCCTGCCCTGCTCCTCACGCCTTCGATGGCTTAGCTGGTCTCTCTCACTGTAAATAGAAACCTTGTCACCCCGGTGCTGAGAGTCACAGGACTTCCCTCCTAACAGTCCCTAGGGCAGCACCTTGCAGCCAGAATGTCTGGCTTCGCGACTCTCAGCACCTGGTGACAGCAGGTATCTGCAGTGTCACCAGTTCCCCAGGGAGTATGTTCTCCTCTGCTCAGCCACCATGCACTTTCATGACGCCTTTAGCTCCCAGCAGAGTAGCCAGCCCTGCAGACTGCTGAGGCACAAACTCTCACTGGACTGTCACTCCAGGGATGCTGTGTTCCATTGCCAAGCTTTTGCCTCTTGGGAACTTTGGAGAATTACTACTCTGTGTATGTGGGGGGAGGGGAGACAAAGCAGAGGTTTAAAGCTTTAGATGCCAAAGGCTTTTTTTTTTTTTTTTTTTTATGGAATTGGGCTGCATTTGGGTTTTACACATCCATTGGATTTCCTAAGCTATAAGTGAGATTTAAGTAATGCCTTAAAAGGTGCTGAAGCTGACACCATTGAGGCCTGTTTATGTCAGTTGCTCATAGAGGTGGAGGACCCTGGGAGTCAAGTTTCTCAAAGATGGAGAATGTTGTTTTAGACAGATGTGTATGGATGTTAGTTTAGCTCTTTGAGATTTTTTTTTTATGTTTTGTTTTAGGACAATTCCAAGGGTGGGGTGGGGTATTGTGTGCCTGAGATAATACAGCAAAGGTCCCCAGCAGTTATCCCTAAGCAGCCTAAAGCTGTGAGTTAATTAATCTTAATAGACTCGCTGTTGAGACTGTACTCAGTTCTAGTTCAATTTCCTCCTTTTGAATTAGGGGATGCGTCAGGCATGTCTAACCTGTGGATCAGGACTTCTATAAAGGAGACCCAATAATCTATTGATCACAGCACCTTGTCCTAATGTCACAAGGCTAGATGCTCCTGCCAGAGGCTCTGCTATTAAATGCCATTAGAACATGGGGATCATAGTCCATAGTGTACCATTCAAGGAATCAGCATCTTTAAAGATCTTACTTTTATGTATATGTGCACACATATCTATATGTGTAGACTCATGAGCATATATGTGTCTGTCTGTCTCTCTGTGTGTTTGTGTGTATGGGAAGACTCAAGACTGACACCAGGTATCTTTCTTGAGCACTTTTTCTGCCTTTCTTACTGAAGCATGGTCTCACTCGGAGCAGAGATCACTGGTTGGCTAGTCTGGTTAACCAGCTGCTATCAAAGGTATTCTGTCTCCAACTCCAGGGCATTAGGACTACAGGCAGGGTGCTGTGGCTTATGGCTTCTACATGGATTTTGAGGATCTGAACTCTGATCTTCATCCTCACACAGCAAGAACTTTACCCACTGATGCATCTCCCTAGCCCTTGGACCAGCATTTATGTCAATCTCATTACAGACTAACTGTATTAATCTTGGGATTGCTATGCATTTTACTACCCCAATATACCCAAACCCTATTTCACACATTCAATCCTATATCCAACTAATATACCTCAGGTACCTTCCATGCAGGATATCTAGAGATGAAGAAATAATCTGAGGTTTTCAAGTTAACCTCAAGAACTGACCATTGACTAAAGGACCTGTGTAAAGACAGCTTCAGCACAGTGGAGGAAATGACATTGTCACCTCAAGTGATTTGCTGGCTTACAAAGGCCTTGGCTATATCTCAGCAGGGCTTTGAATGGCTGGGAACTTGGTCCCCTCCATACATACAAAGCCAGCAGCATGTGCGTTGTACCAACCTTCTTCTCCTCCATAGTGAGTTATTGGCAGGATTGTATCAGCCTTGGCATCAATGGGCTTAGACTCTCTTCTCATTCTCTTCTGTCCTTGCCCCATTGTCAAATATCTTAAATCCAACTTTATCCCACAGTATTGTTTTCTACCTTCAAGAGGACATGTAGAAGATTGTAGAAAATAGTTATGTCAGTTGTGTGTAAAGTCTTGCTAGGTTAGAGTAGCCACCACATCCATGAAGGCTTCTACTGAGTCCTCCCTATGAATAAGGCTCCTCAACTTCCAACTGTTGCATGGAGCACTTACTAACTTATTAAAAATCACTGGATTTACTTCAATATTAATATTTAAGTAACATATGCTGATAATAACCATGACAGCCAATCCCTGTAGTCAGTAATACATGGAAATGAGGTGTTTATTATTATTGATAATGCAATATTATCTTGCCATTTTCTTCAAGAGCACGGGCCAGTAGCTAATCTTATCAAGCGTCCATTTAGCTTCTTCTTTTTGACTACTTCCCATCTTTAGGAGTGACCTGCTCTTTTGAAAGACACACTGCTGCATAGATAAGAGGCTTTGTTCAAATTACAATCTGATATCTACACTTGCAGTCTATTGAAGGCTTACTATTTGAACACTGAAAGTTTAGAAAAAAAAAAAAACTCACTGAAGGGATTATTTATACTGTTTTACGTCTTTGGATTTGGGACCTGTTAACACCCCAGAAAGTAAAAACTGAGTCAGAAGCTGGACAGTGGTGGTGCACACCTTTAATCCCAGCACTCAGGAGGCAGAGGCAAGTAGAGCTCTGTGAGTTCAAGGCCAGACTGGTCTACAGAGTGAATTTAAGGACAGCCAAGAAAATTAAACCAAACCAAACAAACAAACAAAAGAAGTTAATCGGAGACCATCCTCATGTAAGTTTGGATGGTTCACTGGCTAAATTGTATTCTTCAAAATATTGAAACGTGAGGAAAAGCCCAGCATAGCTGATGAGGTAACTATTAATCAGAACTCCCAGTGCCGACAACATAGAAGAACATTCTCGCCCCCACTGCTCATGGCTCCACAGGTCACTTCAGGTTTCTTTTCCATGACGGCTTTCAGCATGTGGACTCTCTAATTGGATTAGGAGTTCATCTCTTATCATCAAGTAGATTATACATCCCTTCAGGGAAGAGATGTCAATTAAGTTCATGGCAAAGTCATAGTATTTCATGCTTGGAGGAAACCGTAAGGGCAGTGCTGGGCCAGTCATGGTTGCAACTTGCCCAAGGTTAGAGAAAGCGAGAGACTAGGGCAAAGGCTAGGTCCTCTTACACCAGCCCACCTCCATGATTCATGCCAAGCTCTTCATGCTGAGCTGCTTTTAGTGATTCGATTCCCATATTTGGAAGCCAAACAATGTTCCTAAGTCCCATCCCAGTCTCGAGCATTAATTTTTTAAATGTTAAAAGCATGCTTTACAACAGCATAAACCTGTCCCTTGCTTTGACTTGACATCCTGCATCTTGTCAGCTCAGGCAGCTTTGGTGAGTAGCCAGCAGGGGGAGCAGAATTTCACAAAACTTCTGCAAAACTTTATACTTGCTTTAAAAAAAAAAAAAAATTAAAAAGACCAATAGAATATGTGAAGTGGGGCACAAAGGAGCTCCGGTCTCTGTGCATCTGAGAGCCTTTAAATTTTTCTTAAGAGCATCATAAAATCAGATACCCCAGCTTTTTAAATTACATGACTTTATATAAATCTTATAGATGAATTAGAAACCACAAGCCAAATTCCTATTAAGACTGGAAAACCAGATGCCCATGACAATGCCTTGTGGGGGGAGGGGCCAATGCAAGCAGCGTTCTGTAAACAGGGAGCCTCCTCATACAGATACTAAATACAAGAGCAGAGCTGCATTCCTCCTGGAAAATGTCAAAGCAAGTGACCGTCATGCATTCCTTAGCAGCAGACATTGATCCTATTTGATTGTAATGACCATTTCCATCCTAATAAATGACTAGGGGATATTTAACCAATTTAGGTGAAGAATCAAGCTCCTTGTGAGCTCATCTGGTTGACTAAATCTCACAATATGTGTATCTGCTGTAGCCACTTAGTTTATTTGGCTGTGTGTGTGTTCATGTGTGTATGTATGAGTGTATATGTGCATGTGTGTGTGTGTGTGTGTGTGTGTATGCGCGTGCGCGCACGCACTGTGTGTACTTGCCCATGTATATGTGCATAGAGTCCAGAGGTCAGGTTGGTATCAGCTGCCTTCTTCCATCTCTTTCTCCACCATTATTGTTGAGATGGTGTCTCTGGCTGAGTCTGGAACTCAACTTTTCAGCTAGACTGGCTAGCCAATAAGCTCCCAGGAGCTTCCTATCCTGCTGGGGTCATAGGCCAGCTACTGGCTTTCTTTGTGGGTGCTTGGCCTTTGAACTCAGGTCTGCATGCTTAAACAGCAAGGGTCTTACCCACTGAGCCATCTCCCTATCCCTGGGTACCAGTTATTTTATTAAACGCCTATTTATGTACCACTGTAAGTGCCCATTGAAGTAGAGTACATGTTAGAATTTGACCATTCTGGATTCATGTTCTACTCCCGCTGCCCACTCACTGTGAGAATCGAGACTAGTTATCTAGCCACATTGTCTTTTATTTCCTCTTCATTAAAACCATGGGACAATTATAAAAGTAGGTGACAAAATACATGTCTCAGTGTCTCTCTGCCATAGCTATATCCCTTCTCTGGGATCCTCCTCTATTGCAGGAAAGGGTTTTTAAGATGGAGTCTTACTTAACATTTTTAATAATGAATTGGATCCAGAGGTCGAGTGATTGGTTGTGAACACCAGCTTTAGAGAAGCCATTGCTCAAAGTATAGTTAATTGGAAAGAGACTCTAAGTCAATTATTTCTGTAAGTCTACTGATCCCCTTCAGAAAGATCATGTCAGCTCCTGTTTCTACCCTGTGAGGTTTGTTGATTGGCCTGCCTTTTTCTCTGTTGCTAAGTACAGTAAGAAAATTAACCCCTTCCATCCCTGAGTAGTAAAAATTATTATCACATCCCAAATGTGGCAAACCTCCCAGGTCCTTATGACCTGAGAGGGTGGCTTGCCCTCCCAGGCCTGCCACCCAGTGGCTAGGCTGGCAGATGTCACCTTCTGAAGCAGTGTAGGACAGAGAAGATGCTTCCCCTGTAAGAAGCACATGCTTCCTCCACCTAGCTCTTTTGAACTTTCTTATCTTTCATTGCATTTAATGTCTTTTTTCATGTCCTGGTTTCATGAACTCTATAATGGACATTAACTGTACTTTGCACATGGTAGTCATGAATAGCAAGACCAAGCATCAAGTACACTGCAGGTTCTCTACAATAAATAGTAGTAGTAGTCCGGGAGATGGCTCAGCGGATAGGACACTTGTCCTATAATCTTAAAAGCATGAATTTGGATCTCCAGAACCCATGCAAAGGCCAAGTACAGTAGTCTGTGTAAGCATCTACAATCCCAGAAGTCCCATGGAGGAATGAAGGGCAGAGACTGGAGACTATAAATTCAAGGACCAGCTAGCTTTAGGAGTACAGACTGAATAACAAAGGAGACTTGTTTCCAAGGTGGAAGCTTCCTGTATTACCCGAATGCCTCTGTTACAACTCCAGGAGGAAGTTTTGCCTTGTAACATTGTAACAGAGATCATGGCTCTCATCAAGTTTTGCATTGTAACATTGTAACCTAGATCACAGCTATCATCCAGGCATAGTGAACTTCAAGGTAGTTCCTGAGTGGAACTGAAGCAAGAAGGCTGGGAAATTAAAGGTTTTATCATGGACTCATTACTTTCCTTACCATCATGACCCAAGTAACTGACAAAAGCAACTTAAGGGAGGGTAGGAGGCTTTAGTCTGACTCACAGCCAAAGGGAGTTCAGTCTATTGCGGCTGGAGAAGCATGGTGGCCTGGTGCTCTAAGGCACTGCGGAACTGAGACGCCTCGCTACCTGGCATCTGAGTGGAACAGGAAGCAAGGAGACAACACTCAAGCCATGATGCCTGGCTGCAGCCAGACTCCTACAGGAGAGAGGTGAGCTAAGAAAGAGGGAAGGAACCTGTATAGAAAACCGCTTGCTCACGTGACAGCCAGGCTGGAACCCCGATTGAATAGAGCAAGCCTTTGTTGGCATGAAGGGGGAATGGGCTCTGCCCGGTGCCAACAAGCTTATCCTTGAAAGTGCAGCAGAAAAGTGGGCAAGATGGTCCCCCCAAAAGTCAAAATGTCCCCTGACTCAATGTGTCACAAGATCTCCTCATTCAGAGCTTTCTGTGCCTACTTAGGGATCTGGAGTCCATGACAGAGGTGACTCTGGGACAGGAAGGATTGGCTGAGCCTTCCCTAAGGGCAAAGCACCTTTTTGTGTGACATAGGAAAAAACAGGCATGCCCAGAACAAAGTTCACTTGGTTTGATTCTATGTTTTTTCTTTACTCTGTCTCTCCAGTCGTCCTGCTTAAGAGAACCATGGTGGCTTTCCAAGGAAAGTGTTCCAGGTTCTGTTTTGAAAAGGTCATGTGAGAGCCAAGAATACTCAGCTTCCTTTGTGGGCGGAGGAACACCCAGGTCAGGATGTCTATTTGCCCAACCCCCTGTATATCACACTCACCTTGACCCCCTCCGCCCTGCTGTCTAGAATCCAGACTGGCCAACAAAAGGTACAGTTCATCCCATCGTCCCCAAAGCAGTAACTTCTGTACTGGATTTTCAAGCATATACTTTCAGCACTGTTTCCATTACTAGGTGTTTAGGGCTCCCTCCAGTGTCTCTTTACTTTATTTACTTTAAGTTTTAAAAAGAAATCACAAGAACTTTCCATAATGATGGTGGGGAGAATCTCTTCCTTTTCTTACCTTTGCTTCCATAAATTGAGCGAAACCCAGAAATATCACATGTGGTTCCATGGCCTGGAGAACCCCACCCCACCCTACTTCTTGTTGTTCCTTCTTTTAGAACAAGGGCTTAGGAAATAAAAAAGGGCAGAAGAAGCAATGAGAGGGTGACACTAGGGGCAGGGACAGTGCAGTGACTTAGTATGGAAAATGCTTAGCACTAGCACAGACCTGTAATCCCAAAACTTTGGAGATGGAGGCAGGAAGATCAAGAGTTCAAGGCCAGCCTGAGCTACTTGAGTATCTGTTTTAAAATAGCTGGGTATGGTAGTGTGTGCTTTTAATCATAGTATCAATCATCATAATCATCAGGCAGAGGCAGATGAATCTTTTGAGTTTGAGGCCAGCCTGCACTAAGTAGTTAGACTATGTTTGAAAAAAGATAGATAGATAGATAGATAGATAGATAAATAGATAGATAGATGCTTACCTTAAAGACATTGACACCTCTGCTCAGAAACTGGAAGAAGCCTGATGCTTCTGTTGGACATCCTCTGGCCAGCTGTCATATGAGGCAGCATCGAAGGTCTTTCGTGGTTTTGTTTCTGGTGTTAAGGCAACACAACCCAAGGTCTGAGTTACTCTACTATAGTTGAACTCAAGCACCAATCTGGTTCATGATAATGTCTCAGTCATTTGTGGTATATATATGTGTCTGTCTATGCAATGTGTATGTGCATATGCAATATTTATATTTAGATATGCACACACGTGCACGCAATGGTCTACTTTATAATAGTGTCTCATTCTTTTGTGGTATACACATATGCATGTGTCTGCAGTATGGGTATGAATATATAATATGTATATGTATATGCACACAAATAGATAGATATGTGTATATAGCAGACCCTCCATGTCCTCGTGTTCTATATCTGAAAATGCCACATCTAGAAATTCAACTAGCTACTGTTAGAATTTTATTTTTTAAAGCTTGTGTCTGTACTGAGCATGTATAGACTATTTTTTGTTATTTTTTAATTAATATAACAACTATTTTCATAGCATTTATATTGTATTAAATGTTGTAAGTAATCTACAGATGACTATGATTATAGGTGGAGGGTTGCATGGCTACATGGTATCCTTCTATGAAGGATTTGAGCACCTGTGGATTTTGATTTCTGTGGCAAGAGTGTCCTAGCTCCCTTTGATGCCAGGACATGCGTGTGTATGATCCATAGATGTTCAAACTACAAAGAATTATTTTAGCAGTTGGCTTTGGTTGCTCATTTTTTGTTTTTTAATTCTAAATTTGGATTCAGACTGGGCTAAAACCATCTCCCCTAGTTGGATGACCATGGAAATATTATTGAGGTGTGTGAAACTTCTAGAAAGGAAAGCTAATGGCTGACAGGCACAGAGATGACGCCCTTACCTGGTTTCATTCAGCTTCGGACCCATGAGGCCTCATCCACTATTCTTCAATGATGTCAGCCACAGGGGAAGCCAGGGATAGGGATAGAGACTATTGCAGCTCCACATTGCCCCCTGTGGTTCTTTTGGAGACCTACACTTGTATGAAACCTGCATTCTTTTTTTCTTTTTGGTTTTTCAAGACAGGGTTTCTCTGTGTAGGCTGCTGTCCTATAGACCAGGCTGGCCTCGACCTCAGAAATCCACCTGCCTCTGCCTCCCAAGTGCTGGGATTAAAGGCGTGCACCACTGCCGCCCAGCCAAAGCCTGCATTCTTGACTATGCCTTGGAAGCAACTTTCAAGACAGGTCAGTATGACATAGATTCAACATGGTGCTCATGGAGAGAAATGCACAGGAGACAAGAAGTTCACAGCCTAGTATGGGTGTGGGCGTCTCAAAAGAACATTGTCCTCAAATATCTTAGTAACCACCATGCAGAATGGTGGTGTCTTTTTTTTCTGAGACCGTGTTTAATGAATCCCAGGCTGGCCTCAGACTCACTGTGTATCCAAGAATAACCTTAAATGTATCCATGTTGTAGGATTATATATGTGTGCTAGAGTGTCCAGTTTTTAAATGCCAGGGGTCCAAGTGAGGGTCTCTTACATGCTAGTCAAGAATTCTGCCAATGTTTTATTTTATAAGTAGTATCATAGAGTATTTACTAGAGTGTCTTAGATAGGCATGCAGGCTGATAGAAACCATGGGTCACAAGCATGGAAGGGATATCTCCATGTAAAAGGACTATGGTCTGGCATGCAAGCAGCCTTCACAGTAAATGCTCATTGTGTCGCCGTTATGAACTCTCGGCTGGCAAGACACTGCAGCCAGACTCCAAGGCTTCCTTTCTTTCCTGCAACCCCATGATTGTCCTCATCTTTCCATCCTATCTCAGTGCAACAAGGGCTGTGAGCCCAATACAATTGGGTCTGGGACATCAGACCTCCGCTGTCCCTGCAGATAGTCAGCGGGAGCTGTGATTCTCACTTGAAAGGGAAGACAGCTGCCCTAACTACTCCAGCCAAGCCCTAAAGCACTATAGGTCTGATTCAGAGCCATGGGGAGGATCTCACACATGGTAGGATGCACTCTCTGCCTCACCTCCTACCCTGAGGAATGTGTGTGTGGTTAATCAGGAAATGACTATAAGCCAGTTGTCTCTCACTGTTATCAGATATCTTAGGGGTGGGGGAAGCATAAAGCCATACTACTAATATGTGCTGTCTGTGAGTCATAAAACTCCATCAAAGGTTGAATGAGAAGGAAAGGGGGTGACCAATGTGTATACAGGACAGCACCCAGTAAGCTCCCAGAGACTCTATTCCTTCTTCCAAGGGCTTAAGGGGAAAAAAAATGCTAGTGTTATATCCTAGAAGCAGCCTAGTGGGTGACAAGTGTTGGTATGTGAAGTGTTAAACTCTCAGCAGAGTTCAATCCACATCCTTGCCAGCTGGGAGGAAGAAAGAACAACCTTCCAAAGAACATGTTGCACAGGGCTAATAAAAATAAGGATCAGTGCCTGCATACAACAGTTTGCCGTTAATGAAGTAAGCTTCCTTCGAGCAACCGATGTGTTTCTTGATTACTTAACAGTTACTTTCAGATCCTTGTGGTACCCGAGTTTTAGGATTCCTGGGATCGTGCAAAGGTTGTAGAGGGAGGGAGCTTAGAAGTCCATGGGTGGCTTAGAGTTTCGTCCAGCACACTTCCTATCTATCACAAAATGGTTTTGTCTCTTCCATACCTTTTTTAGTTACACCTAGGCATGAGAGGACTCTGTCAACATCAGAGTCTAGTTTGAAAGGCAGATTTCTAGAATGAAATTTCTTGTTCAGCAACAAAAAATGCCCATATAAATAAGCACAGATGTCAAGCCTCTTAACCTCGAAGATATTTTTAAATGATCCCTTTGCTTGCGTGACTTCCTTCTAAGTGTATTTATCCTGTGTTGTGGGCCTGTTTCAGCAAATACCCTTCAGCTTTGCTATTGAAACACAGCATAGCTGTAAGATTTATAGGAGATGACCTGGTCTTGGAGAGCAAGCTGCTGGATTTGGGCTGGGATGTTTCAGGGCCTTGGAGACTGGCAACCAAGTGAGAGCACCAAGGTGCAGGGACGTAGGAGCCACAGGAATAGGGACTGGCAGCTGATGGAAGAGTAAAAGGATTGATACAGAGCATGGACAGCTTCTCATTTGCAAAGGGAGAAAGAGTAGAGGAGATACAGGTCTAGTGGCCAGTGAGCTAGGAGGGTTTATAGAGGCTCCTTTCAAATGACAAAAAGACCAGGACATAGAAGTGGAGCCTTTCTTGGGCCCTTCTGACCCAAGCCTTCATTAACATCAGCCTCACCCACTACCCTTACCACAGCTTAGCATCCAATAATTACTCTCAATATGGAGCCAACTGACCAGGAAAATTGGTAGAAAGATAAAATCAAAGAACAGAGCCCCCAGGGAAATCTATCTCATTGTGCAGGGGCAGGAAGATTCCAAACAAAGGACCTCTTACGTAGCCCATGTTATCACACTAGCGTTTAAGAACAACCTTTTAGAAAACAGATAGGAATCACTAGGGGTAATGTGGCACAAGCCTAAATCCCAGTGTATAAGAGCAGAAGCAGGAGGATTGCCATAACTCAAGGCCAACTCATCTAGGTGATTCTAGACTGTTCAGTGTGAAACCCTCTCTCAGGACAAACAAGATTCCTAATGAGAATTCACAGACGCATGTCTTCTCTCTATAATATTCTCAGTACTTAGAAGAAAGAAAAGACAGTTTACCGTGCCAAAGTGAGAGTAATAGAAACTTGTAATCAGGGTTATGCATATAAAAGTAAGAGGGACTTACTATGATGTTTTATTTTCCTTCATGCCCATGGCTCAGTCCCAGTTCTCAGACCCACATGTTACAGTTCTTAGCAAACAAAAATGGCAACCTCTAGCCCATGACTTTCCTGGAACTTTCTCTGCCCCGTGGGACTGGATGCTGGTCTCCATGGTGCCACTTCTAGCGCCAAAATATTATCTGCCACTTGTCTAGATGTGAAGCTCTTTGAGAACAAGGAAATATATTCATTTAAAAATTGCCGGGTGGTGGTGGCGCACGCCTTTAATCCCAGCACTTGGGAGGCAGAGGCGGGCGAATTTCTGAGTTCAAGGCCAGCCTGGTCTACAAAGTGAGCTCCAGGACAGCCAGGGCTATACAGAGAAACCCTGTCTCGAAAAAAACAAACAAACAAAAAAAAATCTTCAGCCCAGAATCAAGTATAAAACAGACATTCCACTAATGTTGGATGAACGAAGGCACATTCTGAGAGGAGAAGAGAGTGACTGAAGGAGGGTTAAATACCCAGGAGTCCTTGTGTGGATACCCATCCACATGTGCTACCGCAGTACTCAGAGTCAGAGCCTGGAAGCCTGAACAAGCCAGGCCCAGCCGTCAATTAAAGGCACAATCAATAGTGAAAAGCAGATTTATTCAATGTGACCACATTGGGAAGAGGAACAAAGAAGCCCAGCGACACCTTTCCAAGTCTGTCTCGGGGTCTTGGAAAAAGGCATGCATAAATGCAGCTCCAGTCTCTGACCCTAACAACCTCTTATTACATGTTCATTGAGGAATTCCACTCAGAGGAGAAATGAGAGGAAGGCTACCTACCCAGACCATCTGTGAAGTCAGACAATGGCTTGGGAATGGCATTTAAAGCCCCCAATGCAGGTGGCTGTGTGGTCCTGGCATGGCCATCTTATGCCAGGAAAGAAGGGATTTGTGAATGCAGATAGAGGAGAGCACCTGGAGCCACACTCATACCAGAGAGACAGAGGGAGGGAGAGAGGGAGGGAGGGAGGGAGGGCCTGTTTGCCCATCAACTAGGTAATGTAGACCTTGCAGTTGTGATAATCAAAAGCTAAGTACAGCCAAATATCCCTTATAGAATAAAACGTTCCCCTATTGGGAACACAGTTGAGCAGGCAGGGACTGCAGCGACCCCTGTCACCACCTCTATCTTATGTCTTCCGGAACCATGAGGCAGAATGGTAACTCATGAGTGCATGAAGCATTCGTTCTGTCTTTAGAATGCAGAGAAACAAACTACTTGCTGGGCTTTTAATTTGACAGCCTGATTACTTTAAGGTGTCCCCATGGAGACTGGCAATCAGACCCATTAATGTGAAATTTTAATAGACCGTCAGGGAACATTCCTCCTAAGAACATGTTGTCCAAGGAACTTGGCATCGCTCACTCTAAATGTCACCACACACCCACCAGTATCCCGAGGTCAACCAGAAGTACCGTCCTTTAATGTGGAGATGACAGTATTGACAGCCACTGGTACCCTCTAAGAATCCCTCTACAACAATTCACTGCCATAAGTATGTTTCCTTCCAGGGTCTCCAAAGGCTTTCCAGCTCTAAGGTCAGTCATACAACAAGCCTCAAAAGGCCTGACCAGGGGACACAGAGCTTTCTTATCTGTCACTGGTTACAGTTATCTCTGCTTAGCATATTGAGAAAACATATCAAGGGCTCAACTCTAGCTGGGGTCTTGGGACTGAAGTGAACCCCTGCCACAAGGCCCAAAGGCTGGTATCGATCAATCAGTGGGACCTTCTCCTCCGGCCAAAGAAAACCCACATCCTGGACAGGCTCTCATCTCCAGCTCCAACAAACATGCGTCACATTGAAAAGGCATCTCCAAGTGCTCCAGGTCCTACGCAGTGCTGTTTGTGCTGGGAAAGCTCATGGCCAGCCAAGCATTCTTTGCATTCTTCCTGGGTTTAAGTCATAAAGCCACCATAGTCATACTGCAAGGATAAAATGGTACACATTTAATAAAGAGAAATGAGGGTTGTTTTTTTTCTGTGTGAGTCCCTGAGCAGGACAAAAGCAACCTAGTCACAAACATAAAACATGTGTTCCCACATGTGTGTAGCTTAATTTCCCTCTCATGGAGAATATATATAAAATAAATCACATAAACACACGTATGCAATGTGTGCATGTATGTATGTGTGTATGTGTGTGCATACATGTTCTTTTATTTGTGTATAGCTTATTGCCCCTCCATGAAGGATATGTATATTTTAAAAGAAAACACAAAAAAACTTATGTATATGCATATGTATGTGTGCATACATATTCCTATATATGTTATGTAACTCATTTTTTTCTATCATGAAGAATGTATACAACACACACATGCATGCACACACACACACACACACACACACACACACACATGTACACATATCCCTACATTTGACCTTCCATATTCACTAGAATTGTATCTATGTCCCCACCCTGAATGGGTACTAAAACCCATGAAGGCTTCAATCCTTTATAAACAAATGACATGGAATTTACATATAACTTCCACACATCCAACCAACTCTGGCTGCTCTGTATTACCCAATCCAGTATATTGCTGCTGCATGAATGGTTGTCATACTGTGCTGGATAGGGAATAATGATAAGAAGAACGCCTGTGCAGGTTCAGGGAGGTCCCCTGAGGGATCTGTGCTTGGCTGAATCTATAGATGTGCAATCTGTAGAAGTGGGGGGAGGGCACAGAGGCAGAAGGCTGGGCCAGTCTTCATTTCTCACTGTGACTGCTAACGTATGCTCAGCAGCTTAGATATTTCTCTTTGGATAGAAACACTTAGATCCAAAGTGTGTAATTTTCTCTATATGCCCGAGTAGCTACAGCATTCTTAGGAGCAGAGGTGTGGCATATCAGGCTCTGGTATATTTCAGGTGTTGCAGCAGTATGAATATAATTTCTGCCTGTGATGAGGAAGGAACCAAACTTCCTGAGTTGCTCTCTATAAATTGTAGGTGTAGCTTTATCAGAACTGGCTACATTGCTGATCAAAGGAAGGAGAAAAAACCTAGACCATGGGCCTTTAAAAACAACAAAATAAGCGAACAAACAAACACTGTAAAAACAGATTACATAAAGAAGTAATCTGTGGTAGAAGCTAAAAAACATTGGGGCTTGGCCTTCAGACTTGAGCCAGGCTGGGCAGCTTTCTGGCCATGTGGCCTTGGACAGAACGCTTCCCCTTCCAGTCCTCGTCTGTTGAATAAGAATAAGGAAATGCAACAGTGCTTACCAGAACTGAATGAGGCAATCCATCAAAGTCTGTGGGCCTGGTAAGGGATTGCCCAAGTGCCAAGGAATCTTTTTTTTCCCTTCAAAGATAGTATTTTTGTCAGCATTGTTGCAGGCACACACATTTCTGAATCAGACTGATTTCAGTGGCAGATAATGGAGAGGACTCAGGAATAGATCAATTTGCCATGATCAGCACAGTGTAGCTTAATGGTATGTGTCTGAGCTGTAGTCATGGTAAGCTGACCAGCTTTATAATAATAATAATAATAATAATAATAATAATAATAATAATAATAATAATAAACATAATATGTTGTATAAAATATATATATGTTGATTTCTCTGAAGACTTCTCTCAATGGGACAAATTTCAGCCAGCTATTATGACATCACCAACACAGGTCTGGAAAAAATGCAGGTGCTACAGCAATACTAATTTGTGTGTGTATGTGTGTGTGTGTGTGTGTGTGTACCATTCTACAAATTAATCTCCACTGGATAATAATTGCAAAATAGAATAAAAATCAGGAATTGATAAGCTATAATATAAATTAGTTAGTTAGAAATTTATATAGCTTAGTTTTTGGTAATAGCTGTGTTTGCCTTCAAGTTGTGAATTTAACAGTGTTCTCACAGACCAGTAGAAGCCACCTTCAGTATGCCACTGTTTCTCTTTGGCATCATAAAAGTACAAGATCATACCATGGATCAGCAAATTCAAGCCCACCCTTGAGAGCCAGCACGGGAAATGCAGTTCTGAATGGTCTTTTATTCTGTGGATTTTGGATGAGCTATGTACTTGAGGTTTCACATTCTCCCCTGTATTTCTTTGACTAACAAAATGATTATTGAAAAAAAAATTATTCATGGAGCCAACTACATGGAGCTTTGTTTCATCTTTGGGAAAATCATGAAGCTGTAGATAAAGCTGAATTTCTTACTTAGGCTTATCCACTCTCTTTATTGGTCATTAGAAAACTCTATAAAATAATTCTTAAAAGAGAAGGTTTTATTTTCTTTCTTTCTGAAAGGTCCAAAAGAAAATGGGGTTCAGATACCAGGAAAGGGACCTGCAGGTGGCCTGTGGCCACTTCCACAATCACAAGTGATCTATGGGCTGTCTGGTCTCTGACTGACAGTCCCATTTCAGCAAGACAAGAGAATTTCAGAAAACAGAAACCTGTTTAGCAACCCGGACCAAAACCTAGTAACAGGCAACATTTATGATCAAAACTGTCAAAGGGTCCAAAGCCAAGCAAAACAGTATTTCAGAGTTGGCTTAAGTCAAAGAAATGCCATGGTGCTGGGGCCAAGCAGAGGTTAAGAGTTGAGGAGGGCAGGCTGTGAATTGCAGGAAAAGTGACGGTTCCCTGTTAGAATCCCACATTGAAAATATATGGCACTGTTAAAGAATTTTTTTAAGACATTTTTAAAACCCAGTCAATTTTTAGCAGTGTCTTAAGCCCATTCTGGTCATATATTGTGAATTAGGTAGAAGTATTTATAGAGAAATAATTGTTTGGAATGTCATTTACAAATAAAACAATACATCATGTTCCTCTCACTTTATAAATTATGTGTTGTTTTATATTAGAGGAATGGGTGGTCTTTTAGTTATCCTAAGAAAATTGTCTTCATCAAGAAAGTCAGTATGAGATTGGTTGTTTGTGAACTTTCTCAGATAAAATGTTTAAGATTTTGAAGGTTCTTGCAGGACAATGCTGGGGAGTGGTGATTTTGTGAGACATCATTCTAGCCTCATGAGTCATCATCCCAATACTATGAGTCATCATCCTAGTACCATGAGTCATCATCTTAGCATCATGAGTCATCATGTTAGCATCATGAGTCATTATCCCAGCACCATGAGTCATTATTATGAGTCATCATCTTAGCACCATGAGTCATCATGAGTCATCATCCTAGCATCATGGGTCATCATCTGTGCTGGTTAGTTTTTTTTTCTCAATTGACACAAGCTATGGTCATCTGCAAAGAGAAGAACCTTAATTCAAAAGATGCCTCTATAAGATTAGCCTGTGGTCAAAACTGTGGAAATTTTTTTTTGATTAATAATTGGTAGTGGACAGCCCACTTTAGACAGAGCCTTCCTTGGGCAAGATGGTTTTGAGGTATATAAAAGGCAAAGTGAGCAAGCCATAAAAGAACAAACCAGGATCTACAAGCCTGTCAATTTTCAGCTCTTGTCTCCATGTTTTGTCCTTGCACTTCAGTCCTGACGTCTTCAATGATGAACTTTTCCTCCTCAAGTTGGTTTTGGTCATAATGTTTATCACAGCAATAGAAAACAAACCAGAGCATTGTCCCAGCACTGTGGGACATCATAGAATAGCCTGTCAGCACCACTAGGGGAGCTGTCTAAGCAGATTACCCGACTCCATGCCCAAGTGTCTTAATCAGGTCTGGAAGGAGTGCTGAGAATCTAAATTCATGGCCAATTCCCATGTTAGCTCACATGCATCTGGTCCAAGGATCAAACTATGCAAACCATTAACTTAGACGTTATAGATAACGAGTGGGTTGAAACATTACCTATTCAACCAGGAAGCCTAAAGTGATCACTAATACTAGGCCAGACCCAGGAATCTAAGGAGAAGGAGGAGTTAAGCCAGTTTGAAAATAATTTATGAGTGGAAGTTACTCAGGTCTCAAGTGCTACCAAGCTCAGTCTGAAAGACAAGAAGGATTGTCTGGTTCACTGTGTGCATTTCAGCTCGGGTCCACGGAATGATTGAGGGTCTGCTTCAGGGTCCATGACCTTGGCAGGAGAGAGCCTGTTCTGCCTTGGTTTGTGGCAGCCTTCTCCCATGCCATTTCTCGGCTGGCCATACTGAAATGTCTCTGACAATGAGTAGCCCATCTGGGAAGAAAGCAGCATTGTCACTTGTGACTGCTAGCTAATACCATTTCTACTGCCATCCACAGCCTCTTTCAACATGCTCTTGGTCTCCTCTAGGAATAAGTTTTCCTTCAGGATAGAGAGTATTTTCCTCCCAGCTCCATCTCTCAGCTTCCCAGACCCTCCCACATTACATAGCACTCACAGATCCTGGGAAAAGTGAGGGCTTGAGTCATTCCTGCCCCATATCCCTCTGCCAAGCCTACGGTAAGCCTGATTCACAGAAAACATTCATTTTTCCTTAACCATCCAGTGCCCTCCACGGCTAACTTACTTCCTGGAAACTTCTCTCCTCTAACAAGTGAATGTTCTGGTGGGTTTGAAAGGCAAACAGATCCTAGCCTCATGGATCATATTTATCTTTAGATTTCTCCTGTAATGGAGAAAAATGTTCTTTTTAAAGAATGATTCCAAAACTTAATTGAACAGAATCCCCTAGGGATATAGTTGTTGTTGATGGTTAGTTGGTTGGTTGGTTGGTTGGTTGGTTGGTCGGTTAGTTGGTTGGTTGGTTGTTTTTTAAATACCAGTTGCTATGTACTGGTCCAGAAAATACAAATTCCATTGGAACTTGGGGCTATGTGCGAATATGCACTGCCTAAAAAGTGACTCTGATGCATGGCCTTGCCCAAGAACAACTGAAAACTTCATAGTACCCAACTGGAATGGAGCCTTGGACCTGATATGCTTCACAGAGAAGCATGTCACTTTAAAGAAAAATTGTAATCCATAACTATAACAGCTTTGATCTGCATAGTGTTTGCTTGTTTTCAAATGACTTTTGTAATAATTCTTTTCATCCAAACTTTCTTTGGAAGGGAGAGCCAGGACATTTATCAGAGGCAACATGCTGTCTCTTGGATGTAGCTATGGAACAGAGATGGGAGCTACAGCCTTACCCCTCTTTGCAAGTCAGTTTCTTGTTAGTGTGATAAAAATACCTGAGACTACTAATGCAGAAGAAGAAAGCTTTGTCTGGACTGATGATTTTAGTCCATGATCGTCTGGCTCTCTTATTTTAGATCTGAGGTAGTGCAGGGCATGAGAGTAGGAGGAGGTCTGATCATCTCAAGATGATTGGGAGCTAATAGATGGGAAAGACAAGGAGTCCCAGTTCTTCTCTCAAGTACATACCCCAATAGGTCATGCTTCTGAAGCAGTCCTACAACAGTGTCTGGGGGTCAGAACCAACCATTCAACACATGAGTCTTTGGAGTGATTCAAGAAGCTTCCTGTCTAGTATAGTTTCCAATACTCCATTGTTGGTGTGTGTGTGTGTGTGTGTGTGTGTGTGTATGTGTGTGTGTGTGTGTGTGTGAGAGAGAGAGAGAGAGAGAGAGAGAGAGAGAGAGAGAAACAGACAGACAGACAGACAGACAGAAGAAAGAGCTTTTATTCTTCAACTCTGCCATCCTTTTTAATAATGAACAATTTCCCCACTGCGGACAATGAAGGCATGAATAGGAGCAGAGAGTGTAATTGCTCGTGGGGCTGGGACAGGTCCTGAGGTCTAACTGAGTGAGTTCTAAGCTAGACAGAAGGCCTGGGTGTGTGTGCTTCAGAGAGAGAGCAGTTAGGGGTTTTATATATTCTAATATATTCTTAGCTTCCCCTCATGTGTGGAAAAGTGGCTTAGTCTATAAAAGAAAGTTTCCCCCTCCATCCTTCCTCCCCCCTCTCTCTTTCCCTTCCTCTCTCAAACGTACAAGGTGGACTAGTGGAAAGTACACTAGACAGGAAGCTAAAGGCAGGTCAGGTAGGAGGCCTGGCAACAGATACTGAAGACAGCAACAAGAACACCACAGTCTAGAGGGAGAATCTCTCATTGCCAAACATGCTTGGGCAGTGAAGCAAGCTTATGGCCATGGGTCAAGGCACTCAAGAGTCTAGATGTGGGTGGCTACTAACAGAAGGCCTAGAAGCTCCCACCAGGCGGACACTGCATACGTACTTTCAGTCACCTTGAACAAGGCTTGCCATCTGTAAAGAGTTAGCTGATTAATCTGTATGCATGCCTTGCAGCAACAAAATCTATCTTTGGCAAATGAATAGGAAAAAGGGCTGTGCCGCTGTAGTGCAGCAGGGATGGTGGAGTTTCCAGGTGAATGTGCACTGTCTTCAGCACCAAGTCTGTGTTAGCGTCTTACGGCAAGTGACACCCACTTGGAGAAGGAACAGCTTGCACAGTTTGCTCAGCAGTATGAACCCACCATCAGCCCGTGAGCTTCATGGCTGGTCCCACTCATTGCCAACACAGCTAACAACACCCATCCATGTTAGTCATCAGGTTCCAGAGTGTTCAGTTAATAGTTCCTGTTGACCCTCTTCTTGGGCCCTTTTTGTTTATCATCTCTCCGGATGGAAAATGGACAGAAAGTGTGTGACACACTTGCTTGTTATCAGAGGTGTCTTTCCTATTGTGAAAGGATTTCAGATGAGCTCAGACACCCAGACTGCTTCTGCCACCACCACCACCACCACCGCCCCTGCCCGTCCCATTCACAAAGGAGTTTCACCAGCCTAACAGAGACAAGAAAATTAAGGGCTCTCACAGTAGAAGGAAGTCAAGTGAGGTTGGGAAGAGAGTCTATATAAATGCAGCACACAACGCCTGTCATTTACAGCTAGCTCCTCCATCAGTCACTGCTGGAGCTGCGTTGTTATGTGGAAGCTGTCTGTACATTTACTAGGGGATGCTATTGTCTTTGTCATGTAGATAGGAAAGGAGAAGGGTGTGTGGCAGTTTGGTAAACGGACTTAGCATTGCCACTGAAGTGTTGAAGTAGGGTAGAAAAATCTCTTGTTCTAGCTAAAAACATTCATGAGGGTGAGCTGAGTCCAATCAGACACCCAGGGCTCACTGGAACCGGCAGCATCATTTCATTTGCATTTGCAGCAATCTCTATGAAGGAGATGCAGATGCTGTCAGATACAGATGATCTTGGGTTTCAAATTTTAACCCATGGGCCTGGAGAGATGAACAGAACAGCAGTTACAAGCACCTGCAGTTCCTCCAAGAATCCTAAGCTTGGTTCCCAGCACCTATGACGTGAAGCTCACAGCCACCTGTCACCTGTTCTAGGGGTTTACATACCCCCTTTAGACCTCTGTGGGTATCCACGCTCATCTAACACACACACACACACACACACACACACACACACACACACACACATTCACAAATAATTTTTAACACAGAAGATGTACCACTTTCATACTGACATAAAATGTTAAAATGAGCTACTGACGATCATGAGGCAGTCTACTAGCTAGACTATATAATTCGAACCAACAACCACCCTAGGCCTCAGCTCTTCTGATTACCATCAAATCCTGCTGCCTTTTTGGTATGATCTATAAAAGGTTGAGCAAAAGAAAAAAAAATCACTTGTGAAATTCTTAACTATAATAACATACAGTTCTTTTCAATGATATTTATGTCAGCCACGTTTAAGATCTTTAATTTAAACTAGCAATTTGCAAAACACACTCTGCTGTGGCCTTCATGGATCTATATGGAAGTGATGTATGGACATTAGTGATTACTGTTCAAAGGGACCATCACTTCTCAGTTGTTTGCAGGTGTCTCATGTGTGTGTTTGTGCATACGTGCATGAGCACCTATGGATATATATGCAGAGGGCAACCCGGTATCATTTCTCATAGCCCTTCTACTTTTTGTTTGAGATAGGATTGCTCAGACCGAAACTTCACCCAATGAGCTAGGCTAACTAACCAGGAAAATCCAGGGATTCTCCTGGCTCTTCCACTTCTCCTACCACAGATAGAATTAAAGATGCATGTTTAGCTTTTTACTGGGTTCTGGGTATCCAAATTTATGCCCTCATGTTTGTAAGGCAAGCTCTTTACTGACTGAGCTAACTCTATAGTCCTTTGTGTATTTTTAGGTGAAGAACTTTTCTCGACACTGTTCTTTCTGTATTTTGGGTGCAGAGATCCTGGCAAGAAGGTAGCCACATACATTTTGGGAGCTATATCCTGTGCCAACTGAAAGAATGCTCCCGGGCTGCAGGAGGCAGCATCCTGACAAGACCCTTATGTGTTGGAGACTCTCCTAGTGGTTGAGGTCGTGTCCGTTCCTTCTGGGTCTTCATGTGCCTAGTACCTTACAGGTTTTAGGTAATGACTACCAAGAAAGCCAATATCATTGCTTACTGATCACAAACATTGATTTAGGGTCAGAAGATCCTAGGTTCACGTCTTCTCCACTCTTCTTATGGAAACTTGTGTGGCAAGATGCTTGCTTTCCTCTTTTACATCTCCAATTGTCAAAAACAAGTCTCCCTGTGCTTCTTGTGATTAAAAATCTAATCTTGCATTAGATACACAGCACACATGACATGAGGCCTCACTAAATTGTAGTTCTTAATATTATTGTGAACATACACAGACAGAAGACCTTTAAGAGAGAATTCCAATAAGCAGGTTCGATATTTGATGCAGAGAAAAGAACTAAATACAGAAGGACCTAGAACTGTGCCATCTGCTCTAGTGTACGTCCTGTTAAACTTCCCATCTTTCATAATGCAGCGAATAGAATAGCATCCGGCTATGCATTATTCTCTTACTCTTTGTTTTTGTTTTTGTCTTTTTGGACACAGGGTCTCCTGCATGTGGCCCAGAATGATCTTGAGCTTCTTATCCTCCTGCTTCCACCTCCTGAACGTGCTACCTTGACAGATTTATGTGGCACTGGGGTTTGAACCCAAATGTTTCATGCCTGCCTGCTAGGCAAGTGCTCCATCAACGCTGCATCCCCAGCCCTCCTTATCTCTCTTATGTAAAAGTTCTGAGGCTGACAGCTCAGCCTGATCTGTGAGGAAATGTTCAAGTTCTCAACATAACTGTGCTAACAGTCTTGTGCCTTTGCAAGTACACTCGGCTCTTGTCAGCCCCCTCCGGTCCCCAGCTCCCATTTTTCATGGTTAACGGGCTGTCACCATTATCTAGCCATCTCCAAATAGCAGCAAGTGCAGTGTGCAGACCTCGATGTAGATAGCATTGGAAGCAGCTGACACATTGTCACCACAGTTGGGGCAAAATGGCAGTGCTGAGTGACTGATGGGACCTTGTAGGGCAGCCTGCCCTCCATTGGTTTTGCATGAATTTTCAGAATTGCATCTTCTTCACAGGCTGGGATACTGCAGGATGCTGCTGTAGTGCCTGGAAGTATGTACTCTGGGTGAGCCTTACTCCCTAGGATTATCAGAACCCGGGGCATCTGATTCACTGCTTAGTTCTTTTTCCTCTTGGGGATCCATGGCCTTGAAGGTGAAGAAAAGGAAAGAGACTCCAACCCAGAGGAGGCAGAGTGATTGGTGGTGTTAATCAGATAGATGCCCCACGGTCCCACATCAGGACGGAAAATGTGTTTGAGATTAGCACATTATCAGGAAAATGCTTGCACTTATCTTATTCCGTGAATGAGGTAGAAGCCATTCTTCCTTGTTCACAGCAGCACACCAGTGAGCCAGACCTGGAATCAGAGGCTGTTGATATGTTACCAGATTTGGGGGGGGGGAGTAATTTTTGCCTGTTTCTGTTGCCACATCAGCTAGAATGTACTGGGTCCCTACAGGGTATAGGCATGGTGGAATAGCTCCAGTCTCAACTGGACAATTTTTAACTCTGTCCTGGAGGCGTATTGGAAAGTGAAAGCACTGAGTTAGACAAGCTGTCCTGGGCCTGCAGAGATGGCTCAGCTAGTAAAGAATTTGTGGAGTTCAATCCCCAGAACTTATGTAAAAGGCCAGGCATGGTATACATTCTTCCATGGTGCATGTACATAATCCCACTGCTAGGTAAGTGGAGACAGGAGGCCAATAGCTAGAGGTGGATGGCTAGCCTGAATGGAGAGCTCCAGGTTCAATGTGAAAGTGTCTCAGAAAATGAAGTGGAGAGGTGACTGAGGAAAAGCCTTGAATTGACCTTAGGTACACACACACACACACACACACACACAGAGTCATATATATATATATATATATATACATGCGCCATCCCTGTGCAAACACATGCATGCATACATACACAAAAAGGAAGGCTGGAAGGAGGGAGGGAAAAGAGAGAAGGAGAGGGATGAGAAGAGACTAAAGAATTGGTCCTGGTGTTTCTTCAGCATCCCTTATGTGCATGTCCCAACCAAGACAGGTACCCATATCCTGCTCCCTCCTGAGCCTGCATTCAACCACTTTGAAGCTCTGATGTGTCTGGTTTGATCCTCTCCAGCCCATTCACCATCCCTAGTCCCCTAAACTGAGTCTCATACTAGTTGACTACATCCCAGCAAACCTCCTGACTTCCACCCTTTCTCCCCCGATGTGAACTCAGACACATTCTAAATGAGGACATGGCCCTATTTAACCCTGCAGAGTCTCCCTGGCCTTGAAGAGACATCTTGGGTGGAAGGGGCCTCTACTTACCCACTTCCTTCCCTCCTTATACCATATCTGTACTTCCTTAAATGTGGTACATCCCCTTCTGTGCCTCCACATGCCTCCACATAATCTCCATCCTCTATCTAGAGCTATTTTCTTCCTGGTTTCATATAGCAGTTCCTGTGTGTGTTTCAAATGCAATATGGCTGTCACCTTCCAGGAGTCGACCTTGACTTTCTCCATGTGGTTCCACTGAGCCAGACTATGATTCCCACCCATAAGACTCCAGGATTTTCCATCTCTTCTTCGTGTCTTTGCACACTGGTAGCTGCCCTTTAGGTCTATTTGATGCCTCTAGTATAGCTCAGGGAAAGCATTGGGAGTTTACTCATCAAACAGGTGGAATCTAAACAATAAAAGTGGGGTGGGGATAAAGGGATGCCGCACACTGCAATCTATGTCATCTGTGCTATCCCTTAGGGCACGTCTCATGATTAAACACTCCTAAGTAGGCCAGATAGTATTTTCAGAGAATTCTGAGTTCTGCTTTGTAGTCCTAATTACTCCTTGTTGCCCCCACCCCCGCCATGGACTCATATGTGAACAATCAAAGGGAGAGTATTTTTGGAAATGTTGACATGGATGTATATAGAATTCCAGAAAAGACAGATGTAGTAGAAGCATAGTTGCAGCTTTCTGAAAGTGAAAGAGTTTGAATTTTGTCATTCAACCGGCATGACCAAAGAATCATTATGCAAATTCAACCAGATGTCTAAAAGCCTTTGACCTACCTGAACATGCAGACTAGGACTCACATGTTTTATGTCTGTCCAATTTCCCAATAAGCAAGAGGTTGGGAGTGTGCCCCGGCTGCTTGCGAGATAGCAGAACATGCAGACAAACAGACTGATGTGTTGATCCGTTCTGGAAAAGGGGCCGGCCTAGAGCAGTGGAGCACACTCCTTCTGCTTTCTAGCTTGCCTTGGGGATTGTGCAGTTTAAGTGAGCAGCCACCACAGATAAAGAGGGAACTGGAATTCCATTGCTGTCATGGTATCATAACCACCTTCCAGGCCATCCCTTTACAGGTCAGTGACATCATGTTACTACAGTAGACTTCCAGGGCTGCTGTGTCATACATCTCAACACAAGTGGCTCAAACAGCAGAACCTGTCTCCCCAGTCTGGAAGCCAGGAGTCAGAGATCGCCATGCTGGCAAGGCCAAGCTTCCCCTGAAGATGTTAGGGGAGGAGGCACCTCAGCCTTCTCTCCTAGTTTCTGGGAGTTTCCAGGCTTGCACCACCACCATTCTGGCTCACATGTGTTTTGCATGAGATATGTCTATATCTAGATTTCTCGTTTTCATAAGGATGCCAGATGCATTGGATTAGGGGCACACCCTCGGCATCAGTACCTCATCTTAACTGATTGCATCTGCAATAACTCTGTTTCCTAATAAGGTCACATTGGATGGCACTAGAGGGTAATATGACTACATACACATTTGGAGGCATGCACGAATCGTGGCTCCACGGTGACCATTCTGGGAGGTAGCCATGTGCCTATTAGCTGTGCATTCAGCCAGAGACCTATCTGGAGAGATGACTTCAGGTAACAAGGCCTTTAGAGGATGTGATGTAATCTCATACTCCCCCGGGAGCTATTTATGGCCCACAAGCCTGTGAACATTTGAATGTGTTCAAGCAGAAAAGACAATGAGCCAGACAGACTTCTCCGCCCACTTAGGAGCACTCGTGTGGCTCAGCCGCCCCTTCCTCCAGCTCCACAACTGATTTGATATGGGGTGGGCCTGGCGCTTCAGGTGGAGGAGCGTCTCCAAAACACCATGTGGGTGTCAGTTCCTTAATGAGTCCCTAAATGGTCCAAACACAGAGGCCCACGAAGATATTAGATCATAGATAACCAGCCTTCCAAGCTCCTGGGAACCCAAATGCATACAGTATTGTGATAGTTAAGGATTACTAAACTTGGATCTTGTTACTCTGCACAGCCTGGAGTAGACACTATGCAAAACCCTGTGAACAGGAGCTGGAGAGATGGCTCAGTGGTTGAAAGCACTTGTTGCTCTTGCAGAGGATGTAGGTTCAATTCCTAGTAATACTGTAACTCTGGTCTCGGGGGATTCCAAGTTCTCTCCTGGCTTCTGAGAGCATCAGGCATATACGTGGTACTCATATATATGTGTAGGCAAAACATTCATACATGGAAAATATTTTTTTTAAGTTTGTGAACAAAAAACCAAGCATGATTTCCAGGTCCCTCCCCTTCCCCTGGCTTCTCTTCTAGAAGAGGAGACTGGCCTGCTTTCTGGTGTCTTATCCATACACAACAGATCACAGCTGCTTGGCAGGCATTGACTGTACCTGTGTGGAGAAATACCCACCCTATTCTGTTGTAGACATCCTTTGAAGAAGATCCCATGAACAACCCAGTGCCTGCTCAGGGGATGTAGAAGCCTTCTGCACCCACTTACTTTCATCATTATGAATATGCAAAAAAAGACAGAAATGGGCAATCCTGGGGCAAAGGAAGCTGAAACCAGCTATCCCACAGCATGAACTTCATTAGGAGATAGAACCTCATAGCCATTAAGTATGGAGGGGCATGGTTAGAGCTTAAGCTGCAAGAGCATTGCAGATATATGAGAATATTGGGAAGACAGCTTAAAGAGAAAGAGTGAGAAAGAGAGCCGGCCTGTACTTCGGGGACAGGGATCTCAACAGGCACAAGAGAGTCTCTTCGAAGAAAGCCTCTAACTTTATAACATTTTCCCAGGTGTTGGGGGAGCCTGGCTGGCACTCAAACCCACCCAGTTTGGAGGTAGATGTCAGGGTTGATTGTTCAGTGCAGCAGGTAAGGAACAACAGTGTTTATAAATCCCTAGTGCAACCTCAGAATGCAGAGACCAGAGTGGCAGAAGAGACACAGGCTGATGGTGGGGTGGGGGTGTCAGCTGGAGCCTGTGAGAAAGTGGCCCCCATTTCTCATCTCCCACTGCCTTTTCTTGCTTCTTAAACCATTTATTGTGGCTGTGTCGAGGATGACACATTTGGAGGCATCCCCGCACCCTGGTGGAGAAGTGGGGTACTACCTTCTCTTTCCTTCATCCAGAATCTCACTGCTTTGTGTAGTTTGCCCTATGGTAATGTTCTCTGCATGTACCTGGCAGGACATGGATCTCAGATGGGTTTCACTCGTTTCTGATTTCCCAGTACCCTGTGTAGAAGCTGGCTTGTGCTCACTTGGTCTTTGGTTCACAGTTATTGAATGACTGACTGAGATCCTGCTTTAGTCTTTATTAGCACTCTTCTTAAGTGTCCTAGAGGATATAAGTAACTAGAATTGATGTCTTTATAAGAGAATTTCTTTAGTAAGCAAAGAAGAGCCTCCCACACTCCCACCATCGTGGTATAATGGAAAGAGCACCCTTGACAGAGTCAGTAGACTCCAGCTCCAGTTCACATTCGCAGGCTGTACGTTCTGTGACCAAGGCTTACCTTCCCTGATCTGAGCCTCAGTTGGATAACTCAAAAAGAGGCCCTTTGCTTATCCCTGAGAATGACTGGAGGAAGTCTAAGAGGGTAACAGATGTGAAGGCGCCGTGAGACAGTGCTGTATGAAGTGCAGGTGTTGCTATAGCACCAGGTGGTATCTGAAGCACGGTCAGTCAGTCAGTCAGTTGGTGGAATGGGCCGGAAATGTCATTTGTTTCTGAACTGAGTGACATGTGCTGGGCAAGTAAGCATTCTCAGGGATTAGAGGTTGGCCTGAACTTGCAGGAGCTGCCATTTTAGATGGGCAGAGGGAGAGAGGGCAGCCTGAATATCTTAGCATCTAAGATCAAGGAACTGGTGTGTGGGAAGGTCAGAGAACATGCCCTGTGACTGTTGGAGGAAGCTGGAGGGACCTGTGATCATTCTGCCTGTCATGGAGTAGGCAGAAGGTGTTTTTCAGTTCCTAAAACCGGGCTAGATTGCTGGTCATGGTCTATACGTATGCTGTTATATCCAGTGATTGTTCTGTTCTAACGCTGCAAGACCAAGCCGCAGGAAGCCACTTGCTATTCTCTGGACATCCTTCATGCTTGTAGCCCTGTCATTGCTTTGCACACACTCCTTACTTTTGATCAGAATGCTTCCTTTCAACCATTGGTACCTGCTCATCTTTCAAAAGTCAGCCCCGCTATGAGTTTCTTTGCACTGGACTATACAGCCCCCCCCCC
>NW_022196913.1:50313003-50321906 GCF_008632895.1 Mastomys coucha | reverse complement strand
ACACACACACACACAGAGAGAGAGAGAGAGAGAGAGAGAGAGAGAGAGAGAGAGAGAGAGAGAGACTTATTCAGCTCTTAGATCTCTCCCTGTATAGTGTGACAGTTCCACTGGCATCTCTGTCTCCTGGAAACCAGGGGCTCCAGCCTGCTCAGCATTGTACCTCTAGAGTCTGCTATAGTGTGTATAACTTATTCTGTGCATATGCTCAGTGACTAAGGGAAACCTTTCTTCAAACTTGGCATTCTTGACATGGAAAAGCTGGCCCCTCTCTCTCTTCGCCAGTAGGAAGAGCAATATCTGAATCACCACTGAGAACCATACAGACAGTGTGGTGAACATTGAAGTCACATACTCCATTAAGAGCCATTCTCCAGACCTTAGAGGGGATAGCCTGGTTCAGTCCAGCAGAATTGTCTCAAGCTACTATCTCTGACATAATTTTAGCTTCGGATGGCATGTGTATAGGGTGACAATGAAATATTGTAGGCCAAGTAGCTTACAAATAACAGAAATGTTTAGCCTATGGGAGTCTAAGATCGAGGCAGCAAAAGGTTTGATGTCTAACAAGGCCTATTTCTGGTTCCTAGATGCCACCTCCTCGCTCTGTTCACATGGTTCTTTAACAGCACTCCTCAGGGCCACTTTTATCTGGAAACTCATCCCATTTCTCTGCTGTCTGCTTCCGGTGGTCTAACCACCTCCCAGTGCTCTAACATGGGGGCGGAGGGGGTCAGACCTGGAAGAGAAGTAGAATTTAGAATGTGGAAGACAGAGATAATGGTGGAGTGCTGTCTACTAACAGAAATGGTAAATCATAGTGTGAAGGTTTAAATGAAAAATGACCCCATAGGCTCAAGTATTTGAATACTTTGTCCCCAGTTGGTGGCTTAAGAGGCGTGGTCTTGCTGAAGGAAGGTCACTGGGGATGTTCCTTAAGGGGATGAGAGTTTCAAGCCTCTTAGCACTTCCAGGGTGCTGTCTCTGCTTTGTGCGTGTGGTAGAGGTGTGATCTCTCTTCCTGCTCCTTCCAAGCCGCTTAGCTCCTGCTGTCCTGCCTTCCTGCTATGCTGGAGTCTTATCCCTTTGGAACCTTAAACCACAACAAACTGTTCTTTCCATAAGTTGCTTTTTGGGCCATAGGCCATAGTGTTTCCTCACACACAGCAACAGAAAAGTAACTAAATGCGTAGGATTTCTCTTGACACTTTTCCCCTCTAAAGCTACAGGGATCTTGTAGTATAATTCTTGAGCATACTGAAAATTCATAGATGCTGCTGTTTTAATTAATTGATTGACTAATTAGTTGTTTCATTGTTCTTACAAATTATTTATTTTTAGACAGCATTTTGCTATGTAGTTCCGGCTGGCCTGGAACTTGCTATGTAGACCAGGCTAGCCCCATGGTAGAGTTCCATGTGCCTTTGCCTCCAGAGTGCTAAGATTAAAGGTGTGTACCAGCCCAGCTCAGTGAGAGAGTTTTCAAATGAGATCCCCACATCATCCTATTTTTTTTTTTTTTTTTGAGGCTCATCTTTCAGGAATAGCACCAGGTCTCTTCACACACAAACTTCCTTGAGTCCCTTGAGTATCTGTAAGTGACAAGGCTTTCAAACTGAACAGTCCCAAACTGGGATGATTTGGACACCAAAAAGTTTAACTGGATATCAAAACTTTTTTTAAGGGCCCTCACAACTTTTCAACTATCCAAGATTCTGGGAGGAGGCATGTAAATTATGTGCTTGAGACATTTATTTTTGTGTTCTAAGTTCTTAGAAAGAGAAACGATTTTAAAAGGTGATAATTTTTAATTAAAAGGTGACTCTCTCTTGACACATTATCCTTTTGCCTTTGATAAAATGAATGTTAGCGCAGCCTGTCTCTGATCTTATTCTCCTGTCCACACCCTTACTCCTACACAGCCATTGCTGGCCTCACCACCATCAGTGTGTGCTTGTAGTCACTGCTTGGTGTAAGCTACAAGCCATCAAAATTAGTTTAAAAAGAGTTAACACAAGTTTGGCAGTTTAGTCATCACAACACTCACTTGGGAGGCCTAGGTGGAAGATCCCAAGTTCGAGGTCAGCCTGGGCTACCTAGTGAGTTCAGGCCCAGCCAGGGATATGTAGCAAGGCTGGGGTTTCTTGTTTTCTTTTGTTTTGTTTGTTTTGTTTTTGTGTTTGGGAAAAAAAGGGGACAAGAAAAAATCAAACAAACCAACTCCAAATCTGATTGACACCAAGATCTTTTAGGAATAAATCCGTGGGTGCACACCATGGTCCTAGTGCAACCCCTACATACCCCAAAAGAGTGATTCTTCTCCCTTTAGGTATACCATAGGCACAAAGAAAGAACTTAACCCAGAATTCCCTGGGCTCTGGTTTGGTGCAGAGTGTAATTTTCCCCTCTTTGGCCCCACAGCCATCTCCTTTTAACATTATCAAAAGGCTTTTTTTTTTTCCTAATGAAGCATGAAAATTGATTGTATCGTGCCAGGAGGGTTCTTCCTGAGTCCTGAGATATTAAAGATTTTATGAGAACCCCATGAAGAATATCTTCTTGAATCATTTACATTTTCCCCTTTTGTAGGCTTATGTAACCATGCAGAAAATCTAAGAATAAGTGAGCTATTAGCGTGCCGTGTGCTCTCCTGCAGGCAACCGGGCTGTGGAGGTGGGAGACATTAGTGCCAGGGGTTGTTCATAGCATGAAGGGGGCACAGATTTCAGAAGGAAAGCCCCGGGGAACATCTGTAGCTAATTGAACATCTAATCAATTATTATTGGGCTTCCCCCTCCCTCCTGTCTTCAACTGTCTCTTTTCTGTAGCAACAGGCGTATAGTGGCCCTGAGCCTTGTGCCTGAAATGTCTCTTCCGGTATAAATAGCTGAGACTATTTGGATTCTCAAAGCAATTTTGGTAGATACAGACAACTAAATTGTGAATCAGAGAGAATTCTGATGTTGCTTGCATAGGAGAGTAGTGGGTACCATTATCATCAGTGAATTAGCACAGCTCCCATTTAGAAATGACAAGAAGTTAGTCCAGAGTTCCTCCCACCCCAGCATGTGGTTACAAGTGTAGTTCTCATCCCCAGAAACTTGCATGATGGTCAAGGATAGAGAAAGAGGGATGGGCTCTTTGAATTTCCCTGATTTTCATAATTAGGGGTCAAGGGTCCCATAGTGAGCTCTGGCAGTAAGCTCTTGAGATATTGGTATCTGTAGGAGATCCAGACATTGCAGAGCAGTTGACATCTGTTTCATCAGACACATTTCTCCTGAAAATATTTACTAATCACTCTGCATTCCATAGCTGTAACTATTAATGTTTAACTATGTTTAGGGAAAAGGAAGACAGGGAGGAAAGGGAGTAGGAAGTGATGGAGAAAGATGAGGAGAGAGGGAGGGGTGGAGGAAGGGAAGGAGGGACTTGCCTGTTTAAAAGTAAAATGTCCCCCATAGGCTCCTGTGTTTGAACATGTGATCTCCAGCAGGTGGCGCTGTTTTGAAAGATTATGGAACACTTAGCAGGTAGAACCTTCTGGAGGAAATTGTCCCCTTGGAAAAACCCTTGAGGTTTTATAGCCAGGCCTGATTTGCTGTCTGCTCCCCACTTATTTATTTTGTGTATTTATTATGCATTGTGTATATATGTCTGTCTGTATGCACAGGTGTGTAAGTACCAAGGCACATATGTGGGTTATCACAGGAAAACTCTCAGGAGTTGGCTCTCTCCTGCCACCTTGTGGGACCCAGAGAAGCAACTCACTTTGCCAGGCCTATGAACAGCACCTCTCCAGCTGAACCGTATCACATGCTGCGTGAAGATTCTTGACTGCAGAAGCAACAAGCTTTGGCACAAGAAGGACTAGGTATTCCCTTAAACTATGGACTGCAACAAATCCACCCTTGGATTTCTGCTGTCTCAGCAGTAAGAAAGGTAGCTGATGGTGCCCAGCCGTAGCACAGTCCTTCTTACTCCTTCCTCTTTCTCTGGGTATTCTCTCTTTAATGTGCCAATTGGGGCCTGAGCCCAGCTAGACTCTGTGTGACTGGAGAGAGGCAGGAAATGTTGACTCTATCCACCAGCTCCCTCTCAAAGTCTCTCCTCTCAAAGTCCCTGCCTGTATATGTGCATGAGTGGGTGTCTTTGCTCTGTCAGCCCAAGCTGAAGACAAGTTAGCAGGGATCAGCTGCTGCAGCAAGGTAGGTCAGAACAATTCTTTTTTGCTCTGCTGCAAAATTAGACGTTGTCAGGGGTTCAGGTTGACCCCCATACCCTATGCTCATCTTTGGAAAACACCAGCAAGCACACAGGCTACACTGTAGAGACCGTGTCCCTCTGAGATAGATACTTCTGTTCTTTTAGCATTCCCTTGTCAATAGCATCACCATCATAATTAAGTACTGGCATTTCCTCCTCACGTCCTAGGTACCAGCTTAGCTCCACGTCAGATAGGGCTGAGAGTTACTGAACCCGGGGGTACACACTTACCTTGCAAAGCCCTCTGGCCCCACAGGTGTCCTTTCAGCAGTGTGGCATGAGGTGGCAATGGCATAGCGGGTATATCGCCACTTCCACCTTTGGAGATATTTCCTCCCTAATTGATGTTCACTTGGACCGGAGCTATTCCGTTAAGGTCCAGAGGTGCTCATTAACACAAACGCCAGATTGCCTGGGAGATGTGGCTTACCGTTATGAATCTAAGACGGGCTCTGAGGAACTTGTTATGGAGGGCATTTATAGATTGTTAAATTAAAGGATTAGTGTTAGACTAAACCATTTTCAGGTTAATCAGTTGTGGGAAACCAGATGTGATGTTTAAGCAGGCTTGAACTATGGCTTTAGAGTTAGAAAAAAAGAAGTTACTAAGCTGCTTTTATTTCTAATAAACCATCCAGTTTGCTAATTGAGCATATTGTACAATTTTGCACTTAACTAAATATGATCTTGTTCCCTCATTTTCTTTTAATGTATGAGCCAAACTGGATATACTTTTTAAATGGGAATATATGTATATTATTTATATATTAAATATATTAAGTATATATTATATATTTTAAGTACGAGTATATATTAAGCATATATATGTATATATGCATATACATGTGCATATATACATACATATGGAGAGGTTTTTTTCAGGGCATAATAATTTATTTATTTGAGAAAGGTTTCACATTATAATCCTTACTAGCTTGACTCATTATGTAGCCCAGACAGGCCTCCAATTCAAAGTGATGCCCCTGCTTTTGCCTCCTAAGTGTTGGAATCACAGACAAATGCCATCAAGCCTGGCTTCTTCTCTGTTTGCCTGTAGTATGTGGGTGGATGTATTACATGTTTATACATGTTCAGGTGCATGTGCACGTGGAGAACAGAGGTCAGCCTCGGCTGCTGCTTCTTGGGTGAGTTTCACGTTGTTTTGGAGACAGGATTTCTCACTGGCCTAGAGTTTGTCAAGTAAGCCAGACTGGCTGTTCTGCCTCCCCAGTGCTAGGCCTGCGAGCATGCACCACTGTGCTTGGCTTTTGTATGTGTGTTCTAGAACTTGAATTCAGTCCCTAATGCTTACATTACAAGCACTTTATCAACTGAGCTGCCTCCCCAGCATATTTTTTTTTACAAAGTCTGAATCTGTAGGTTGGCTTTGCTCCTGCTTCAGCCTCCTAAGTGTTAGAATTACACCCTTGGGCTTCCACATCCAGCTTTAATATAATTTTTGTTCTGTCCCTAACCAAAAGCTTTTACTAAAGTTCTGAATAGACATGGCAGAGGCCAAAGTATTAGTTTATGGAATGGTTGTTTCGTTTTCAGAAGGTGGTACATGTGTGATGCTTTATGCTAAGGGTGTTTCATGTAACACATCTACTTTTGATACACCCATAGAATATGTTGATTTATAGCCAATGTATTATTAGCAATAGGAAAAAAGCTATAAGATTCACACAGATGTAGAAAGAAGATGTCGTCAAGAAGACGAGTCCAGGTGTGATGTTGTGGCCTGGTAAAGATATGACCACTGCTCGTAGCGTATCCTCAATTCCCTTGCCAAGAAGCATCGGCAGGACTGATCAAAAGACCTGCTCGCATTTATCTTCAATTGTCAGCAAGTCATTGACTTTTAACCATACATATTAACACACGCCTGGAGCAGTTAGAATATTCGACAAGAAAAGACTCCGTATATGGGGAACCTAAGATAGAGACCAGAAATGTTCAGTCATTTGTAAGGGAGTGCCAAGCACAAAGCATCGTCATATTGGCAGATACAAAAACAATCACAGACTACTGGGAACAGAATGAGCCAACATGAGAGTGACTCAGACTACAGAGCCCAGTGTCCTGACCCTCCTAATGTAAGAATTACCTAATCCATGCAGCCCAGGGTCCCTCCCCACTGGAGCCTCTTGCTCAGACTCACGTCCCCAGCCGCATAGCAGCCCTGCCTACATACATTCCTGTTTCTTTAAAACATCTGTATTACTCAGAGTCTTCTACAGAATCACAGATGATAGAAAAAGTATCTATTATAAAAGCAAGTTCCCTGGGATAACTTATGGTATCCAGGCTGGGGAGACCAGGGATGGCTGTCTACACTCTGGAGAGGCTGAGAAGTCTGAATCTGCTCTGACCATGAGCCCAGCTGCCCAGGCAGTTCCTAGAGCCTCTGTCACTGAAAAAAAAAAAAATGTAGAAGTTCCTTGAAGAGTCTGTAGTCTTCAGTTCACATCTGAAGGCTAAGAAGCTGAATTCTGGTATCAGCAAATGGTGGTGGCCAGGTCTACAGCAGCGGGGGGGTGGGGGTGTGGATAGGAGCTCTTAGCAGGAAGGGGTAAAGGCAGGTAGGGAAGTAAGCAACTTCTCCCTGACTCCTGATTATCTGCACAGCCTTGGAAGGTGGCATTCGGTCTGAGGGGTGGATCTTCTGTGCCTCCCCAGTGCTGGGATAACACAGGCACACCCCTACAGACCCACCCAGAGGCATATTAATTAACAGACCAAATCAATTAAACAGCCAAGGTTAGCCATCACAATGTCCAGCATAAAAGAGTCAACAGATTAAACACCTGAACCCTCCCATTTCTGAAATGGCCACGATTGCCTGCTGTTTGTATATGGAGTCTACTTTATTAAGCCAAGTGTGCAAGGAACCCCGTGTACTGTCACTGCACTTCAAGCCCAGAGATCTTCCCTGGGCTGGCAGTTTTCCTTCTAACTCATCATGCATCTGTCATACCTGTGAGCCTTCCTCCACTTTCCCTTTTGCATTTCTTTCTCCTTAGATCAGTGACCTTTTCTCAATAAGCCACTTAAAAGAGCCAAGCTAATAGTGAGAAGCAGAAAGAGACGTATCCAATGTGATCACACTGGAGAGAGGGACAAAGAGATTCAGTGACTATTCCCCCATCATGCCACATTCTTCGGAATCCTGACATGATGGTAGAGTTTAAATAGAGACCTAGAGACAGGACTACTACACAGTCAGCCCTGACATAGTCTCCTGCCCACCATGGCTTCAGCCCCTAGACTGTCCTACAAGGTCAATCTCTCCTGCAAGGTCATCTGATGAGTTGTAAGTCTTTCTCTGAGAGACAAGTTTCTCTTCCAGCTGCCTCCTTGGCTTCAGCGGGAGATGCCTGGGGGGCGTTCTGATATCTTGGGGTCTATTCATAGGGGGAGAGGGCACAGGTGTCTCCTTAGTATTTGTTCCGGACAGGCTGGTTGCAACCTGTCCTCCTGGGCACAGATTCCTTACTTAGAATTCATTTAGCTTCCCTGCTTCCTGGTCTCCAATTCCATCTGCTTTTATAAATGAGAAGTAATTTGAACACTATGTATCAATAATATTCTATAGAGATAGATGCTTGTATCCTCACATTTGCTCCCAACTTGGTCAACTAATCACTATATGACTGAGATTTTATAATAACACATGGTCCAACAGAAAAAGACCTCAAAGAAATGAACAAATTCCTTTCTCTTTAGACACTTGGGACTCATTTAAATTAAAAACTTATTAACGTGATTTGAATACTGTTTTATATTCCTTAAGAGGAGTCTAGCATTTTAGTCTCATGCTCTCCTTAACCGGCTGGCTGATATGGGACTTGTACTATTTAAAACACCTCTGAAGTTCCTAATATCCTCTGTGATGTGTAGCATACTCTCACTCACATGCAGGAGAGAGTATGCTCTGATTACAGAAAAGCTTAAGAGGGCAGGGATGTAGCTCGGCTGGTAGACTACTTGCTTAGCATGCTCAAAGCTCTGGGTTCCATCCCCAGCCATGCATAAAAGCTGACAGGGTAGCAGGCCCCTGTAACCTCAGCAGTCAGCAGGAGGATCAGGGACACAAGGTCAAGGAGCAGCCAGGACTACAGGAGACCCTATCTCAAAGGAGAAATGAAAGCCACAAACGAAACATGACTACCCTGTTTTTTGATATCCTGTATTAGCTCATATGGGGCACCTATAGGTTTTTGAACAGATACTCATCTTTAATTAACAAAAATATTTGCGTGCAGTTGGGTATTTTTAAAGCAATTAGGATGTTCCTTCCTGTAAGTAAATTAAATGCTATTCTTAGAGTATGGACTACACCATTCATTTGCCTTGCAAAAAAAAAAAAAAAATCTCTCTAGGTGCTGTGAAAGCAAATGGAGCCAGCTCTGCTAGAATTCATTGCATTTCCCTAATTTCTGAGGTGCTTAATTTAGGTATAAGCTCTCTGGCTAGATAAGCAGGGACCCCGTCAGACCACCAGCACACCCCAGGGCCCGGCTTGTACGGGGACCCCGTCAGACTACCAGCACACCCCAGGGCCCGGCTTGTACGGGGACCCCGTCAGACCACCACCACACCCCAGGGCCCGGCTTGTGCAGGGACCCCGTCAGACC
>NW_022196913.1:50303117-50312803 GCF_008632895.1 Mastomys coucha | reverse complement strand
ACACCCCAGGGCCTGGCTTGTACGGGGACCCCGTCAGACCACCACCACACCCCAGGGCCCAGCTTGTGTTTTGAGTGTTTTAGTTGCTTAGCTCAATTAGTATTTGGCAGCTCAGGAAGATTTAGTCCTGTTAATTTATATGTCAATGGTGTTATTATATGCCAACACCATTTTGCATTTGACAGTTAAAACTGACTTTTAACATTTTATGCAGTTTTATTTTAAGCATCTTTTGTCTAATTTTTTTTTAAGTTGAGAGTTAGAGATACAGCTGGATCAGTCAGCAAGCCTAGCTACATCAGTTCAGGTCCCTGGTTTCATAGCATCAGTGTGTAAAAGCTAGGATAGATGACATACAGCTGGGACCCCAGCAGCTAGGTGTTAGGAGTAGGGAATGAAGACAAATAAAGGTCTGAAGCTCATTGGGCAAACAGCTAGAAAAAAAATCAATGAGCTCCAGGTTCTGTAAGAGACTCTGTCCCAAATAATAGATAGAGACAGATGGGTAGATGGATGGACGGACAGACGGACAGACAGACAGACAGACAGACAGACAGACAGACAGATAGATAGATAGATAAAGTTGACAGCAATCCAGAAAGATATTTGAGGTCAACTCTAGCCTCTGTACATCTATACACAATAGACAGAAACACAAACAAGTAGACTACTAGACTACACACATAGGATCTATCTTATCAATCAAATTACACTACAATGTTAGCATAAAGTAGAAATGAAAATTATATATCCAAACTAATTCTCACATTTAGTTGTGTAAGTATATGTGGGCCTTAAAAGAAAAAAATATTTTACATGTCAGATTCATATGGTTCATTTTAAAGCCATATATGTATATATAGATATTATAAAATATATATTGGGTATATCTGGCTTGTGAGATAGAAATAAAATTAAATATGAGTTATGTATAAGATCTAGAGATTAGGATCAGTATGTTTCCAAATATGAATGTCTGAATGTATTTTTGTGTACGTGCAGGTGTGTATGTGTATGTGTGTGTGTGTGTGTGTGTGTTAGGTGGGGTGCGTGTGGAAGCCAAAGGTTAACTTCAGGAGCCACCCACTTCATGTTTTGAGGTGGGAGTCTCTCATTAGGGATTAGGTCTTGCTAGTTCATTTGGCGGACCATGGAACTCCAGGGATCAACCTATCATGGTGTGTGTGTGCATGCGAGAACACACACACACACACACACACACACACACACACACACACACACACATACACATACACATGCACATACATTGGGATTGCAAACACTCACCACCATACCCAGATATCGGTTCTGAGGGTCAAGCTCAGTGCATGCATAGCTAGAACTTTATCAATTGAGTCCACATTCGTAGCGGTAGGTATAGCCTACATTCCTAACCCTAGCAACAAAAAACCAGGTTTACCTGTGCACTAAAATATTACTTCGTCAGATGATTCTGATTCTGGGGAGAAAGTCATTTCTTCTCTTTTCCTCTGCCCTCCTTGCTTCACATTCATCAGCCTCTTCATTACACGACTCAGAGTCTCGACGTGTTATGTTTCCTGTATATCCTTCATACTGTGTAAAGCCAATGGGGAACCAATTGTAGTTGCTTCTCTTGTCCACTAATGAACCATTCAGATCTTGAGTGATTAAACTAGAAAAGAGCATACTCATAGTAGGACACAGTTCTGAAATATATCCTGGGTTCCATGTGAAAAGGGAAGCCGGCTTCACCAGAAGCCAAGACTATGTCTCTTCTGGGCTCCATCTGGCCCCTGGGGGTGTACCACTGAACTAGAATCAGTTCCCTCTTTTGTCTTAGGATATACAGTGCCTCCAGCATAAGGAGTTACAAGGCAAATATCAGAGTTAATATTTGGTTTTGTAGCATAGGCTAGCCCTGAATTCACTATGTAGCTGAGAATAAGCTGGTATTTCTGATCTTTCTGCCTACACTTCCCAAATGCCAACATTACAGGCACAGACCACCAAACTGGTTTTATATGGTGCTGAGGTTAGAGCCCAGGGCTTTGCCTATGCTAGCCTAGAACCTTACCGACTGAACTACATCCCCAGTCTAATAGTGGCAGCTACAACAGGTGATCCTTTTGCCTTCTCCCAACATTTCCAGGGTATAGACACAGCATCGTCTGTGGGGGCTGAGACAACACATTTCTCAGGACAGACAGTTTCAAGTCAAGGTGTCCTGCTGAAAGGAACCAGAAAAGGGGGGTATGTCTTGAAAGGAAGCTAGCATGTAAATGGGTGGTGGGTGTTATCAGATTCTTGGAGGCAGGGTCAGGGAGTACTAAAGAAGCAGACCTTTCTGTGTTCTACCTACTATGGTCTTTAATCATGAACGTGTGCTAACCATGAGCCAAGGAAGGAAGGAGAGGGCTATGTAGATGCTAGAAGTCAATTCTGTCTATGGATAATCTCTAAATGAGGGAAATGGATCACCTGGTATGTAACTAACACTCTACAGCTCCACATCTTAGCCCTTTTATTTAAAAACTGCTTGGCTTCCAGACTTCTGAGGCCTAACAACCAGAGGGAAAGAACCAATGGTTTACATCAGGTTTGCTCACTCAGTGGGTAAAAGTGTAGTTACCAGGGGGAGGCATGGAGAATGGGACAGCTACATCTACCCATCCCTCCATTGTCATGGTCATTATGAAAAGCAAAAATGGAGGAGCTTTAGAAAACAAGGTTGGTGAGCTGTGGACACAGCTGAATTGGCAGAACACTTACCCAGTGCATACTGTGTTCTGGGTTCCATCCACAGCACACAGGAGCTGGAGACAGGAGAATAGGGGCTTAAGATCCTCAACAGTACAAGAAGTTAAAACTGGCTTGGGCTATAAGAAACCCTGTCTTAAACAGAGCAAAGGACAAGAGGACAAGATGTTTATCTTTATGTGACTGGGTTAGCATTCTATCTCTGATAGAGTAGATAGAAGAAGACTTCAAGAACATCAACCCCTGGTCACTTGGCCCCATTGCTTTGGGCCCATCATGAAGCAGCATGTAAGTGTAGAGATTATGTTATTCACCAAACCAGCTTGTGGCAGACAGGAAGGAAGAGGGACTGCAATCCGATTGTCCCTTCAAGGACATGCCTCTAAAACCTGACTTCCTTCCATCAGGCTCCACCCTCTAAAGCTTGTAGCAGGTCCCATTATGCTATCAGCCAGGGAAAAGTTTCAACACAGGAGCTAGGGGGACCTCGCCCTCCTGTTGTAAAGACAGGCAAAGCTTCCAGCTGCTGAACGGCTGTGGGTGATTTGTGTGAAGGAAGAAGGAGAGGCACCAGGGAGAGAAAGTTAATTTACATGTCCCCATTAATTAGATTTAATAAGTGTGTTGTCAGCTCACTCATTTCCATCCATTTCTAGGGTGTTTGGGAACTCACAGAAGCATCTCAGGGTGCGTTTGATTAGCTACAATGTTCTGTTTATCTCATACACATACTGAAGTAAAGACACCTTTGAACATCGCAACACTGAATCACTGCCCAAATTTGGGGAAAAAAAAATCTCTATTTAGCACTTCCTAAAACATCAGTGCAAATTAATAGCACTTCATAGATTTATTACTAAGACTGCAGACAAAGCCATGTGAAAGCTAATGAACTTCACAGGGAAGATATTTTTCTCATCTATTCATTACCTTTTTTTTTTATTATCTAATAGCTCATTCCTTGAATATGTGTGACTTGGGATTAGATGTGCCAATTGGAAGACCTTAGAGGTTCAGAAATTCACAGATGAGAAATATCAAACTGTACTCACTTAGCAGGTATTGAAAGGCATGCATAAAGCCTCTACCGTCTACACTGAGGAGGAGATTAAGCAGAAGAATAATTAATTTGACAACACTGCTTCCCAGATTGAGACATTATCAAAGTTGATCTTTATTCGTTAGTATCCTTATCTGTAAAATGAAGTCCTTTGGGGCTTCTAAGACCAGACAGTAACATACATGTAGAGGTCTACTCAGTTCCAGTTATAAAAAGAAGGGTGAGGAAGGAGGCAGGGGGTACATAAGGATTTCAAGGCTACAAGGCTAGCCTGAGTGAGATTCAAAAGACTATCCCTCTCCATCTCCCTTTATATACCCCTTCCCCTCCCTCTGGTGTGTATGGGGAGGAGGTAGAGGGGAGAGTGTGTGTATGTGTACCTATAGAGGTCAGAAGTCAACCTTGGAATCTACCTGTTTTTTTTTTTTTTAAATGTTTCTCACTAGCTTGGAGCTCACTAAGTAGGCTACACTGGTTGGCTTGCAAACCCCAGAGATCCATCTGTCTTTGGGATTACCAATGTGCATCAAGGTTGGTTGGTTGGTTGATTGGTTGGTTGGCTGGCTGGTTGGCTGGCTGGCTGGTTTGTTGCTTGGCTGGCTGGCTGGCTGGCTGGCTGGTTGTCTGATTGGCTGGCTGGTTGGCTGGCTGGCTGGTTGGCTGGCTGGCTGGCTGGTTGGCTGGTTGGCTGGTTGGCTGATTGGTTGGTTGGTTGGTTGGTTGATTGATTGGTTGGTTGGTTGGTTGGTTGGTTGGTTCATTGGTTGATTTAATGTGGATCCTCAGGATCAAACTCTGGTCCTTGTACTTCCAAGGCAAGCACATGACCCATCAACTTTTTTCCTCAGCATTTTGTGCTTCTTCTTTTTGTTTAAACCTATGATTATATTTTTGGGTCTAGAGTAGAGATCTCAGGTTGATCTTAGGCATGTGTGAGAGCAGTCTTTATTGCAAAGTGTAAAGAATATTCATCTAGGAACTCCGCTGCATTTTCCAGCTGCCAGCCCCTCCTCCCCTCCTCACTGGAGCAGTATAAATGGTACATAACCCTGTATTTCCACTGTACGTTAGGGCATGTATGCTTTTAATTTATGTGTACCTATTAAAGATTCCTTAGAGTCTGTGTGTTAAACCACAAGGCTCTTTCTCTGTTAGGAAGACATGGGCAGGGAATGTTACAAACCTTTAACCTGGGCTCTGGATAAAATTGTTTTGAATAACAAAGAGGACAAAGGAATCACACATTTGTACTTTTTTTTTTTTTTTAACATTTGTACATTTTTAAGGCTCCCAGCTTAGTATCTAATTAAAGCCAGGATTTCTCTGTTATGAGCCAACATTTCCCATAGGATTGTTTGTGAGTATTATGCACAGGCTCGCAGGATGTTTGTGTGTTTTTGTTTCATATGTATATCATTTTTAGTGTCTCTGAGATTCTTGAGCAATGGACAAAACCCACAAGTCCCTTTTGCTTCATTTTAACTTCATGCCTGTTCCTTGTTATAGCTAGGGGTTAGCTGATAGGACAGCAAAACTAAGGTTGAGCTGGAAGGTGGGTCCTGAATTAATATGGTGTTTGTGGGGTGATAAGCCGTCTCCTAGGAAACAGCCTGCATCCAGCTCACCTCCAGGAGTTCGAGTGGTCAGGAAGGCGCTGGTGGTATTACAGCTGTCACTTCTAACAGGCGGCCACGTCCGGAAAGCTTGCCATCTCTGTCCTTTTTCCATATATCAGAAGACCTTTTCAGTAATAAAACGTAGACATCTGAGATTGCTTCTCTAAATTTCACTGTTGGTCTGACCAAGATTGAGCTACAAATATAAATGAAATTGCTGCCCTGAGCTGAGGTCAGAATAAGTTGAAACACAGGAGATAAAAGAAGTAAGCAGACAAGAAAATGCCATGTCAGGATGTGGGAGAAAAGAGAGAGGGTCTTGAAATAGATCCATCACATGCGCGTACATCAATAAGTGTGGTAGTCACAGATAGTTCTATGTAAATGAGCAGTAGTACATCCCTAAACATGGGAAGGGAAGGAAAAGGTCGTGTGTTGAAAACCAAGGCACTGCAGGCTGCTTCCCATTGTCTTAGTTAAACATTCTAAACAGTAGGCTGCTTCCCACTGTCTTAGATAAACATTCTAACAGTTTCCAGTTGACTAAAAAGCAGACCAGTGCACTAAGTATACTAGCAACCTGGTAGCCCCCCAGAGGATGAGTCAGGAATTCCCTCAAGCCCTAGTATTTGAGCTCTGCTTGGGCAACACAGCCAGATCACCTTTCAAAAAGAAGTCCCATGACTATTACTCTCATCTCCTTCAGCTAACAGCTCTAGCTAAGGCCTAGGGTCATTTCAGCCCCTATAATATCAGCCTTATAGGTACCACCACCCTGTTGGGAAGACAAGAGCAAACACATCCCACCCAGGATAATCAGTGTGTTCCTGTCCCAGCGTAGACCTGATGGAGACAGACCAGCAGACCAAAGTCTGCTTCAGGCCTCCACTAACCAAATGTTGACCCTAACACAAAAACCTCTGTTGAATAATCAGAATGAATAGGCCGCTTTTAGTTCAATACAATGGGATTAAATCTTATATTACTTTATTATATTAATATGTTAATAAACAGTGTGGCATCTATCCTTATGCTATGTCTTTCTGTTGCAATAATCCAGGTCCCTAGCAAGGCAAATACTCTAGCATTGAGCTACATCCCCAGCTTCTATCTCAGTGGTTCTTGACCTGTGGCTCAAGACCCTTTTGGGGGGTGGAATGGCCCTTTCACAGGGGTTGCCTAAGACTATGGAAAAGCACAATATTTCTATTATGATTTATAACAGTAGCAAAATTAAAGTTATGAAGTAGCAATGAAATAATTTTATGGTCGGGGATGGGGGGCCACCACCACATGAGGAACTGTATTAAAGGGTTGCACTGGTCTGTTTATTCATTTGTTGGTTTGTTTGTTATTATGTATCTCTATTTAGCCTAGAACTCAAAATCCTCCTGCCTCAGCCTCCTGAGTTCTGGGGTTGCAGACAGGTACCACTCTGTCCTCTATCTATTCTTTGATGAAAATGTCTTCAATTTTGATATGAAGTCACTTTAGCAACGGTGCCCCACACTTAGTCCAATTAGACAGCTCAGCTTGGGGACTTAATATAAATGAAGTGTTCTGGATGCTAAGTTCTAGCCTCCGTTTTAATCATTCCCCAAATGTTAATATTTAGCATAACTTAAAATGTAATAAGCAGAGAAGCCTGACGCTGTAGCTTAGTGGTAGAACACCTACCTAACATGTATGAGGACCTGGGTTCCCTCCCTGGCACTGCAGAGAGAGAGAAAGATGGGGCAAGGGGAGAAAGACAGATACAGAGAGATGGGAAGGCAGGATGTGGTACCACATGCCTGTAATCCCAGCACTTAAAAGGCTGAGGCAGTAGGATCTCAAGTACAAGGCTAGCACACACTCCGTGGTGAGTCCCTATCTCAAAATAAAGTATAAAATTAAGAACTCCATTGCAGGGTTGCTCCTCAGGTGCCCTTCAGGGTCTAGGGTTGCTCCTCAGGTGCCCTTCAGGGTCTACCTTTCATGGACTTCAGCAGAAAACTTATGGAACCAGATCCTTGGAAGCCCTGAGCCTAGAAGCTAAAAGCAGGCACCTGCTCTCCCCATCCTTACTTTCAGAGCTGCTGAGTGATGCCCTGAGGTGCTTCCTGCTCAGATGGCAATCTCAGGTCAGGATCACATTCTAAGGCACTTAACAAAGAGTTCTCTCTGGGTCACGTGACCATCCCAACAAGCTCACTGATAAAAAACTTACCACCCAGGTAAGTTTTTTACACCCAGGCTCATAAGCTTCTCCTGAGTTCCACCTCTCATACCCAAGTCATTTCACAGTGCACAAGTCTACTAGAATGGACAGAATGTTTTCAAGGAAGGAAAGGGATAAATTTGGAGGATGCATTAGAGACCTGCTGGTTGTAAATGGTGAAGGTTGTAAATGGTGAGGCCAGGCTGCCTCTGAAATCCTCTACTTCAAAGCTCCCAGAGGGAGCTCATCGATGTGGTTAGATCAGGCCACAGAGATTGATTTGTGTTAAAGAACATCAGCTCCATTTATTTAGACTGTGGCCCCAGTCCCACCTTACACTTTATTTACTCTCAGCACAACCTTGAATCGATCTCTCCTTTCATGTGGCATCCTTCCACAGAGCAAGCAGCAGAATGTCCCAGTGAGCAAACACTAGAACCCGAGTAGTTATTGTAAGATACTGTAGAACACTGTGCAATTTGTTTGTAGAACAAACTGCATACCTCTCTAGTATGGACATAGCTCTGAACCAGACCCTGGGGCTGAAGTGAAAGGAGACCTAGCTGGTGTCTGGCATATAGTGTTAACAGATTCTGTCTTCTGAGTGTGGTTTTGTAAACTGTAGGCAGCCAGCCAGCATCTCATTAGCATCCTTTGCTCCAAGATATCTCTTCTAGGAGTGAAACAGAAGGGATAAGGTAGGAGAAGTAGGCACAAGGGATGGAAAGCAAGGAAGGAAGTACCAACAAGAAGAGTTTAGCCCCATATTTGTGTCAATGGGTCATCTAGTTTAATCCAGTAACATAATAGCAGTCAACCAGAATACTTACTGGGTGATGCTGTTGAACATCTGGATGAAGCATAAGCCAATTAGAAACCTTTTCTCATTTTTGATGGATGATCTTGGATATCTCTGTCGCCATTGCAAAAAAAGCAAACTCACACAAATGAGATGTGCATGTAAAAGGCTAGGCCGTTACACATTTCTTAGACAGTCACTAGTTGTGTTTCCTATTGCTGGCCTATAACGCAAGCGGGGGGGGGGGGGGGGGGGGGGCAACCAGCAATGGTTTAGGAAAGAGTGGATGGCAAATTGGATCATTCGAGTATATCATGTGAAGTATTGTCATTTAAGCCTGGATGTAAACTGGACCTTAAATCAAATGAAGAGGGAGCCTTCTGTAGTATGAGTAAGAGGAAGATTTTCACATGATGCTCTGACAGATAAAGGATCTGCAGATTTAGCTTTGCCCGATCAGCTTCAAACATGTTTCTTGGCCCTACACGACCTTCCATCTATCTACAGAGCTGGCAGCAGCATCTCCATGGTGCCTCCAGCATCCAGAGCCATGGTAACGTGTCTCCTTTGTTTTACTGTGGAGGGACCCGGTAATACTAGGACAGAGAATGCAGTGATGCTGGTGGTGGCAGTGATCACAAGGGTAAAAGGGATTCAGGGGAGAAGGGAATGTGTGTGTAAAGATGCTGCTGTCCTGCCATCTCTGGGTCATTTCCCAGTAATCTCCTGCTCTAAAATGGATAGCACAGCTCCTTTGCTTCTGTCCTAAATTTGGAATGAGAGCTGTTTGCTTTAGGGGCAGGAAGCTCTTGGTGTTTGCAACTGATTCCATGATGCTGAGCACCTAAAGCCATCTTCACAGGGAGAAGAGTCAAGCATCCCATTTCCCCTCCATCACATGCTTGGTAATATGAAGGAGAGGTAGGCATGATCTCTGCATTGTAGATGTTTGCTGTGAGTTGAGCTTTGGCAGTGATACAAACCCTCTGGTGTGCTAAGACACCATGGTGCAGTCTTGGATAGCCAACAAGGAAAAGTAAGGTCATTTAGTTCTGGTGAAAGGCCCTATGCGATGTCCTAGATCATTGGGTGGGGAGCCAGCCATGTGCCAAATCCTTATGTCATGTGTCATCTTATGGCTATGCTTCATAGCACAGCCTCAAGATGGTAAGACATTTGCTGCTAATGATGCCTGATATTCTAGGAACACAGACCTTGCAGGATGAGCAGCCTTTACACAAGGATGCCCTCAGTCATGGATGCTGTCACCAA
>NW_022196913.1:50300413-50303073 GCF_008632895.1 Mastomys coucha | reverse complement strand
AAAAAAAAAAAAAAAAAATCAAATACAGTGACTCATGCAGTACATTCAAACAAGTCAATTGAACTGTGGATCTGACAGTATGAAACTGTGGGAACATGGAAGATCTTTAGGAAGAGAGATGACAATACACAGTTATGGGCCTAAGATTTATTACCAAATATTTTTAAACACATGCAAGTGAAATTAAGAGACAGTTTATTTATACTGCAGCCGCTGTACCATTCTTTCCTCTGATTTGTTTAGACAAGCCTTAGGGGGAAGTTACATGTTGAGCACGTAATCTACATTTAGTTCCAGAGTGCTTGCCCTTAAGGCAATCCATCAACTAATTCCCAGGGGCTCTAGGAAGGAAAGATAAAAGGCATAGGTTTTAAAAAGTTGGTGTGTATGCACAAGGCATGTTTGTTTTAAGAAAGATCACAAATGCTGTAGCAATAATTAGCCATGTGCAGGAACCAAAATAACAAATGCCAAATGGTACAGTATCCTTTCTGAATCTTGTTTCAAAGCAGAATGTGAATGAAACATGAAGTTCTATCCTTCCCCCACAACTCCACTCCACTCTGTTCCTACTGGATTTATGATAGTCAAATGCCTCTCAGTAGGAACACCTATAGAAAACCACATACCTAACACAGATTCTTCTTGCTTTTCAAACACTTTATGCCTTCATATAGTCTGGTATTCATTCTTAGAACAAAGTGTGTGCACTTACAGGAGAATCCTAGGTTTATTTGGGGAAAAAATGGAGACAAGATAGGGCTGAAAGTGATTTGTGTGTGCATACATGTGTATATGTGCATGTGAGTCCACATGCATGTGCATGTGTGTGTATGTGTGTCCACATGTATATGCATGCGTGTGCATGTATATATGTCTGTTGATTCTCTTCATATGTGAAATTCCTGAATCATATTGCCTTTATCCATTGGCATCTGCAGGAGATTGCCTCCCTGTCCCATACCAAGCTATAACAATGTAAGGACTTAAGTTCCTTGTATAAACCACTGTGATTTTTTTTTCATGTAACCTAACCTATTAATGCCCTTCCCATGTTTCTTATAGTACATGTATATGACTTACAATACCTGAACATAGTAAAGGCCATGTTAGCACTTCTTACTTGTATTGTTTAGGGAACAGTGACAGGCAGTCAGTCCTGTACATGTTCATACATGCACATTTTTAATAGAAAACATTCTGGGATCCAAGAAGACAGCTCAGAACAGTGCTTGTAATGCAAATATGAGAACTTGAATTTAATCTCTAGAGCCCACAATTTAAAAAAAAAGTTTAACATGATGGCATATATTTGTAATCCCAACACTGGGAAAGCAGGGACATATGGATGCCTGGGACTCCCAAGCCAGCCAGCCTAGCCTACCTAGCCAGTGAAAGACCTTGTCTGAGAATAAACTAAAAAGCAGATGGTACCTGATGAACAATACCTAAGATTTTCCTCTGACATCAGTGTACATGGGCATACATGTATGTTTGGACCTGCATGTGCACATACATTCATGAACATGGGTATGTGCCCACACAGATATTTTGGTGATTGGCTACATCTAAGGAATCAAAAGAGAGGCAACTATACTATTAACTTGCATGACCTGGGATTCCTTTCCTTACCAAGTGTGCTACCACCAGAGAAGTTGATATTGGCTAAAGTACTTTTCTCAAATGAACCCTAGGTTTAAGAGCCAGTTGAAGAGGGGTTGAATTGACTGAGACTGAGACGGAGTCCTGTTCCATGGCTCTTGAGGGGCTTGCAAAAAGCCATATGTTTCTCCCAGCATGTGTGTGAGGATGCAGGAGGCTCAGCAATGTCATCTCAGGCAGGACATTGTCAAATGCTGAATATGCAATGAGAGTACATTATTTCCTGTCAACATATGCAAATGTAAGATTAGACATCACCAATATACATGTACACACATTGAATCCAGAGAATGGAAAACACATCTAAGATACCATAAGATCCCCTCTTTCCAAGCAGGACTTATGGAACTGTCCTCCTATGTCATCCTGGCCAGACAGCTCAATCCAGTGATCAGCAGTGACCATTCTGGCCTGGAATCTCACAGAAGCCATGCAGAGATTGGGAACTGCCAATCTAGTAAGATTCCATCTTAATTAGTGTTTTCCTCAGTTTCTCAGCTTCGTGTACTATCACTGACAGTGTTTTAATCACTCTTCCTGTCCTAACCACAGTCAAGTGAGAGATGTGTACTGCTTTTTTGCTGCCTTTCATAGATGTCTCCTAGCCTCAGTTTCCCTCCTGGGCCTAGGGCTGCTTTCTGTGTAATGAGGTCTTCCACCTCTTTTTCATCTCCCAGACAAAAGTGCTGACATTAGTTTTATTGAAAGCTTCATAAAACTGAACAATTTCAGGTGAAGAGATGGCTAAGCCATGCACAACAGCGTTCAATCCTTGGGACATGACTGGAAGGAAAGGAAACACTGACTCTGATCTCCACATGTACCCATGACATGCACGCATGCATATATACACCCATATATACCTACTTACATACATACACACACATATACACTTACACATATAAGCAAATAAATATGTTTTTTTTTTACTGTTTTTTTTTATTTTAGATATTTTCTTTATTTACATGCGAATTTCTCCATTCCCAGTTTCCCCTCCA
>NW_022196913.1:50278483-50289964 GCF_008632895.1 Mastomys coucha | reverse complement strand
TTGTGGCTCCCGGCTGGGTGCTCAGGTCTCAGAAACTCACCCGAGAGAAAATGGCGAATCCCGCCCGGAAATATATGTTTTAAATTAACAAAAACAGTATCTCTACAATCTTATCCATGTGTGCATATGCATGTGGAGGCTAGAGGACAACCCTGAGTCTTGTTTTTCAGGAAATGTCCACCTTATGGCTGACTAGGCTAGACAGGTGGTCTAGAATAGCCCCCAAGGATTCTCTTACTGGTGCTAGGATTACAAGGGAGAACTACCATTCCTGATTGGTTGGTTGTTCCTCGGCTGGTTGGTTGGTTAGTTGTTCAGTTGGTTGGCTAGCTGGTTGGTCAGTCAGTTGGTTGGTTGTTCACTTGTTTGGTTGGTTGGTTGTTCCTCGGTTGGTTGGTTTGTTGGTTGGTTGGTTGTTCGGTTGGTTGATTGGTTGTTCCTTGCTTGGTTGGTTGGTTAGTTAGTTGATTAGTTGGTCAGTTGGTTGGTTGTTCCTCAGCTGGTTGGTTGGTTGGTTGGTTGGTTGATCGGTTAGTTGGTTAGTTTTCATGCAGATTCTGGGAGATCTGAGCTTGGTCCTCATGCTTATGTAGCAAGCATTTGACCAACTGAGCCATCTTCCCAGACCCCTGAAGTCCTAAACATCATCAGTACCTCTTCCTCATAATCACATCCTTTCCACTGTATTTACCTAGTTTGACTGGGTCCTTATCATTCTTACAGGGATGCTCCAATGCCATGGCTACCCCAGCTTACTCATCCCATTCCCTTGGCCTGGCTAGTTCTACCTCTCATCTCCATTCACTGTCACTACCTGAGTCTCAACTCCCCAGAAGCTGATTTGCCTGTGGAAATGCTACAAGCCTTCCTTTCCACGGAGCATAAGTAAAACTGGGGGTGAGAAAGAGTGAGTCTGGGTCTGATGATTCATTTACTGAAAACACTTCCAAGCTGCAGGCCCTTTTCAATAAACATCATCTCTCTGGACTTCAGTCTTATCTATAGGATGCTTGGTTTTACAAATGGAATAAGTATAAATAAAGCTGAAACTCTATAGGATTTGCATTAAGTCCCAAAGAGATTTAGGTTTCTTCATATTGGCTTGAAATGAGTATTTCAGAATGCTGGGACTCTTACCAACATTGGCTACTCCTGCAGAGGACTTAGGTTCGATTGCTAGCACCCAAGTGGTAGCTCACGACTGCATGTAATTCCAGTTCCATGAGATGCCTTCTTTTGACCTGTGTGTGGACCTGTTCTGACAAGATGCACATATAAATCTTTGTGCATACACACATGTAGCATAAAATAATCAAATCAGTCTTTAAATGATGGCACATGCCTGTAATCTCAGCACTTTGGAGGTGGAGGCAGAAGAATCCGGAATTAAAGACCAGCCTCAGATACATACTGAGTTTGAGAACAATCAGACTAGAGAGGAAAGGGCCAAAAATGGCTGGTGAAAAATAGAAAAATGGGATGCTCACACCAATTTGTACTTTATATTCTTTCCTGCTGTCATTTCAAATCCTGCCATCTTTCTGTGAAATGTGTATGCATATATATATACATATATACACATGTATAATTTCATGATCCTTGTTTTTGTTGACACCTCCCAGAGTTCTTTTTATTTTATTTTTTTAAATTACAATCAAAATGTGGTCTGCTCAAGACTTCTGTCACCAAATATGTCGCCAGATGCCTAATTTAAAGAGTGGCTTCCTGTCTTGAGTCACTACTAGGAGAGAAACCAAGTGAAGTTTGCAAACAAAATTCTGGGATTTAAAAACATCAGATATTGGAGTGGTTTAAGAATACTTGCTGCCCTTGCAGAGGGCAAGTTCCCAGAACCCACAAAATGGCTCCAATTCCAGGGCATCTGACACTCTCATCTGAACTCAGGCACCAAGTACAAAGATGATGTGCATATGTACATTTGGGCAAAACACTTATACAAAATAAAATAAGATGTTAAATTATCCAAAGAAATCTCCAGGATAAGATGTGTCCCCTAAAGAATGCTGGACCATTGTCCTGGTGTTGTCTCTTCTCTTATGGGGGCCCTTGAGTCTCAGGGTCATTCATACTTTTCTTAGCAGCTCACATGAGAAACAGAGACTGCCACTTAATCTACTTTCCTCATGGAAATTCAAAAAGAAAAAAAAATACTGCAGGGGAAATACTGATAATCTAGCAATGATTTGGACCTTGACTGTAGGTTCTGAAATTTTTATTCATGAATGAGCAGAATACATTACTATTCCCAGGACACAACCAACAGCAATGAGCTTATGTACTTAGTGCCCAGAATTAAGTACAGCCCTGTTCATTTCTCCTGTGCTTTGAAACTCAGTGTGAGAGAGCAATGGACACTTTTCCCAATTTGAGCCAAGTGAGGTCAGTAAAACATTCCCTTTGAGCCTTCTAAATGGTGGAGTGAGCTGGGAAGAGAGCTAGGGAGAAGCAGACACCCATGGCTGGTGCTGGCTTCAGTCACCAAGGCTTCTGTCTGAAACATAGCCATGTTTTGCACAATGTGGACAGGAAATAGAAATGAGAAGGAAGAAGGAAATCACATGTGGAGCTGGACCACATTACCTCAGAGAAGACATTTCAAGCATTTCATTTGCTCTCTTACACAACTGTGTCAGTAAGAGCAGCATCCCAGACAATGTGCCAAAGTTGTGTATTCATCTCTGTTGATGAGTCCAGTTACACAACTGTGTCAGTAAGAGCAGCATCGGAGACAGTGTGCCAAAGTTGTGTATTCATCTCTGTTGATGAGCCCAGAGCCTTTGGGAGAGGATTGGGAGATCAGTTGCTGGGAGAAATGAAGGGTTGAGGAGTTGGTAAAGTGCCTGCCTTACAAACATGGGGATATGAACTCTGTCAGAACATCCATGATGGTTCACGTTGGTTACCAACTTTAAAGGATCTAGAACTACCTAGGAGATGAAGAACTGTGGGTGCTTGTGAGAAATTTCCTGGACTATGTCAATTCAGGTGGGATGACCAACTCTAAAAATGGGTGGCGTCCTTCCCCACCCTTGGGTTCTAGACTGTACAAAACGCAGAGCACAAGCAGTCTTGGTTCTCTGCTTCCTGACTGGATGCAACATGACCAGCTCCCTCAAACTCCAGTTGCCAGGATTTCCTTATTGTGACAGACTGATTATAACCTTGAATCATTAGCCAAAACAAACCCTTTCTCTCTTAAGTAGCTTTTTTCCAATTTTATCGCTGCAGAAAAGCAAACTAATGTATGACAGTTAAAAAAAAAAGCAGTTAAAGGCCAGTCTAGTAGTCTATAGAGTGAGTTCCAGCACAGCCAGGGTTCCACTGAGAAACCCTGTCTTGAACTCTCCCACCACAAAAAAGTTGGGGACTTATAATCTCAGCACTGTAGAGGTGGGTACAGGCAGATCCCTAGAGATCACTAGCCAGCTAGTTAGGCTTATTTGGTAAGTTCCAAAGACAGTGAGAGACCCTGTAACAGAACAAAACAGAACAAAGGTAGATGGTGTCTGAGGAGAGAGAAGCTGAGGTGGTTCTCCAACATACCTGCATACATGTGCACTTGCATGCACACACACACACACACACACACACACACACACACACACACACCTAGGATTGGACCTTGTCAATGGAACAGCTAGATTGGGCCTTTCCTCTGATGTTTTAAAGACAGATTTGTGCAGTTACAGGAAGAAGTGAGAGAGGGCAGTTCAAGTGGGCAGTCCAAGGGATGGTATAAGTAGTCAGTAGTTTGTGGAAATAAGATGCAAAAGGAAGAGAAAAATCATCCCTTTCCACGTATGAGGCTTTCCCTCCCCTACCAAGTTCATGTTTCAGGAAGGCACTGCTGTTTTGTTGTGTCTTAACTTAGAAGAGCATGGTAGAAGAGTGACAGATGAGTCACCTGTCACTAGGAGTAGGTGTTCTTAGCACAGAGGAACATGGGAGGTGACAACAAACCACCACTGAAATTCCCATACGATTGAATTACCATTACTTAGCAGCCTAGATTATAGGTGCAGATGCAAGGCTGTGGGAAGCACATGGGCCTCTGGGCAACCTGAAGCAAGCCTGGGTCAGTTCAGAAGAGGAGGGAGCATCCAGATGCCCTAGAGTGGAATAGAAGAGTGCCCTCTGCACAACAGAGATCTTCATAATTAAAGCAAGTCTCCCATCAACCTGGTGCATTGGTCACTCTTCTTGTTAGTATGACAAAACACCAGACAAAAGTAATTTAAAGGAGGCAGAGTTAATGTTAGCTCGATTTTGAGAGATATATTCATCACGGCTGGGAAGCGATGGCAGCACCGTGAGACCATGTTCACAGCAGAGAGGGGTGAGTATTGGTGTTCCTGTTGCTTCCTCTCTTTTATTTAGTCTGAGGACCCTACATTGCATTTTGCCACTCACATTCAGGATGGATCTACCCTCTTCACTTAAATTTTGAAAACATATTCACAGATAGGGACATCCCAGCAATGTGTTTCCATGGTAATTTTTTTTTTTTAAGACAGAATTTCTTTCCCAGGTTAACCTCAAATTCCCTATGTAGCTGAGAGTAACTCTGAACTTCTGATCTTCCTGCTTCCCCCTCCCTAGTGCTAGGATTACATGCCCCCTTTACAGTGTTGGGATTAAACCTGGGGCTTCCTAAGTGCTGGTTAAAACGTTTGTCAAGTTCAAGTTCAACACGGACAAGAAGTCTATGCAAATTGAGCATCCCTAATGTACCAAATCCAGAGTCTGAACTGCTACAAAATCTAAAACTCACTGAGGGCTGACCCGATGGGCACGGGCAGAAAGCTCACGCCTGACTTCCTTGGGCTGCATCTCAGGCAAAATCCAAGTGCCCTAAAAATACCGTCTCACATGGCCTTCCAGCTGTGCATTTGGCATATTCAGACTTCAGATTTGCTTTTGTTCCCCAAGCTGTCCCAACGTGTGGATGGAAATATCCCCAAATCCAGGAAACTGAAGAATATGCAACACCTATGGTCCCAAACTCTTTGGGATAAGAGATGACCAACCTGTATCTTTCAATAACTATTTCACAGCCATTTAAAGCCATTGACCAACCAATCAACAGTGTCCTCTACTGACCCACCCTCCTCCTATCTACTACCCCATCATGTTTCCGATTGGGAGTTGATTGCTTTCCATCTTGAGATAATCCCTTTAGTGAGAGCCTTCTCTTAGAACCCCATCCTAGATCTACCTGAGTCCCTTTTGCCCCGTCATCTGACTGTAATGTTGTCACCAAGACTCTAAGCATCTAAGAGTCATTCTTCATAGGCTCCACCTGGCCTGGGATGGATTGGCTCAAACCATGTTCCTATGAGGTGGTATGGCCACACCCCTGTGAAAATAGTACATAACCATTAGCATAAATATAGTTCTCAAGTGGATGTTGGTCTAAAAGGAGCGATAGGGGGATGTTGGTGCATCCAAGGGGAAAATTCCTGGCCCATGATTGAGCTATGAGGCTGAAGTTCAGGAAAGACAATGTATGTGAATTTTTATGAAAGTTATTATATTCTCAATAGATGATAGAAATGATAGATAAAAGATAGATAGATAGATAGATAGATAGATAGATAGATAGATAGATAGATAGATAGACAGGCAGACAGACTGAAAGTAACAAAAAAAAACACCTCATTTTTATGACCTAGCATTCTCAAAAATGCTCCTCTGTCATGTTCATGTACAGACGAGGAAGCTGATTGGCTGTCAGTGTGCTCCCACACTTTTCTCCCAGGGGTTCCTAGGCTGCAAATTTGCTTCTTATGGTGATGGTGTCAGGAGATGGTGTGGCACTTAAAGAGGCAGGGGTTAGTGAGAGGTTCTCCTTCATTGGGGCCCTGACTCAGAAATGGAGGACTGGTTTTCTGGAAAGAGTTGTTACAGAAACCTGACCTGAGCAGCCCTGAGTCACTCTCACACTTCCTGTCCCCTGCACTCCTGTCCCCACTGTTGAGAGATTTTGCAGTTCAGACCTCACCCGAGTCCCAACCAACGGGGCTGCCAGACCCACCTTAGACTTCCAGCTCCTGAAACTGGGAGCTGAATGAACCTCTTTCCTTCAAAAGTAGCCTGGCTCAGGCACGTGATTATGATAATACAAGGTGGACCCACATACAGGTTTCCAAGGCCACGGGGCTAATAAAGAAGATGAGCCTCGTGAAGAACAGGAGCTGTCACTTTTCCCATTTCTATTTGTTGACCATCTTATTGCCTGTTCAAATCGCAGCCCTTGAATCACACTGTCATCCTTTGTTACTTTACTCTTAAAGCCTCCAGCACAGTCGCTACCTGGCCAGACTCTGCTTGTCTAATGCTGTGGAAATCCCAGCTAGACGGTGGGCATGCCACAGTGCAAAAGAGGAAAAGGACAAATTTAATTTATAACAAGTAATTGTGTCAAGACTGCTCAAAGAAGTCCAAAAGCTTCTGTTCATACCCCAGGTACAAGGAGCACTACAGACAAAAGCAGATTCAAAATATCAGACATTACAATTTTGTGTCTGAATACAGATGCAATTAACCATTCATTATGCAGAGTTTTATTCCAGTTTGAAGTGCACAGTATATGTATGTATGTGTGTATTTGTGAGTATAGGCATGTGTGTGTATCTGAGTGTAGGCATGTGTGTGTATCTGTGAGTATAGGCATGTGTGTGTAGCTGTGAGTGTAGGCATGTGTATGTGAGTATAGGCATGTGTGTGTATCTGTGAGTTTAGGCATGTGTGTGTATCTATGAGTATAGGCATGTGTGTGTATCTGTGAGTATAGGCATGTGTGTCTATCTGTGAGTTTAGGCATATGTGTGCATCTGAGTGTAGGCATGTGTGTGCATCTGTGAGTTTAGGCATGTGTGTGCATCTGTGAGTATAGACATGTGCGTGCATCTGTGAGTATATATATGGCTATATACATATGCAAATGGCATGTTTTGTAGAAGATGGTTGTGAAGAGCTGGTAAGCTCCTGAACTGAGATTTGCGGTGTCTCATTAGGGAAGTGAGGCAGGAACCTTCTAGAGAACATTCCACTGAGCATCTTCTAGAGTACACTGGTACTTAGGATACACTTTGTTGCCTTGGGAAAAGCTCATGCACACAGTGAGGACATTTTAACACAGGTGAAAACAGAAATGAAGTGAAAGATGGAAAGAGGAAACCCCTTCCCAGAAGCTAACAACAGCTGCTGCTATTCCTAGAGCTTACCCCACACCAGCCCTGGCCAGTCCTTTTTCTCCTGTGTGAACTTACAGCAAGCTAGCACTTGTATTGCACATGGGTTAGCACTGGCATTGTTCCCACTTTAGAGATGAGGTAACTGAGGTGCCAGAAGCTAACTTTCATCAGGGGCATCAAGACAGCCAGGGTTAACAACTCACACCATCTTGACTCTTTGTGTCTTCCCTCCGCGGTGGCAACAAGATGTTTGATAATTGAAAGCAGAATGTTACTTGAAGTGACGCTGCACCATTTGTGCCCTGGGCATCACCTCATCCCACATAATTCTCCCAACGGCTTGGGCTTATGATCATCTTCATGTTCACTCTCCCTGTGTATTTCTCTCTCGAGCATGCTTAGTGTGTATGTGCATGGGACTGAGGTTTCCCACATGTCATCTGCCTTGTTTTAGGCAGACTTATCTCACGGTCCTGGAAATCACCAAGTAGATTATAATTATTAATAAGTATTATTATTGACCAGTGAACCCCAAGGACCCTCCCCCACCTAGGCCTACTGATCATTGAACCCCAAGGACTCCCCCCACCTAGGCCTACTGACCATTGAACCCCAAGGACTTCCCCCCCCCCGCCTAGGCCTACTGACCATTGAACCCCAAGGACCCCCACCCCCCGCCCCTGCCCGCCTAGTGCTAGGATTACAGGCATGTTACTCCACACCAGGATTTTAATACAGGTTCTGGCAGATGAGACAAGGCAGGGAGCTCATGCTTGTGAGGCAAGGACTTTGCTGACTAAGCTATCTCCTTAGCCCATCCCCATTTTCTTTCTTCCTATTATTTTTAAATGTGTATTGTGCTTGCTTGCTTGTCTGTGTGTTTGTGCTGTATGCATGCAGCTGCTCACAGACGCCAGAAGAGGGCATGAGAGCCTCGTAATGAAATTAAGCTGCCCACTGTGGATTCTAAAACCCAACCTGGGTCCCCTGCAAGAGCAGCAAATGCTCTTAAGCATCGATCCATCTCTCTATCACTATTTCCTTAAAGAGAAAATAGCTCACAAAACTTGAGTGATTCTCCTAAAGGCACCAAGTGCCAAAGGCGCGCATCTAGGAAGCTAGCCCAGGTCTTACGTAACACAAAGCCAGCCATGGATTCCAAGCTGCTAGCAAGCACTGTGGTTTCCAGAGTGAGTCTCGAGTACGAGGACTCAGCAAGGCATTCCTCCCTCTGGTCTCTGACAGGCTCCTCATCCGACAGTCTTACCACAGCACAGCTAGGGAGTTCAGAGTGGAGCAGTCTCCTTCTTCCACAAGACCCAGTACTGAAAAATAGGCTGGAGAATATATAAATACTCTGACATCTTCCGTGTAATGCAGTCACTGTGACAGTGTACCTAGATTAGAGGACATGGCCATTCATCCAGGAAGAATATGGATTTTTGATTGTTGAATGAATACCGAATGGAGTTAATGATGCCCAGCCAGGGTGAAGATGAGTGGTTGGCAGGCGAACACTGTAGATTTCTGGGAGCTGGTTCAAACATCCTTAATGTTCCCTTGGCTTCATGTGGTCCTGCATGTGAGCCCCAGGAGAGGCTGCCAGAATTGCTCTGCTTTCTGATTGAAAACAGCTGCAGGTAGCGGGTCAGCCCATTGTCGGTTTGGCTGGTGATTGGGAGCGACCCAGGCAACGCAGGCTCCACTCTGCAGCCTCACTCTGAAATGAACAGAGGTAGAAAGTAGGTTTTGCACTTGCTGAGCTTTTCAAAATGAACCATTCCTTTTCCGAGAGTCAGAACACAGCCATCCATTCACAGAAGTGTGAATCACACGCCCCACCCCCCCCCAACCTCCCCGCCCCATTCTAAAACAAACGTTTGCTTCAGAGAGAATTCTTACCTTGGCCGATTTTTACAGCTCCCCTTTCTCCAATTGATTTAGGCTGGTTTCAATAAAACTGTTCTGTTTGTAACAGCTTGTTCCTTCCCATAAATCCAAAGGCTTCTGAAGCATTTCGGTAAGATTGGTGCTAAGAGGGTGATGGTGTCAGGTCCTCCTGAATGGACCCTAGCAACAGCGCCTCGGACAGTCTACGGCACTGCCAGATCTGGCAATCTCAGCGTCGTCATTTCACTAGAGGGTCTGTGGTAGAGAGGGAAGTTCCAAGGCAGATTCTTTAGAGGTGCAGCTTTTCATGTCCTCCAGGTTGTCATCCAGCACTGCACCACATTTAGAATCCACAAATCCATCCATCCATCCACTAAAGAGGGTAAAACACGGTACCCACAAAGGCAGGAGTCACAACATCTGGTTGGTGCCCGAGGTGGGGTTTACACTGCAGTGAACATCCAGGGTAGAAATAGCTCTGCCAATCTCAGGAGTTGTTACTGAAGGATGTAGCAGACAGCACCTGCTGTGGACAAATGCGTGGGTCTGTGTGCGTGCACGCGATGTGTTTGTAGAATATGGGGACACGTGCCACAGAAGGCATATGAAGGTCAGAGGTCAGAAGGCAGCTTTGTGGAGTTAGGTCTCCCCTTGCACTTTCACGTGGATTTCCAGGATGGAACTTGGGCAGCCATACCTGTACAACAAGTACTTTTACCCATTGAGCCATCTTGCCAGCCTTATGTCATAGTTTTTAGGGGATTAAGAGGCCCCCAAAGCTTAACTATGAGATACAAACTCGACAGGTATTCTGGGAACCTGTGTGACCATCCAGAACCGCGGTAGGGGGCAAGGTGTGGGTCATTCAAAAACAAGTATCATTTGTTCACAAAGTGAACCATGGTATGTCCTGTTTAGTGATTGAAGTATGCCTGATATAAAATGGAGTCTAAACTATTCCAAATGTCCCACCTAGGGGCATTAGATATTGCCAGGCTGACAGCCAACCTACCAGCATTCTAGACTGCGACCCTGTGCCCTGAGCACTGATTGACTCTTCTCCCCAGCTCCTACTGAATGCTACTGTTATTTGGTGTTTCATGTAAGTCAAACCAAATAACGTTCTTTTGAGTATGGCTCCTTTCCCTTGGCACAATGGCTTGGGGCTCATCTGCGCAACAGTGTGTATCAGAACTTCAGTCCTCTGTCAGGAATGAGGGCTGGATGGTAGTATGATGAGGGGCATACCCCACTCCTCCTTGGTCCCTCTGTTGATGGACATTTGGGTTGGTACACTGATTCTGGCTATTATAAATAACGCTGCTGTGAACATTGGCGTCTATTATCTGTTTGAGTCGATTTCTTTGAATGGCTTTTAGGTACTATACTAGTTACTTGTCCTGTCGCTGGGACAAAATGCCTGATGAAAGCACAATCTACCATGGAAAAGAAGGCAGAGAAGCTCTAGCCATGGTGGCTAGAGCATGAGGCAGCTGGTCACATTGCTCACACTCAGGAAGCTGGGCCAGATGAATGCTGGTCCTTAGCTCACTTCCTTTTCCTTTTCCTTCTCATTCATCTAAGACCCCAGACCATGGAATCATGCCACCCTAGGCCATGGAATCATGCCATCCTAGGCCATGGAATCATGCCACCCTAGGCCATGGAATCATGCCACCCGCATTTGATATGTGTTGTCTTTCCTCAGTTAAACTTCTCTGGAAGCAGACACAGAGAAATGTGTCTCCTTGGTAATTCCAAATCCAGTAAGTTGACAATGAAGATTAACCATCAGAGGTGTTATCTAGAAATAGAGTTGCTCGACTATGGAACAAGTCTGTCTTTAACTCTTTAGAGAGTGACAAACTAGGTCTTGGCATCCTCCCCATTCTTACCAGCAGTTGTTATTTTCCCATTTCTGTTTCTGCTTTGTTTGTTAATGTGGTTGTTTAATACAATCTTAATGGGTCTTACTGGCCCCTCACTTGTGGACATGTCAGTTCCTCTTTAAAGTTCAGGCAGAGAGACGAGAATATTATATTTGTGTTGGCAGGGGTGGCAGAGATAATTTGCAGTTGCATTTGAAGTTGCTGAGATGTGTTTGTAAGGAAGGGTGGGGTTTAAAGGGGAACTCAGGGGTGTGTGGAGTCATGGTTCCCACTTCGGCTACCCAACAGGATGGCAGGATCACCTGGGGTATGCTTTTTATATCCCAGTGGTCAGGCTGGGGAGCAGTTTGGCTCAGCCTATGAAATGCAAAGATTTGAGCTTGATCCCCAGAACCCAAATAAAAAAGCCAAACATGGATGTAGGATGCCGTCCCGCAGCTTCCTACTAGCGTGGGTTTCCACGAACCGGGAATGTGGGAGACCTG
>NW_022196913.1:50267975-50270392 GCF_008632895.1 Mastomys coucha | reverse complement strand
TAGCTGTCAACTTGTAGTTTCGGTTTGAGAATCTCCGAGAGCACAGCAGGGCTTCCCACACATGGAGGTGCCAGAGTGGGTAGAGCATCTGTCTTGTTTTTACAAGTTCCCTTGGGAGTGTAATGTGCAGCTAGCACTAGTTCTGGATTCTGCAGACAAGAAGGCTATGGCCTAACACTAAGGCTCCAAGCCTTGTCTCTCAGGACTAGGTTCCATACACTCATCATTTAGCAAGATCACAGACTCAATGAAACTTGCATCAGGCATGTATACAGTTTCCTGTGTATAGGCATATGTGTATGTGAAAAGCGCATCCTCACGCTTCCAGAGAACTAAGGGTTAGAACCACGTCTGGCTCTCATTGTGTTGGAATGTCTAGTATCCCATGGATGTGGAAGATTTCTAGGTGCATTGGTTGTACTGAACAGATAAGAGAATGTCATGTCAGGAACAAGCTGCCTGATGCATTACCCATGGTTCTCCAACACTGAACAGGCACCTTCCTCTATGGACTCCCCATCCAAGCACGATCACACTGCTTGATATAAACCCTGCTGTATGTGTAGGTATGTCTCACATTTCTGTAACAAAAATAACTGACCAAAATCAACTTAAGAAAGAAGGCCTGTTGTAGTGGAGAAGATGCTGAAGCAGGAGCAGGAGTGAGCTGGTCTTATCCCGGGTTCACAGTCAGGGGGGCGGGGGAGATGGACAGCCCAGAGGAAGTGGGGCCAGGGTACAGAACCTAAAGTCTAGCTACCCACATGCTCCAGTGAGGGTTTCCTTCCTCCTAAAGGTCCCACAGCTTTCCCAAACACCACCAGCAGCTTCAATCCAGGTGCCTGAGCAACGCTGCGTGTTCAAACCTCCTCAGATGACAGCTTCTTCCTCCTTGCCATGAATGCACACCTGCCATGACTCACCCACACCTGCCATGACTCACCCACACCTGCCATGACTAACCCACACCTGCCATGACTCACCCACACCTGCCATGACTAACCCACACCTGCCATGACTAACCCACACCTGCCATGACTAACCCACACCTGCCATGACTAACCCACACCTGCCATGACCTACCCATAATTGCAATAATGATGGTAGTCGTTCTTTAGGGCAGAACCTTCCCCACTATCACCCAGCATTGTTGCTATAGGGTTGCATTTCTAAAGTGTGAATCCTCAGGTGACACTCAAACCTTATACTACCCACAGACTGGAAAACCTCACAGAAGGGAAACCAGTGTATGACCACCCTTGATTCAGAGTTGGCACATGAACTTAAGAATTATCTGGAAGTTTCCTGTCAAGGGCAAAGAATACCTTAAATCCCTCCCAGAATGCTTTTTTTAAAAAAAAAAAAAAAAATCTTCTAGTTTTATAAGAGATTTTCACATCCTCAACTCTTAGAAGTCTTGGTTCACCCTAGCTTCAGGAAGTCCAGCCCCCTGGTGGCCCATGGTGCAGGATCCAGGATGTAGCTGTCAGGGCACTTAGCTTACTGATGTGCAGAGAAGAGACAAGAGTGTGTGTGTGTGAGTCTGCTGGCGGCCCTCCTCGTAGGGGAAGGAGATTCTCCAACTCCCCGCAATGCCTTTTGGGAACTACTCATCCAAAAAGTATAGAAGAACAGACAGAGTACGACCAGGAACATCGAGCTTAACCCTTGCCAAGAAACGCCACGCTTGAGTTTCACATCCAGCCTTTCTGAACATTCTCTCTGTGTGGAATCACTCTCGTGTTTTTGGTGTGAATGGAATCCTGTCTTGGGAATGATCATAAATATGGCCTTGTCTATTGAGCAAAGAAAAGCGATACACTTTCAAATAGCCATGCAGGTGGGAAAAAAAGAAAAGCCCAGCTGTTTGACAGGAAGGGTAGTTAGAAAGCGGAAGGTTGAAGTCATCACAGGACCAGGAGACACAGAAAACAAAGAATGACGGCCAATTGCTGGGAAGCAGTGGGGGGAGGTCTGCAGAATTCTACGTATGATGGTGATCATCAATCAAGCATGGACATTATGCCAGGCTCTGGGCAAATCCGTGTCTCCCCTTCTTATCCACAGAGATGTTACTAATAAAATTACAAGCTGGGTATGTAATTACCTCCTTAAGCAGGGTGTGTGTATAATTCAAGTAAAATAAAAATTGCACTAGGAGGGAAGGGAATTTTAGAAGAGTGTGTAGTCAGGTAGAAGTAGAGCTAGGATTGGAATCTGCCCTTGCCTTGACCTTACAGCATAGTTTGCCATGTCCTTGTCATTACACCACAGCCTATTCTTGAACATCTTTAGGTCCTTCCTCATCAGTAGCAGCCTCACATGATAGGGCACATCGACAATCTCAGCATTTGTGGGAATAAGGAGAACAAAGTCAGTCTGAACAACAGGAGAACCTGTCATGGGGTGGGGGGTGG
>NW_022196913.1:50248893-50267924 GCF_008632895.1 Mastomys coucha | reverse complement strand
AGAGAGAGAGAGAGAGACAGACAGACAGACAGACAGACAGACAGACAGACAGAGACAGAGACAGAGATGGGGGGAGGTAGGGATAGAGGGATGTGTGTGTGTGTGTGTGTGAGAGAGAGAGAGAGACAGAGACAGAGAAACAGACAGAGAAACACACAGAGAAACACACAGAGAAACAGACAGAGACAGAAAGACAGAAAGACAGGGAGAGACAGTCAGATCACATCAATATCACATTCCTATCATTATTTAATATCAATAACAATAACATTAACATTTTTATTGACATTTTATGGAGAAATGCTTCATGAGCCCCACAGAAAGCTGTGTTACAGGATATTGTCAAGAGCTGAACACAACGGGGTCACTTCCTCCCCTTTCAGACAATGTTTCCCTGACCGGTTGTCCCCTTGTTCCAGCAGTCTCAGGGCTGTAGCCACATAGAAGGCCACCTTCCCTTGTCCTTAAAGCAGTTTGCATTAGACCAGATCAGATCCCTGAAGGTCCCCGTGTCTTTTCCCAGCCACCCAGCCTAAGTGGTGGATCAGCAGCCATGCAGGCGCCTCGGGAGGCTGTCCTGGCACAGGGGACACTGGAAAGCTAAACAGTTTTGGCTTCGGCACTGAAACCAGGAAAAGTCCTGACAGAAAGGCATTTCCAGCTTTTCTCAAAAACTCTGACTCAACCTCTGCAGGACAATTCTCTTGGGACCTGTTTGGATCCAGATGGCCATTTCGCTGTCTTGAGCCTTTCCAGGAATTCCAGAGTGGGCAGGCAGCCAGAGGACACTGGCCACACTGGGCTGCAGCTACACTCTCCATGTGAGCCGCTTCTACAGATGTCTCAAGCTAGATGTCTGCCTTGTCCCCTCCATCCTGGCCCAGACTCATGTCCCTGGGCTCACACCACAAAACAGCTGTTGAGATGTTTCCAGATACCACGGTGCTCTCTATCACCACATGGACCAAAACGGATTGGAGCAAGAGCCCAAGGACAGCTTCATCCAGGCCTTACTGAAGACTGCCCTTCCATTACACTGACACATACAGAAAATAGTACAGCCCATAGAAAGGCAAGCTGAGAGAGTTTAGAAGAAGGAAAGGGGGGTGTGATTACATTATAATCTCAAAAAGGGAAAGGAATAAAAAGGCAGACCATCCAGAGCACCCCGGGAACCCTTCACTGTGGCTGGCTACCCTAAAGGCTTTAATCAGAAGGAGCACTCCACCCTAAGCAGAGCTTCCCTTAGCTACTGTGCACCCAAGTGGGACTTGTGCTATTTAGAGAGGCTTCAAATGTTGTAGTCACGCTAAGTGTTAAATTCAGTCATATTCATTTATCCCCCCAAAAAGCCTTCAAATATGCACACCACCACCCCTCAAAAAAGGTGTTCGTGTTGTTAAACGATGAGGCCTCTTTTCTTGTGTTTGACCTCGACAGACTCCCCTACTATGGCCATTTGAGATAGCACCTCCAGGCCTCTCTTTTCCTACAAGGCAAGGCCACCAGCTTGCCTCCAGCTAAGGAGAGTCTGCAGGGTGCACACTGAAACTAAGGCCTTCCTTTTTCTTCTAGGCTGCTCCCATTGTTTTGGGACAGAGTCCTGCAGCCTCCAGTTGCACGGTGCTGGGTTTTCATATGTGTGCCCACACACCTGGCCTGCGTGTGCTTTTTCTGACATGCAGAAAGCTTGCCCAGAGGACATGTGGGTGGTCACAATTCTTAGTGGCCCGCCAGGGCAGGAGTTACTGTTGCTGGAGTCACACTGAGCTTGAGAGCTGGGCTGGGGACACCAACAACCATGTTGCTTGCCTAGGAAAAACAGCCTTGTTTCTCTTCTTTTGTCACCCCAGCATATGACACTTAGTGCCACAAAAACTAAAGTCCTTGGTCAGTTTTCCTATAGTACAAGGTTTATTTGAACATTCTCAACCCACTTATTTCTAGGCATTGTTTTTCCTTTTAGCACACAGCAGGTGAGGAGCCACTCTTTGTCAACACACTGTTAAAACAACAATGACTCCAGCATAGAGTGTGCCATACATCACCATCACCGGATTAGTGAGTCCCAAACTTGGTGTGGGGGCACACACCTATAATCCCAACACTCAGAAGAGAGAGTGTGGAGATTCAGAAATTCAAGGTCATCCTCAGCTACATTGCATGTTTATGAGCCAACCCAGGCTACCTGAGTGGTCCTGTCTCAAAAACAAAAAACAAGTAAGTCCTAGACTTCTTCATTTAAACCATTCTCCACCCAGAGTTCTCCAACTAAGCTAATTGAGCTATTAAAACCAAGGCCAGGCATTTATTTTTATTCTCATTAATCTTAATTTTCTTGGTTCTATGCCATCACTTCCAGCCTCTGTGGATATATTTGCATATTAATGACAACACACTAAATATCCCTTCCAGCCTTCTGTTACCTCTAAAGATGATAACCAAAACAGTAATAAAATGCTGAACAGAGAACAGAGCCCAGGATAATGCTGAGACCCATCCTGGGCCATGTGCTGACACTAAGCAGCAAAGGCTCACTGAAGAGACAAAAATGAAGAAAATGGAGAATACAGATCCACTCCCTCTGAGGCAAGCCTGGTCAGTCAGCCTTGAGGGTGTTGAGTTAGAACAGTTGCCTCGTTCCTGGACACTTCAAGGATGTTGGGTTTGGGGTTGTTTTTCAAAGTCAACCAAACTGAAGGACCTCTGTCCACAACACCCAGAATTTCTTCTGGTAATAATAGAGTCAAACCGGAAGGCTGGAGGTAAGGACCTCAAGAAGTCTCGCTGTGCCCTCGTGACCTCTGGCATTATACCGAGGGTACCACCTCCTAGTGTGGTTTAGTATCCCTTACCCAAAGTGTTTGGGACAAGAAGTGTTCTTCATTCACTATCTTCTCTGTTTTAAATGTTTGTGCACATAAAATGAGAACTTAAGAATGGGGCCCAAACATTTATTTGAGCCTCAACAATGGAGAAAATCACTTTTATTTTATGTAATATTTTTAGTGAACCTACCCTGTGACTCCAATCTGTCAGGTGATGCCAGGTGTGGAATTTCTCACTTGTGTCCTGCTCACAGACTTGGGGATTTGTGGAACATTTTGTCTTTGGAATGTGCAGGTTTATGGTGCTAAACTAACCCTGATGAGCCATCTACATTTCTTCCTCTTATTTGTGCAAGCCGGGGTGGGGGTTGGGAGGGTCCAGCTCACTCACACTGAGAATGTCAGGATTTTGTGGGTAGAAACAGCATCTCCACTTAACCCTCACCCTTGAAATGTATTTTTTTTTAAGGCCATATGTGTTGAATTCTAGAAATGCCTTCTATTCTAAGCAGCCAGTTGCTATTTACAGATCTTAAAAATCAGTGGCCATTCATCCTCACAGAAGATGGAGATCCAGCACAGAAGGATCTTGCCACTTCTCAGCCAGGATAGCGGGGGGAAAAAATGAAAGCAAACCTGACCAAAAGCATCATGTGTCCTGTATAGAATGCATGATAGCCTCAAGGCATGCCCAACCTGCAGACCACACGTGACTCCTATATCTTTGAAGGTAGCCGATACAAAACTATAAACTTACCTAAAACATCATCAGATTTATTTTGAGGAGGAAATATTGTGGAAAAAGGATCTCATTGAGCAGTTCTGACGTGTGAACTTTCTGAAGTGTGTACTTTGTAGTTAACAGTGCTATGTCACAATGTCGAACAGTTGGACAGGCCTACAAATTTAAATCGTGTTTCTGTATAGATTTTGAGATAATAAGAGAGTCATAAAAGAATAAATTATTAGTATTTTATGAAAAGAAGGAGATCAGTTAGGAGGGAAGGAAGGGCAGAGAGCAAAAATAGAATAAATATAATGATACATGTGTAATGAAAATGCCAGTGAGCACCACTGCTCAGTAGTGGGGCATGGCGCCCCCTAGTGGTTTAGTGAAAACCCAGCAGGATCCACTACCACTTTGTGGAAGACACAGGCATTTCAGAGAGCCAGTAGAAGAGAGAGAGAACTCATCCCCTCCAATTGGCCATCTTGCATAGTAAACACTCACACATTTAGGAGAATTCCTTAGAGTAGGAGAGCCGTGGCCAGAAAGACTTCGTGAGTTCAAACAATATAGCAAGATCCCTCTTCGGTTAAAAAAAAAAACTATTACTCTAGGCAGAGAGATGGCTCAGTGGGTAAAGGCATTGCCACCAAACCTGACAACCTAATACTAATACTAATACTAATAATACTAGTAATAATAATAGTAATAATAATAATAGGTGTCTTAGTTATAAAATTTTAAAGTATAAGCAGTTAAGGTGATGGCCTGAGATTTGTGTCAGTTCAGCCCGGGACACTCCTGCATCTTTATTAATTGCTCCATCCTTGTTTTATCAACACTAATCCCCAGCAAAGGTGCTGCTCTTTATCAGTGGATGCTTTTTCAGAATGAGTTTGAATTTGTCAATGGTGATATATGATGCGGAGAGATGGAGCTGAGTGGGAGTGCCCAGCATCCACAAGGTGCTGGGCCTGATCCTCCATCCTAAACATAAATACGTACAGTTGATATCTCTTGTAACTTCATTAGCGGAAGCTCTGCCCCGTTAGTGTTCAGGGCTGAAGAGCCAGCCAGCCTCTATCAGATAAGTAGCATAAATAAATCCTTGTGCCTCTGAGAACCATTCCAGCCATCACAGGGGTTTGCTGGTTTTGCATACTGCAGTCATGTGCCCAGGCTGTTTTCTGTTTGCCTGTTGCTAAAGACTCGTCCTGAATGTGTTTGACATTTTACTTGGCTTTGAAAGGACTTTCTGTGCCCCCTGCGTTTCCTTCCCTCGAGCTGCCTTGAGCTAATTAACCTATTCCCTCGAGGGCTGGGGCTACTACTGTATGCAAATGCTCTCATTTCCTATTCTGGCATATCACTCTTGCGTGAACATCCCTAATGAAATCCTGCGGCGTTTTATGGGGCAGTGCACCTGTGCCGCCAGCAGGGGGCGCATGGAGCAGTTCTCTGAGTAGACCTTCACAATGATTAAATGATTATGTTCCTTTGCCAGCTGGTATGAGAAAGATAGCGCAAGTGGTTGAGTACTAGTTGCCCTTTGCAGAGGGCCCAGATTCAAGTCCCAACAATTCCAGTACCTAGGAATCTGGTTCTCTCTTATGACTTCTGTGGGCAATAGGCACACATGCATGCAGGCAAAGCACTCATACAGGTAAAATAAGTCTTTTTAAAGTTAGAGCTTAGCAATCCTCTTTCTTAAGGGTGATTCTCAGAGTCTAGAGATAAAAGATTGGCATTAATATTTTTTTTCAAACAGCAAGAAGTAACAATGCTTTTGATACTTTGGGGGTTTGATTTTGGTCTGTCCTTACAATGGATTTATAACCATTGGGTATAAATGATGCTCCATCCTTCTACTAGGAGAGAGTCCTCCAGAATAAAGCTCTTTAAGACATAACTCCTTACCCACTTTCAGTTTTTCTACATCCTCAGGTACATGCTATTTGTAGTTTCATGAGCATGAATAACTTAAGTCTCTTGACTTCTTCTGGTTCCCATGTTTAGTGGCTGCCCTGTCAGGGCGCAGGGGCCCTTTTCTTATTGAAATAATTCTGATGTTCATATACTGAGTGTCTAAACCTCCACTTCCCTGTATACCTTTGCATTCTCAGTTCTATCTGCCTGATCAAACTCAGGAGGGAAGGGCAGCTTCTCCGGTCATTTGTCACTTCACTCTGGTATTTCTTAGTGATGTTGAAACAAAAGAAGCAAGAGTTATTAAACGATCCTCACCCCGCCCTTTCCCCAGGTGGAAAGTGGGAAATGGGGTCTGGAGAGCAAAGCACTTTTCACACAATCGTGAGGATGTGAGGGTGTATCTCCAAGACCCATGCAAAAGCTGAAGAGAAGACCTGGGACCCCAGCACCCCTCTAACAGGGTGGATTCCGGACAAAAGAGAATCCTTGGAAGCTCGCAGGCCAGTTGGCCTGACTTATGCAATAGTGATGAGACACTCCCGCCCCCAACTCAAGCACAGTGGAAGGTGAGACCCAACCCCTAAAGTTGTCCTTTGCCTTCTGCATGCATACTGTGACATGCTAATACACATGCAGGGTGGACACACACACACGCACACTCACCCTATAAACTGGATGAGAGCAGTTTGGAGCTGTGTGATACAGGGATGAGGAGCTGACAGAGGATCGTGCGGCTCTGTGGATCTTGCTGTTGATTCTGGGAGCTTACACTGTGCATTTGGTCCTGTGTGCTAAGGGCTTAGACTTTTCCTTTTGATTTGGTTTTTTCTTTGTTTGTTTCTTTGTTTGTTTTCTTTGTTTGCCTACTTGCTTACTTACTTTTTCTCCCACTTTAAACAGGGTCTTTCTTTGTAGCCCAAGCTGGTTTGGAATTTATTATAAAACCCAGGCTGGTCTCCAAAGTTCCAATCTACCTAGTCTCCCGTGGGCTGAGTTACGGACACTCATGACCACATCCAGTTTGAGGGCCTGTTTTAAAGTCAGATAATAGGAAAAAGAATCTGAGGAGGAAATGTATTCAAGTCCCAACCCCAGAAATACAGCTCCCCTACTCAGAGCCTTTGATGTTGCTTCCCTCTGCAGCCTCTCCCTGTGGGCAGTACTCTTCTCTCCTGCTGCTAACGTGCTTCATGTTGGTCATCTCAACAGTCTACCCCATGCCAGGTAGACATTGTTCACACAAGGGTGGTGACTCAGAATTCAGTGTCTCTATGAGAATGAGACAGGGATTGTTCCGTAAGAGTTCCTGGCATTGCTACAGGGCTGGGTTTGGACATGTGGTTGCAATTTGTCTGGCAAATATTTCATCTCCTGCTCAAAATGAGCAGGCCCCTGCCGTGGAGAAGAGGAGGAGATGTGGGAAGAGAATATTTAAAGACAAACTTGGAAGAGAAGGCACGTGGGTGAAGCAAGTGCCTAACTTTTACTTAGGACACTTTCAAAACCTGCTTCACTCACATATTCATGTACTTATTTATGCATCATTTTTATGAGACTGAATTTTATATTGAAGCCTAAAGTTTGTGGTCATTCTCCTGCCCCAGTCTTCAAAGTTCTGGGATTGCATGAGACACCCATAGCAGGGCTCATCTTCCATACTGTGTTTGGTTTATTTAAAAAAAAAAAACTAGCATAGTTTTTGTAACTGTCTCAAAGGTGCCTTAGGGTTTCCTTCTAAATGACTGTACATGGAATTCCCTTGAAACTTTAGAGTGAGAAGAATTGTTTTGGGATACTGCTGCTGAGTGGGAGTACAGGGTATGTCATGGGAGGCAGTTAGAATAGGGGGCACTACCATAGATTAAGTGTAGCCCTGAAGCCAGGTGAAATCTTAAGAGCATTGGTTTTGGCATCGAAGCTGAAGAAAGAACCCAAAGGCTCACTGAGCGTCTCTATTCGAAACTTGCTCCTTCACAAAGCTCAGCTCTTGGATCTTATTTGACTGAGATAAACTTACTCAGGTAAAGAAATGACAAGGAACAGTACTAACCTTTCTGGGAAAACAATTTCCAGAAATGCATCATCTATCAAAAAACAAAAAACCAAACAAACAAACCAAAAAAACTGTAGGTGCTATGGGGCTGTGATCCCAGCCCTTGGGAAGCTGAGGCAGGAGGATCATGAATTCAAAGCCAGCCTTCATTGCACAACCAACTTGAGGCTAGCCTGAGCAACAAGAGATGCTTTCAGAAAAGAAAAAGTGGCCATTCACCCTCTAAGAAGAGAAGAAAGGGTGGGGGAGAGAAGAGACAGAAAAGTGCTTGAGTTGCTGGATTGCCTACTCTATTTTATTACAAAAAGCACATGTGGGCTGCAGAGGTGGCTGGGATGGTCAAGACATCTGCTTACTGCTCTTGTGGGGGACCCAAGTTCAGATCCCAGCACCCACATGGTGTTTTACAACTGCCTAGAACTCCAGTGTCAGGAGATCCAATGCCCTTTGTGGTCTCTGCAGGTACATATGAGGTGTGCATAAACTCTCACAGGCATGCACACACATATATACACACACATGCATACACACACATACAAATAAATAAATCATAAGCAAGTAAGCAAATGTTTAAGAAGAGTACACCCAGGGGCTGATGAGATGGCTCAGCGGGTAAGAGCACCAACTGCTCTTCTGAAGGTCTTGAGTTCAAATCCCAGCAACCACATGGTGGCTCAGAACCACCCATAGTGAGATCTGACGCCCTCTTCTAGTGCATCTGAGCTACAGTGTATTTATTTATAATAATAAATAAATTTTAAAAAAAAGAAGACGAGTACACCCTTGAACTTAGTCATTATCTTGATTCCTACTGGCTTTTTAGACCAGCTAATATTTTGTCTATTTTAACACCTGGACCATAATCTGCTTTTGGAATTCCAACTGAGAGGGTCTCCTCTTAGTCTTGTTGGTAGTAGTGTTTTTGTTGGTTGGTGGATTGATTGGTTGGTTTGGCTTGGTGGGGTTTCTCCCCTAGAGCTGATGTTTTGATTTTTTTCCCCTGTCTTCTCTCTTTCCTGTCCCCATACCCCACTCCTGCTCTCTCCTCCTTCTCAGAATCCGGAGCTGCTACTGCCAGCCTAGAGAACCCACGGGGAGATGATTCCTCATGAAGGGCCTGGATCCCCTACAGAAATCCAATGTGACTCTCTGTTTATCAGACTAAAACCAGAGCCAGCCAGACAGTGAAACAGCCACCGTGGAGGGGGGACGGCGAAAAATGAAATCCAACCAAGAGCGGAGCAATGAATGCCTGCCTCCCAAGAAACGTGAAATCCCTGCCACCAGCCGGCCCTCTGAGGAGAAGGCCACCGCTCTGCCCAGCGACAACCACTGCGTGGAGGGTGTGGCCTGGCTCCCCAGCACCCCTAGCAGCCGTGGCCATGGGGGTGGGCGGCACGGACCAGCAGGGACTTCCGGGGAGCATGGTTTACAAGGAATGGGTTTACATAAAGCACTGTCCGCAGGGCTGGATTACTCCCCACCCAGTGCCCCCAGATCAGTCCCCACAGCCAACACGCTGCCCACCGTGTACCCTCCTCCTCATTCAGGGACCCCGGTGTCTCCTGTGCAGTATGCCCACCTTTCACATACCTTCCAGTTCATTGGGTCCTCCCAATACAGTGGGCCTTACGCGGGCTTTATCCCTTCCCAGCTGATCTCCCCAACAGGCAACCCGGTCACCAGTGCGGTGGCTTCAGCTGCAGGGGCCACCACTCCATCACAGCGCTCCCAGCTGGAGGCTTATTCCACCCTGCTGGCCAACATGGGCAGTCTGAACCAGGCACCAGGACATAAGGTCGAACCCCCTCCGCAGCAGCACCTCAGCAGGGCTGCGGGATTAGTCAACCCGGGGTCCCCTCCACCCACCCAGCAGAACCAGTACATTCATATTTCCAGCTCTCCACAGAGCTCCGGACGGGCAACATCTCCCCCACCCATCCCGGTCCACCTCCATCCCCATCAGACGATGATCCCGCACACACTCACCCTGGGGCCTTCATCCCAGGTGGTTGTGCAATACAGTGACGCTGGAGGCCATTTTGTTCCTCGAGAGTCCACCAAAAAAGCCGAGAGCAGCCGGTTGCAGCAGGCTATGCAAGCCAAGGAGCTCCTGAATGGGGAGATGGAGAAGAGCCGGAGGTATGGGGCGTCATCTTCTGTGGAGCTGAGCCTGGGGAAGGCAAGTGGCAAGTCAGTGCCTCATCCCTATGAGTCCAGGCATGTGGTAGTCCACCCAAGCCCAGCAGACTACAGCAGTCGTGATACCTCGGGGGTCCGTGGATCTGTGATGGTTCTGCCCAACAGCAGCACGCCCTCAGCTGACCTGGAGACCCAGCAGACCACGCATCGAGAGGCCTCCCCATCCACCCTCAATGACAAAAGTGGCCTGCACCTAGGGAAGCCTGGCCACAGGTCCTATGCGCTGTCCCCACACACGGTCATTCAGACCACACACAGTGCATCAGAGCCCCTTCCGGTGGGCCTACCAGCCACGGCCTTCTACACTGGCACTCAGCCTCCTGTCATCGGCTACCTGAGCGGCCAGCAGCAAGCGATCACCTATGCTGGCGGTCTGCCGCAGCACCTGGTGATCCCAGGTGCCCAGCCCCTGCTCATCCCAGTGGGCAGCCCTGACATGGACACGCCTGGAGCAGCCTCGGCCATAGTGACGTCATCACCCCAGTTTGCTGCAGTACCTCACACTTTTGTCACCACCGCCCTGCCCAAGAGCGAGAACTTCAACCCGGAGGCTCTGGTCACCCAGGCTGCCTACCCAGCCATGGTTCAGGCCCAGATCCACCTGCCGGTGGTGCAGTCGGTAGCATCCCCTGCCACGGCGTCACCCACGCTGCCGCCCTATTTCATGAAAGGCTCCATCATCCAACTGGCCAACGGGGAGCTGAAGAAAGTGGAGGACCTGAAGACTGAGGATTTCATCCAGAGTGCAGAGATTAGCAATGACCTCAAGATCGACTCCAGTACTGTGGAGAGGATCGAGGAGAGCCACAGCCCCGGTGTGGCCGTGATACAGTTTGCTGTTGGTGAACACCGAGCCCAGGTAACACTCACCAGGGTCATACAGGTAGGGGGGCCCTACCCCCATTCTGTCATCTCCTGGCAAGGTGATTGCTTTTGGCAGGTAGGGTCCCCTTGTCACCCAGGGGCATCATCAAGGGGTGTGTGTGGAACGGGCAGGGGGGAGAGAGAGAACCTTCAGTGCTAAAGAAGACCTCCCTTAAGAGAGAGCCACCACACACTACACACACACACCGCAGGTCCTGAAGATGTGACACAAGGTGGGGCTATTGTTCTTATAGGTTTGGGGTCATATGAGGAGCGGGTAGGGGTAGTTTAATACCACATGACCTAGACTACATGCCAAAAGTCACAAAGTAAAAAAGCACAGGCGTCCAGTACATCCTCAGCTTCCCAGTATCTAAAGATGTCCCTGAACCCTCTGATCCTCCCTGCCTCCATCTCCAAAGGTGTGGCATTACAGGCATGTACCACCATGCCCAGTTTATTCTGTCCTGGGAATCAAGCCAAGGACCTTATGCCTGCTAGTCAAGGACTCTGCTAACTGAGCCTCCTTTCCGGAACCTTAAGTTACCTTCCAGCATTTTTCCAGAGCCTACTTCTATGGAACAGCAGGTTTACTGACCCCAGTGCTGAGAGGCAGCAGGCTATGCCCCCACCCTGACTCTCTCCATGGGCACATCTCTCAAAAGACCAGATGTGGGATCTCGGTCAAGGTCTGCTAAAGAGACTTCTTGAGTTTGGGGCCACAGAAATAAAAGAACAAGGCTCAGACCCAACCAGTGATTTGTGGCTTTATTTTAGAAGCCTATCAGAGATCGGCTGACATCATCGCAGCTGAAATGCCCCACAAGCAGTGCTTGCACACGCAGCAGGCTTGGAATCACAGAGCCAGACGGAGGGAAAGGGAGAGGGGGGAGCCCAGTAAGGGAGAGAGAATGATAGCAGACTTCCTTGATCTTGCAATGGCTGCCCTCCGTCTCCAGTATCTCTGAGAAGACCTTTCTCCCTAGCCTGAGCAGATGTCCAGTTCTCTGCAACTGGCTAGATACAACTCACAGCAACACCCACAGGGAAATAGAGAAATAAGCAAATTGTTGGACTTTGGAACAAAATCCCAAAATCAGTTAGGGAACTTGTAGAAGAAAGATAAGGTTTCTCTCAGACAGAAATAGCTTTGTGGCCCTGGATATAAATCCTGCAGGAGCAGAGATCTGCAAGGAGGGTTGGCTTCAGACAATCTCCAAGGTTCTTCCCAGAGAACACTGAGGGGTTGTGAGGAGAGCTAGAAGCCCAGATGTGCATTTCCCAATGCCCCCCTCCCCCACCAGCTGATGCTCTCACTCCTCTCTAACAAGCTAACCTAAGGATTCAGTCTAAAGACAGTCTTCTCAGCTTGTAGAGTTTTGTTTTGTTTTTCATTGTTGTTTGGGGATTTTTAATTGTGTGTGTGTGTCTGTCTGTCTGTGTCTATGTGTGTTTATGTATGTGTGTAGTATCTGTGTATATCTATGTGGTATATGTATATGTATGTGTCTATGGTATGTGTGTGTGTGTGTGTGTGTGTATCTATGGTGTGTATGTGTGCCTATCTATGTGTGTCTATAAGGTTTGTGTGTGTGTGTGTGTGTGTGTGTGTGTGTATGTATGAGAGAGAGAGAGGAGAGAGAGAGGGAGAGAGAGAGGTGGGGGGAATTATATGTATAAGAGTGTAGGTGTACAAGCCTGTGCACCCCGTGAGGTAGCCAGAGAAGGATGCTGCTGTCTACCCTCTATCTCCCTGCCTTACTACCTTCAGATGGGGACTCTTTCCTTTAGTCTAGGCTGGCTGGCCAGAAAGTCCTGGAAATGTATGCTCTCCAATGCTGGAGTTACAAGCATACATAGCCACCCTGGATTTTTCCGTGGGTGTTGGAGAATCAAACTCATGTCCTCTTGTTTGCATGACAAGTACCATTACCCACAGAGCCATGTTCCCATGCCCCCATTCAGAAGGAAGGAGCTGAATCCTAACTTCTCTGGTGGAAAGATGCCTCCAGTGCTGTCTCTGTCTGGTGTTCATGATGAGGTAGTAATAGTATAGTAGGAAACTGCTTTTTTGTGTTCGTCACCCAACGTCTCTGGCTTTGCTGCACAGTGAACTGTTATATTCTTGTAGAACAGTGCTATGAGGAAGGCTATAAGCAGAGGAACACAAGCCTCTTTCCTCTCTAGGTGAACAAGTAGCACGTACCACAAAGGCAGGGACAGTGCTCCTGCTCCTGCTGTGCCTTGGTTCAGCCTGGGAGTCCCACAGGCTATCAGATTTCTTTCTTTGGGTTTGTTCCCAAATATAACTCACTTCCTGTTCTCCAAGTATTGAGCCATAGGTCTTGGGCATGTCTCAGCTATGGGATCCAGAGTAAAGAAAGAAAAAGAAAAGAAAAAGAAATAAGTATCATGGTATGGCTGGGTAGGAAGCAAGTTATGAGCTGGGGAAATGTATTTGTAGATATATCAAACCCAAAATGTCTTAGTCTGTCCTCCATATCTGGTAGCCCTGGCACTTGGCACAGTGTTCCCTATTCTGTAAGCAACCATGACCCTGAAAAAGGAGAGGTTTGCCTCTGAAGAGAAAATGCGCCATTGTCTCAGTCGGGGTTTCTATTTCTGCACAAACATCATGACCAAGGAGCAAGTTGGGGAGGAAAGGGTTTATTTAGCTTACTTCCACATTGCTGTTGATCACCAGAGGAAGTCAGGACTGGAACTCAAGCAGGTCAGGAAGCAGGAGCTGATGCAGAGGCCATGGAGGGATGTTCCTTACTGGCTTGCTTCCCCTGACTTGCTCAGCCTGCTCTCTTACAGAACCCAAGACTTCCAGCCCAGGGATGGCACCACCCACAAGGGGCCTTCCCCCCCTTGATCACTAATTGAGAAAATGCCCCACAGCTGGATCTCATGGAGGCACTTTCCCAACTGAAGCTCCCTTCTCTATGATAACTCCAGCCTGTGTCAAGTTGACACACAAAACCAGCCAGTACAGCCATCACGTGCTCTGAAAATAATTCACAGAAAGAAAGAGGTCTTCTCAACAGCAGTCAAAAAACTGGCTTTCTCGGTGAAGACGACAGCAAGCCACCCTGAGCCTGCCTCCCTCCTGGGTGAAGATGACAGCAAGCTGCCCTGAGCCTGCCTCCCTCCTCAGTGAAGACAGACAGCAAGCGGCCCTGAGCCTGCCTCCCTCCTCAGTGAAGACAGACAGCAAGTTGCCCTGAGCCTGCCTCCCTCCTGGGTGAAGACAGACAGGAAGCCGCCCTGAGCCTGCCTCCCTCCTCGCTGTCTGTCCCTGGACTGAGGAGGGCCATTGCTCCCCACTTCTACTAGGCAGTGTAAATGGACGTGCTAGCTTGAATGAGGAGAGGTATGCAGCCATCAGTCGGAACCGGACATGAGTGAGGACCGGAAGTCCACCCCTTCAGAGCAGCATGAGCATCCGTGTACAAACAGAGGCCCTGTGAGAAATCGGCAGCTGTATCACCACTGGGAAAGCTCCCACCCAAGAGCACACCACTGGCTGCCTTTGGCTTCTGACCTTCAGTGCCTCCTTGTGGGCAGCAACCTGCGCATCTCTGTCCCAGGCTCCTAGACATCAGCTTTTCTGAAGAGCACCTAGGATACACTCAGCAGCACCTTTGTAAAGTGTGCCATTTGTAAAGCGCTCTGGCCCACCACTTCCCTCTGGCTGCTGCTGTTCTCCATACTGAGCTCTGTATTATTAGGGCTGTCTGTCACTTCCCAGGTCCTCCTGAGGTGACTGCTTCCCTTGCTTCCTTGGCGGCTCCTTCATATTCACCATTGCTTCCTTCTCCCAGTGTGGGCAGGTGCATGTGCTCCTGTGGCAGGCTAGGATGCTATGCTCGCTGTGTGTGGATTGATGGCTTTTCTTTCATTCCACTGTTTCTCGGTTTGACTGCTATGGACTGTGAGTCACTGGTGGCGAAGTTTTAATGGATTGGCTGGATCCTAAAAATAGTCCAGGCACTCACACATGCAGTAAATAAGCCGGAAGAATCAGTCCCTTAGCTACCAAGCACACTCAACAGTATCTGCTGTTTAGGCTGGTAGAAACAAAACCAAATTCATCAAAACACAAATGGTCAGTGGCCTGAGTGAAGGCCGTGTGCTGGGCCATGGACCTAGATGACACCTTACCTCCTCTCAGTTCTGATGTCAAAAGGCTCCCTCTAGGAAACTACTCAAACTGTTCTTGTTTGGATGTGTCTTGACCATGAGGTGGCCCAGGACTGTAGTCCTAGCTACCTGGGCTTGTTTGGATGTGTCTTGACCATGAGGTGGCCCAGGACTGTAGTCCTAGCTACCTGGGCTTGTTTGGATGTGTCTTGACCATGAGGTGGCACAGGACTGTAATCCTAGCTGCCTGGGCAGGAGGGTTACTTGAGTCTGGACGTTTGAGAGGAGCCTGGGCATCATAGCCATCAAAACAGAAGAAATCTGTTGCTCTGCAGTGTTTTGGGGATATGTGTCCCCTACTCGATGGCCTTATTCTTGATGACAAGTTGCTTTAGACCATGATCATTACGGCTTGGCTTTATTTCACTTTGTCTTAAGGAGACACCCAACCTGACCTTAAACTCTTGGCAGTCCCCTGCCTCAGTTTCTGAGAGCCAAGAACATAAACGGATCCCTGAGGCTCACTGGCTAGCCAGCCTAACCTACTCTAGATCCAGATCAGTGAGAGACCTTGTCTCAAAAATAGATGATAGACAGACAGACAGACAGACAGACAGACAGACGGTGAACAGCGCCAGAGGAGTAGCCAAGATTGTTCTCTGGATTCTGTATGCACATCGACATATTCTTCCCCTCTCCTTCTCCCTCCCCTCCCCCTCCCCCTCCCTCTCCCTCTGGTTGTTCTCTGACTTCTCTATAAATCACACACACACACACACACACACACACACACACACACACACACACACACATATACACACACACACTAGATAGATAGACAGATAGTTGTAAAAATAAATTTTAGAAATTATTTTTATTTCTAGCTGGCCAGTGGTGGCACGGGCCTTTGATTTCAGCATTTGGGAGGCAGAGACAGGTGGATCTCTGTCAGTTTGAGGCCAGCCTGGCCTACAGAGGGAGTTCTGGGACAGCCAGGATTACACAGAGAAACTCTGTCTTGAAAAACCAAAATATAAATTGTATTACTTTATTATGTGTATATGTGTATGACTTAAGTGTGAGTTTGTACATATGAGTAGTGGCCACAGAAGCCAGATAGGGCACTGGATATCTCTGGAGCTAGAGTTATGGCTGACATAGGTGCTAGGACTCCAACTCAAGCCCTCTAGAAGAGCAACAGCATGTGCTCTTAAACTTTGAGCCAATTCTCCAGCTCCCAACTAAAATATAAAACCAACCAGGCAGTGGTGCCACATGCCATTAATGCCAGCACAAGTGGTGCCACATGCCATTAATGCCAGCACTCTGGAGACAGAGGCAGGTGAATCTCTGAATTGGAGCCAGCCTGGTCTACAGAGTGAATTCTAGGACAGCTAGGGCTAACCAGAGAAACCCTGTCAAACAAACAAAAAGAAAACCAAACCCTTACCCTGTATATTAACTTTATTATAACTGAGCCAGTATCAATAGACTGTTATTGACTACAGCCCACAGTTTGGATTAGAGTTTACTCTGACATGTGCCTTTTGAGAGTTTTAGTAAATGCAGTGGGCCCTGTAGTCAGCCTTACAGTACCATCCAGAATAGTTTAACCACTCTAAAAATCCTCTATGCTTTCCATGTTTACCCCTCTCCCAACGTCTCACCTCAGAGCACGAAGATCTACTAATCTCCACTGTTTCTAGAGTGGTCTATAGTGGAGATCATGGAGGATGCCATTTGTCACTTGATAGCATGAGTCTAAGGTTTTGATCGCTTTGACGGCTTTGATCTCTCTTACTTTTTGTTTCAATATCAAATATGAGACCTTTTCTCCCATCATTGTCTTAGGTGGCTTGTTTTGCTTTTTGAAGTATGGTATCATTGTGCAGCCTAGGCTGTGAACCTCTTGCTGTAGCTTCCAATAGCTGGAATTGCATCCATGTACTACCACAACTGATACTGTGTGTGCATGTGTGTGTATATGTGTGTGTATGTATGTATGCATGTATATATATCTTTAGTAGGGATTAAATCTAGGACCTCATGCATGTTCAATAAACACTCTGTCACCAAGCTACCTCTCTAACCCATAGTGTTAAGTCACATGGGATAGAAACAATGTAACCCATCCAGTGCAGAATGTCTTAGCATTAGCTGTATGGCCATTGATTGGACAGTGTCCATCCTAGCCAAACACGGGCTTCCTGATAGGATCTTCCCATTGGAAGGTTCTAGAGCCATGTCCTGATCTGTGGCTTAGAGTTTGTGCTTGATGCTATCCCAAGGATATCAAGGATGTGGGTTTTCTGAGCAGCCCCAAAATGCTTCCACCAAAGGCTAAGTCATGTGGCTAGATGCTTTAAATAGGATTCTCCCAGACCCTTTCACACTTTACTGAAGAGCTTGAAGGGTTTTATTAATGGTTTTTAAACATGAAGTCAGTAGCTCACCCTCAGCCCCCTTCATCCTCACTGTGGCATCCTCTGTTTCACTTCGCGTTGGGAACAGAGTCCTGCAGATCCTTCTCAGAGGAAAAGAGCAGGTGAAAAAAAGAGTTTATAATTTTACTCCACAGGCAATCAGAAGCTCCAAGCTCAGTAATCTGATCCAAAGCAAGACTTACTCACTAAAAGCAGCTTCAGAGAAGCTGATGGCTTCTAGCTGCAGGAGGAGCTAGAGGAGGAGGCAGTGCCAACTTGGGGTGAGAGAGGAGCGCTTGGGGAGGCAGACACTCTTCCCATTCGTGAAAATGGAGTCTCGGGAAGGAAGAAGAGACACATTTAAACAACAGACGTTTCCTCTTCCTTCTGCCCTGCTTTTGGTGAAATGTCCATATGTGTATGTGGATGCAGTACTAATCTAAGATTGAAATATGCAATCAAACAGCAGAACTGTCTATGTGTGCAGAGTGTTTAGAGACAGTCCTTGTTGACTAACTCATTACCGGGAATTTATTATATCTCTCACATTGAACAGCTAAGTGCAATGTGAAAAGTAAGTCCTTAACTGTGATACAAATGCACGGATATGAACCGGGGAGTATAAGGCCTTGCTCCTTCCATGTCTGGCTTTCTCCATCCAGAAGGACAAGAGGTTTCTCTATTGTCTTCAACGGTGCCCTCTGCTGGTCACCTCTACCACTGCAGTGTTTTCCATGTATAAGTCAAACCGTCTCTTAGAATTTTACGGGGCATCTCTTATATCCAAAAGCATCCTAGACTCTGGGAATAGCAGTGTAAGTTTACAGGATACTTGAGAAACAATAGGAGTAAAGTACAAAGATAGTGCATCCAAATATAAGCATTCTGGGGAAGATACAATGTTTATAAGAAGGAAGTTAGGGATGGATGGGGCACTGTCTGATACAGGATGTCAGGAGGGCTCTGTTTGAAGTGCACAGACTGGGCAGGAGGCAAGTGTCTTTAGAATTAAAGAAGCACACACACACACACACACACACACACACACACACACACACCCATGTTCCCATAGTGAGGAGCCATGACAGGGGAGTCCCGTGAAGCTTGTTCTGGTGACATTTTTCTCCAGGTGACATGCTCTGGCTTGCCCAAAACTCAGGTGATGTACATCATGGCAAACTGTGTAGACATTATAGAAGAGGATCCAGTAAAATTTGTCTACGATTTGGATGTGGGTATTGGAAAGAAGGAAGAGAGGACATTGTGATTTCCAGGATTTGGAGCTGAACCTGAAGAATAGGGACGGGGAAGGAACAAGGGAGCCACTGTCAGCAGGTCTGCCTCTCTCAGAGACATCTGAATGGCTGTGTACTCAGATAACAGGTAGCCAATACCTAACCTAGAAAGCCCCGGGAAGATGCTGGTCTCTAGAAGACGAGGACCTCTGTCTTACACAAGTCCCTTTTCATGGTCTCTCTTGCTTAGTTGAAACTGCTGTCTGCCACAAGAATGTTAAGTCACCTCTTTACCATATTGTAATGTCATGTAGATAAAATTCAGGAGGGTGTAGAAGAAAGGGAATGTTTGTGGGGAGGGGTCTGGGATTTAATCCTAATTCCATTGGCTAATAACTATAACATTAGGAAGATGATTTTACTTATCCATTTTGAAGGCTGAAATGGCACTATGTTTCACTAGCATGCTATAAGCATTCAAAAATACCTTTGTGAGTTGGAGCATTTGACAAATGGTAGGCACTCAGAAAGAAAATGTAATAGAATGACTTTTACCTATTCCTTGACTCTCTCAGACATGTAAACAATGAATGTTGATCATTTGCATGCCCAACACATTCCCGT
>NW_022196913.1:50214964-50248883 GCF_008632895.1 Mastomys coucha | reverse complement strand
ATTGACTGGCTCTTGTGCAGTGATCATAGCTGCTAGGATGGGTGGGTACAAGGGCCATGTCACATCCCAAAGACAGCACTACACAGCACTCCTCCTACCTCCCAGCTCTTAGTCTCCACCCGCCCTCTTCTGGGATGGTCCCAGAGCCTCGGCAGGGGGTTGATACAGATGTCCTATTTAAGGCCAAGCACTCCATAGACACCACTTCTCAGCATGTGAACAAGTTAACTGCTAGCCACTGTGGAGAGAGCAGAAAAATTTTAGCAGCCTTAATATGATTTAAATAGCCTAGAGCAATGAGGTTTCCCTCCAAATAACATGTGCTGTGATCTTTTTCTTTTTCTTTCTAAAACATCCTTCTGTGTTCTATGGATCCAGTAAAGAGAAGAAGCTCAATAATTCAAGAAGCCTGCATAGTGGGATGAACCCAGGGGTGAACCATGAGATGTTAGCATGCAAGACAACCTGGTGGCTGGACCATAACTGTCCCCATAGTGTCTACAAGAAAAAGCCCTCCAATACTGCCCATCCTTAAGGGTCCTAAGAAAGACCTCCCTGCTGGTCCCAGCCCTTATAGATGATGCCCTCCTTAAACTCATTGAACACCTAAAGTTCATTGATTCCAATTATTATGCTCACTGCCCCCCTTTAGGGGCAAGAAATCCAGTGGCAAACAGGAACACATTTTTCTTCACAGAGCTTACCAATCATTTTGGTCTGACCAGAATTTAGCGTGGCTACAGCTGGGCTTTGGAGTCACCTGCAGAGCCTCACAAGTGGGCACTTTGTGGTTGCTGGCAACCACTAGGTGGTCTTACCAGACCCCCTGCAAACCTGGTATTTGGTAAAATGTTTGGAATGATATAAGGACCTCACATTTGTCTCATTAGCTTCTGCCCAGGGTCTGCTTATGGCTACTACAGCTGTGGCTGCAGTTACCACGCTCAGTTCAGAGTATCACTGTAAGGGTGAGAGGCTGGTAAACAAACTTTCAGTTTTTTCTTCTTATCCACCCCATGTGTGTCCGTGTTAAGTAAAGCACTCGTGGAGACCTAGAGAGACAGCAGAGTTAGTAAAGTTCTTTCCATGCAAACAGAAGGACTTGAGTTTGATTCCCTACATCCATGTTTTAAAAAGCCGAGTGTGGACGCATGTACTTGGAATCTCTGCACCCATTGGGGAGGCAGAGATAGAAGCCTCAAGGCTTGCAAACCACCAGCCTCACCTACTTGATGATCTCCAGGCCACTGAGAGATCCTACTTAAAAGGGGCGGGGGTGGGGGAGGAATGGCTGTAATCACAGTATTCTGTCTAGAAGCTAGCATTTCTCAGCCTCTTGACTCTTACGTCCCCCTTCCCCCCACCCCCCCAACACACACCCTTCCATAAGAGCCTTCAGGAGGAGCTTAATACAGATGTCCTGTTTAGGGCTGAGCACTCACTTTGACCTTCATGTTGTTGGTAGTATGGGTGTGACCACAGTTAAGTTTCCTGTGTTCCAATGGATAACCCCACACCTGTGCACATGGTTTTAGTAGGTTATCCAATACAGAAAAGTAGCTGTCTGAAGAAAAACCTAAAGTTGAGCTCTGGCCTCTGTGCATGCACGATTTTATGTGCACACACACACAAATGTGCATGCACATGCTAAAAACCACATATAAACTGTTTTCTCATGTTTCCTTCCCTTTTCCTCCCTCTGCTTCTCTTTCCACAGGTCAGTGTGGAAGTTTTGGTGGAGTATCCTTTTTTTGTATTTGGACAGGGCTGGTCATCCTGCTGTCCTGAGCGGACCAGCCAGCTCTTTGATCTGCCGTGTTCCAAACTCTCCGTTGGGGACGTCTGCATCTCCCTCACCCTCAAGAACCTGAAGAATGGCTCTGTTAAAAAGGGCCAGCCTGTGGACCCTGCCAGTGTCCTGCTGAAGCACTCAAAGACCGACAGCCTGGCTGGCAGCAGACAGAGGTACACCGAGCAGGAAAACGGAATCAACCAGGGAAGCGCCCAGGTGCTCTCTGAGAATGGCGAACTGAAGTTTCCAGAAAAGATAGGATTGCCTGCAGCACCCTTCCTCAGTAAGATAGAACCGAGCAAGCCCACGGCCACGAGGAAGAGGAGGTGGTCGGCGCCGGAGACCCGCAAACTGGAGAAGTCGGAGGACGAGCCACCTTTGACTCTTCCCAAGCCTTCGCTCATTCCTCAGGAGGTGAAGATCTGCATCGAAGGCCGCTCTAACGTGGGCAAGTAGAGACCGTGCGGGCAGCGGAGGCCTGGTCCTCCTTCTGCTGTCTGTATCCAGATTACTGTACTGTAGGCTAAGTAACACAGTATTTACATGTTATCCTCTTTAGGTTTGTATTCTAACCTTGTCATTAGAGTCAAACAGGTGTGTCGCAGGAGACTGGTGCGTTTGCATTGTCTGCAAATGTCTGTTGGGGAGCTGGCGGGTGGAGGGTGGTTAGAACCATGGCCGTGGAGCTCCGGGGCATCCTAGGTGGCCCTGGATGTGGCTTCATCAGCACCTGTCTTCTCCAGCAGCACAGAGTTGAGGGGCATCAGTTCCTACTGGTTTCAAGAGCAAACAGTGGGAAATAACCTGCAAGGATGTGTCTGGGTGCATCCCTTGTGAAGGGGTACACGGGTGGCATGGCGGCAAGTGAGAGTGTCTCTTTCTTTGCCTCCGTGTCTCCCTCATTTGCTCCCTCTCAGTATGGGATTGGGGGACCTGGGTTTCCCACATGCAAAGTCATTAGGGACCCAGCTTCCAAGCATTGTAGGGAGACATCGGACAGACAGATGGGAAACTAGTTTCAAAGAACGTGGTTCTCTCCAACATATTTTACAATAAAAAGCAACTTTTAATCATAGATATATAGATATATATATATTTCCCCCCATGGGGCCTGACTGCACTGAGGTTTTTTTTGTTTGTTTTGTTTTGTTGTTTTTTGTTTTCGTTTTTTAAGAGCAGCTGCCACTTGCGGGATTTCATTTCTGCTTTACCAGTCTAGTGACATCACCAGTTGTCATGGTGGGTAGGGAAGTCCCTGCTCAGGTCACTCCTGGTCAGGCAGGTAGCAGTGGGGCGGGGTGGGGGGAGCACCCACACTGGTTTCTGTGCAGTGTTAGGAAAACCAATCAGGTTATTTGCATTGACTTTTGCTTCCAAGAGGAAAATGCAAGCCCCCTACGCCCTTCCAGAGAGCCAGCTTCTCTGGGCTGGGCTGGCAGCATCTTCTCTATCTTTTAGTCTAGCACTGTTCATGACTATGGACAACTCGGGTGCCGCTTTTTTTTTTTCCTCAATCCCAGTGTGACATGAGGAATTAGATCTGGAAGATGCTCGTCTGTTACTATTATCTCGTAAACAGTTAAAAATGCTGCACAGGCTTCTTAACCAAGCATCTTGGCCTGTCATTAGACAAGTACTGTATCTCACTTTCAACTCTTTTGGGGGGAAAAAAAAGACAAACCTAAGTTGCTTTTGGTTTTTTGTTTTTGTTTTTGTTTTCTTCTCAACACTGTAACTACACTTCAGCTCTGCGAGATTGCTCACAAGGCAGCAGTCAAAAACTCCAATCTGGTTTAAAAGGGATGAATGTGAATTACGAACTAGCCCGTGACAATATACGATCACCAAGTACTACCTGACGGCAGGCACTTGTCACTTTGATGTTGGAGAAAGAATTAAAGGCATATGCAGAGTTGGCAGAGAAACCGAGAAAAGTCACAGAGGAAAAAAAAGACACAAAGGAAAAGACGCTCCATGGTGTCCAGTGTTCCTAGGGTGAATGCCTAGTGAACTTTGCAATTTGCACATCTTGAGTTTATTATTTGTGTGATATTCCTGCAGTTTTTATCTAATAACATTGTGGGAAAGGTTTGGGAGGGTTGCAAGAGCATAAATAAATGTAGCAAAATTATTTTCTAACCTGCCTAGACCCTAGGCCCTTCTTAGAAGGTTCTGTCCCTTTGAGACTTCATTTTGTCATCTGCCACATCTGTCACCAGAAGCCAGGTCTGAGAGTCTTCCTCAGAGTCATTGAGGGTTTTCCATACAGACATTTTACATATGTGAGCAAGTATTTTCATTTCTGGAAAAAAAAGTATTAATATTATTTTTTTAGAAACTTAGGTTTCTATTTGAAATCAAACTTGGATCTAACGTTTGGTACAAAAACCCAGAAAGGGTATTTTCATAAAGTCACAAGTTTTCATTCCCAGAGGTCAAAATATCATTTGTGGGTTCTGAGTGTGTCTTAAAGTACTTTAAACCAAGTTTTATAAATAGGGAGAAGTTTTTAAACATTCCTACTTGGCTGACTACAACTAACCTAAATAAGTACTTATTTGACTTTTCTTTTTAGCCATTAAAAAAAAATAGACTTCTTCCATTTCTCAAAATAGAAAGAAAAAAAAAAAAGAGAGAGAGACCTTCCCCTGGCAACCCACCTGTTAGCTATCCAGTCTCCATTCACAGTGGCTTTCACTGGGACTAATGATCCTTTTACAGACCATTTTCTGGGATGTACCAAAAACCGTTGAGTAGGTCCAGAATAGCTGGCCTCTCTCTAAACTTTATCACCCGCTCCGCACACTCGCAGAGCTGGGAGAACCCATTCTTGCAATCAGATGCCTATTTCGTGCTTTGATTCTTTTATTTTTTTTAATCTTTCTGTTCAGAGACCTTGCTTAATCTTCCCTCTATCTGCTCAGGGCACTGGCACTTACTAGGCTTTTGTTTTTGTTTTTCTTTTAACCTTCAATGGTGAGAGGACTAGGAGGTTGCCACGGAGGCGCTGTGTGCCATTATCTAAAACAGCCCCTGTGAGCTCAGAAAACACACACACACACACACACACACACACACACACACACACTGCTCTCTGGCTAGCCACGAGGACTGAACTGTCTCTATCCACTAAGCCAACACTAAAACAGGTAAACACACATGCTCAGAGCAATAGGAATATCATAACTTTTGTGGTTCTATTTCAGGTATAGGAATTTTACAAATCATTGGTTCTTCTGAAGCAATTGTCCCATCTCATTCTCCCGCTCCCTTAGCATGTGCAATACTTTGTGTGCCAATAGTGTGCTATCCAGTTAAAGTTCATTACCTTTTGGCTTTTTCCTTGTTCGGTGGCCTGACCTTTCTTCCCCTCATGGGCCAGAGAGAGGCTGGAGGGAGGGAGCCAGGAGAGGCAAACCCCCTCGATTTCTCCTTACCATGGATGCTGAGTCCTGGGGTAGGCAGCCTATGGGAGCCTGTGTGTCTGTCACCAGGACACAGTGAGAGCCAGCCTTGGAGACTTGAGGGACCTTGAAGGTCCATCACCACACTCTGCAAAGGCCCCTCACGCTGTAGTGAAGCTGGAATGGAGCTGGGAGGCAGACTGGTTCCTAGGACAAACTCTGGAGCCATGCAATCTTCAGTCAACTCGTTTTCAGTCTCTTCTGTGTCCTTGAGACTTTGATCCCTGCCTTTGACACAAGCAACTTATTGCATATGTGTGTGTTCTGAGCATGCCCACCAGTGGCTTTGGAGGGGACCACCTGGCAACCACAGTCACCATTCCCTTGGGACAGCTTTCTCTTCACATAGGAAGAACACACAGAGGCCACTTCTGATTTGCAGACATTGGTGGGGCCCTCCAGGCTCCTGGAACACCTGCGGTCAACTGCGTAGGGAGCGCGGTAATAGCAGTGCCCTCCTCGGACAAGGATCAGCCAAGCACCTCTGTACCTGTCCTGTTTGCAATATTTACCAACAGCCGTCTTTCATTCTCCTCTTTCCTGCTTTCCATTTTAAAACGAAGTAGCAGCAGGCCTTTTTGTGTTTACAAAGGAATACAATCACCAAGAAATTAGTCAGGGCAAAAAGAAAACATAGTAATATTAGTCATAAGAGATCAGCAAACAGGAACCTCCTTCTAGGGATTTCTCAATACACAAAGTGACTGTTCCTCAGACTGTTTAACTTTAGAATTGTTTCAGCTTGTCTGGGCCACCTGGGGGTCAGTGGGATGGGGTGGGGACTGGGGGGAGCGAAGGCCAGGGATACCACTTACCTCAAATCTTTTTAAAAGTGGAAATCCGAATTTCATTTGGGGGAGGGCGGGGGGACTTGCAGGATAATCATCTACGCTGGTCACATTTTGCTTTCCTCCACACTCATCCGACTCAGTTTAGGATGGCCTGATTTTTGTGGTGGTGGCAACAGAATGTCCTTAACTCTGAACCCTGACCTTGTATGTTTTCTGTTAGGTGAGCTTGTTGGGTTCCTCCCCTCCTCCCTTACCCCATAAGGAAGTAGCAAGAGTCCTTGCTCCCTTGCAAGGAACCCTGCAGAACCTTCCACACCTCTTACTCAGGGATGGGGCTGGTGTGTGTGTGTGGGACACAGATGTGTTCAGCAACAGCACTTTGGACTGCTCTGGAGTAGGGCTGTACAATTTCAAGGAATGTCTGGATCTCCCCGCACCGTGTGGATTGCTCCTTAGCTACTGCACAGATTGCAATATACTGCTGCACGGTCAAGACAAGCAGTAGCTCCTCTAATCAGAAAAAAAAAAAATCCACTCTTTGCACATAGTTTGATCTTTACTGAAATATGTTGCCAAAATCTGTTTTTGTTCTAGCTTTGGATTTTTCGTTTCTTTCTTTGTTTTCTTTTTTCTTTTTTTCTTTTAAGGAAACAATTGCTGATACCTTGTAACATCTGTGACTACTAAGGAAACCTATTGTGTAGATGCTTTAAAGACACTAACACCTACTTCAGACACTGGTAAGGGGGCAGAGCTCTTGGGATAGAAAGCCAGACTTTGTGAGTTGAGTTGGTTGGCATGGCAACTGTTTCCTGAGCCACAAGCCGCTCAACCAACTGGTCTGCTCTCTCCTGATACCCTCTGCATTCCCCATTTCCCAGTCACCCCCTTTGACTCCAGGGGAATACAGGGTCTCCAGTCTCTGGGGTCCAATCCAGTTTCTTTGGTGGTTGAGATGAAAAGCAAGAGAATCATACTTTGTTGTTTTAAAAGTTGTGTCCACGGTTGTGTTTTCACACCAAGATTTCCAAAATAGAAAATTTAAGGAAAAATCAAGTAATAATTATAATCTACTTTTTTTTTTATAAAGCACATGCATATGACCTGTTGAGTTGGGTTGGTTCCCTCCCTGTCCATGAACAGTGTTGTATTTCTGTTCCTAAGGCAACTCGAAACAGTTTGCACACCTCTACTCTGGAGCTGAGATTTCTTTAGCATAGATGACCTCGCTTCAAATGTTACCTTACTGATAGGCTTTTTCTTGTAGCGCTATACCTTGTGGGGAGTTTTTTTCATTTCGTTTTGTTTTTTTCTTTAAAGTACGCCCGATTTGAGCAGCCGGGGTGGGGGTGGGGGTTGAGGCACTCACTTTGGGGGTGGGAGGGAGGGTACAGATAATTTTTTTTAAAAAAATTGCACAAAAGAAAAATGAATGTTGAAATGATTCATTCAGTGTTTGAAAGAGACAGATCTGTTGAAACCACGAGTTTCATATTTTGTGTGTAAAAAACAAACAAAAAAACAAAAAAAAAAACAAAAAACAAAACAGAGGAGGGGTTTGGAGGTTACATGTCTGGGGTTTATTTTTCCTGTATATAGCAATTTGTTGTCTTGATGATCAAATTTGTATGGTTATGGCCTGGAAGAATTATGACGTCAGAGGCTCTTCAACTATACTGTACCTATGCTTACTGTTCTGTTTTTTGTTACACACAGCTCTTGTGTGAAGGATGGGAAACTCTGTATTCCGCCATTTGAGGATACTGTCCATTCCTAGGCCGAAAGCTCTTCCCTAAGTTCCCTTCTGAAGCCATTGCAACTTTACTTTGGATGATATCTGACATTTTCAGCACTTCCTGTTCCTATAAACCCAAAGAATATAATCCTGAACATGAAGTGTTTCTAAAAGGGATCCTCCTTCCCAAGTAGACAGAAAAAAGTTGAGCCTTTCTTCTGCCTCCCACCCCAGACCTCATTCCCATGGGGGTAAAACATCCATTTTGGCTTGAATGCCTGGCTTTCGTTTTGATGTTTCTCAACTCGAGGCCGGACGAAATGCAAAGCAGTTTCTCTGAGTTATATTCCTGTTCAGCAGTTGCGCTGGGTGGTGCAAACCGGACAGTATCGGGGCAGTAAACAGACCCTAGCCTTGATACTTTAGTTTGGGTTCACGTCCCTTCCCTTACTGGGCAAGTTCTTATAGTTTAGATGGAACCTTGACAAAGGTGGAAGTGAGACAGCGGCTTCAGCTTTTCACATCCCGACACTTGCATTACAGGAACCTCACCTGTATTCAGATGAAGTGTGTTTGGCCAATAGATACCATCTCCATGATACCAGTCTCTAAGAACTTCCCTAATACTTTTTAACTGAAAGGAGTTAAGTCTTCCACTACAGATCACTTGGAGACTCCATCCACTCACGTCTTCTTGCTCCTCTGCTGTCTGGATGGCTCATCTGAGGGCCTGTATGGGAAGCACTGTTTACAAGTAACCCTTACCAAGAGAACATACTGTCCCCTAGACTACCGAGCTGAGGTGACACTGGCTTAGAACTGTTGGAGTGAAAAATCAGTTACTAAGAAGGTTGGTGCATTAGTTTCTCCAGTTCTTACAGGAGCCCCCTACTCGGAAGTTATTCTCTAGTCCAAGGGTGGGATGAACTCTTGAGTCAATGAGGCGTAACCATGGCAACCCACCATAGTCTCATTCTGTGACTACAGCCCCCTCCCCAACCCACACTGCTCAAGTGTGACCCCCAGGTAGTGTCAGCTGAAAGGGGGTTGTGGTGGAGTCCTGTCAGTATTTGTGGTGGCCTTTCAATAAGACAGTCTGCATGTCTAACCAGTGGAGTCCTGGCCCTAAAGAACCTGAGATCTGCACCAGCAGAAGGGTTTTAACATCAGGTTCCCAAACCCACCAATTTCCATTCATCTGCCTCCCACAGGCCAAGGGGAAACAGACACCAAAACGTGGGCTGAGGGAGACCATGTGGAGAACTAGGGAAAACAAAATGGTTTTTTTGCACCTTATTGAAAAGAAACTTTTAAGTGCATACATAGTTAAGAGCTTTTATCGTGACAGGAGAACGTTTCCATATGCGTGCATACTCTCTGTAATTCCAGTGTAAAACGTTGTACTTGCACTAGCTTTTTTAAAACAAATATTAAAAAAATGGAAGAATTCATATTCTATTTTCTAATCGTGGTGTGTCTATTTGTAGGATACACTCGAGTCTGTTTATTGAATTTTATGGTCCCTTTCTTTGATGGTGCTTGCAGGTTTTCTAGGTAGAAATTATTTCATTATTATAATAAAACAATGTTTGATTCAAAATTTGAACAAAATTGTTTTAAATAAATTGTCTGTATACCAGTACAAGTTTATTGTATAATACTCGTACTACTAATAAAATAACAGTGCCAATTGCAAACCTGTGTCTTTGCCATCTGTCAGATTCCCAAAGAAAGCAGTGGCTGAAAGAGGTGAGTCCCTCTTCATTGCCCCTTCCACATCACCTCAGTGCACCCTGCGGAGACCCGTGAGATAAGGCATGGATGCCCCTAACCTGCCATCTCCTAGCTGTTCAACATTCAGTGCACCCTGCAGAGACCCATGAGACGAGGCATGGATGTCCCTAACCTGTCATCTCCTAGCTGCTCAACATTCTAGGTTTCTCTTCTTAAATGACTGGCAGCTTTGCACCTTATGTGGCATTTATCGGTGATGTCTTCAGTTTGGTTCCAAATGGTAAGTGGCCTGTGGTTGCTTGTGTAGGTTTTCCTGCACTGTGCACTGCTTAGAAACCTGTGGGGCAGAGGTCTTCTGGCACAAGAAGCCTATTTCATGTCTGTCTCAGAGGTACTGGGCACAGGCTGGGGTTGGGCTCAGCTTTGGGAAGGTGTGGGTTAGTGGTGCTTTAGGAAAATCATCGCTCCAGTAGCAGCAACCCCCATCCTGCTCCCATCCACACATGCCAATGGTGTTCTTCTAACTGAAAGTGAAGCTCGCACAGGGGAGGAGAAAGAGGATGCCAGAAACAGTTGAGAGTTCTCACTTGGCCAGGGAAGAATGGGGATTCTTTGCTTCTATTTTCTTCTTCCTTATATTTTTGAGCTATCCAATGAGGACTCATCCCAACATATCAGGCAACCTAGACTACATAGTAGCATGTGGCTCCTGAAAACAAGGGCTTGGGATTTTATACATTGTATCTTAGTGTGTGGGAAAATAAGTAGCATGCCAGGAAGCCTTCCTGGACCAGACTAGAAGGGCTATTCCTGGTATGCAATGGGCAAGGCTTCTGCCTGCTCACGTGATTAGATACTAATAACAGACAGTTTATGGCTAACAGTTATCCTATGGCTAGGATAACTCAAAAGGCTGATTAGGCAAAAGACACAGCTTGCTGTGATACTCTGAGACATGCCTTGAAACTCTAAGAAGCATTGCTCTAGTCTAAGACCAAAAGGTTCATGCTCGCCTGCTCCAGGGTGGTGCTTGCCTTTCCAAAGAAAATGCCCTCCTATACATATTTACCTAGTAGGGAAATGGGGACACTTATGTCTCTGCTTCCCTGTCTGCAGGGTTGTGAGCAGGCAGCCTCTTGTAACCACAGCCACTTCTGCCACCCCATCATAGGAAGTCCTGTGCATGGGCAATGGCTTTCTTTGTCCGTGTTGTTTGCCTGGACCAAAGGATGCTCTCACAGTAGGTCCTCTAGGCCCACTCTGATTACAGACTTGCTCCAGCAATGGGAATGTGTGTTCTCTTTATGAAGCCTCTGCTTCAAGATAATACTGTTGCCTGGGGTTTTGCAAGAGCTTGGCCTTCACCTGCTTAGAACTAGAGAGCAAGGGGCCTGCCTTTGGTTATATAAAACCACCAGTCTGTAAAGACCCTTACAGAGGAAAAGAGCAGGGTGCCATTTGTTACTGCAGGGAAAGGAAAACAGAAGCGTAGGGCAAGACCATCCTGAAGCAGCACCCGCGCTGACCACACGCTATGGCACCTTCAGGGTGATGGACCCACAGCGGGGCATGCTGCAGTGTTAACATAGAAATCAGGCCTATGGTGGGGTATTGAGAAGACAATCTGGGGGAAACACCCAGGTCTGAGGAGACCTGCTGCTGCTGCTGCCGGTCCACTTGAAAGGACTTAAGCCTTCCTTTCCTTCTCACTTATTGTAGGCGCATTCAACTGACTTCAGGGCTTAAATATGAAACATATCCTCCATAGGGTATACAAAAAGAGGCTGACACTAGACCCAGATAGGCTGGACAGGGTGTGGGGTCCTCTAGACAAGTGCTACATCCTGTTTGCCTTGAATAACCCCCCCCCCTTTTTTTTTTTTTGCAATGATGTGTGATGGCTAATCTTGCCAAGCAGACTAGGTTTAGAATCACAAAGGAGATAAAATGACAGGTGTGTCTGTTAGGGTGTTTCTGGAGATGATTAGCTGAGTAGCCTCCTCCCCCTGGGGCTGGACTGGATAAAGAGGGTGAGGGCAGGGGCGGCAGGAAACCAAATGGAACAAGAGAATTCCCATCTCTGATTTCTTGGTTTGCAGAGACGGAAGCAAGCAGCCTTGTGTTCCCAGTCACAGATGCCAGCCACTCCGTCCTTCCCTACTGTAATGGACATTATCACTTGAACTTTCACTGGAAGAAAGCCTTCCTCCCTTAAGGTGCTCCTTTCAGGTCTTGGGTCATTGAGATGGGAAAAGCGGTGAACACACCCAGTGTAACCTTCCCAAGTACATCCACTCATGTTCTTACAGGTCTAAGAGCAATTCTTCAGAGCTCTGGGAGGGGGGATGGAGAAGGGTTCAGAAGGCCCACTTCTCAAGCTTTTTAAGTAGTCTTATAGTACCAGACTGGAAATGGGCTTGCCGTCCCATGTACTGGTGTAGCTGGATCTTTCCTGTGGCATCAGATATGGTAGGCATCAGACAATTAATTGGCCATCAGCAATACTATTCTTTCCCCACAAATGTCCTATTTGCCTTTTCAAAGAAAACACACTCCTGTGCCTGCTGATAAGCCTTGTTAGGAAAAACAACCTGACTCTCATGAATGCCAGTGCTTTGATACACTGCAGGGCAGCTCTTGGGGCTAAGTAGGGCCTTTCTTCAAGACAGAGTCTCTCTTACCAGCCAATAATGGCCACCCTCCTACACAGCTACTCAGCCCTTCCTAGGAAGTATTAATACAAGGGACTTTCCCTAACTCACATGCTAAGCCCCTTTAGGCCGTAGAGCACTTGGTTTTCAGCAAGGCTTCTTCATGGCCTTTTCATAAAACATCTGTGGGCCTTCAAGATGGTTTGTAACCTATTGGAGAGGGGCCAGCCTAGATAGCTGAGCTGAAGCAGGAGGACTGCAAGTTTGAAGTCAGCCTGAGCTAACAGCTAGAGGGAGGGCCCAGCCTGCCAAGTTGGAGATCAACTGTGTATCTGACATACTATACAAAAGCCCAGGACAGGACAAACTTGCTAGCTACAAGCAGCTCCAAACAGGCAGGGAGACAATTAACAGGGTGGGACAATTCATGTCCAGTGACTCAGTGACCCAGCCACCCTGATCATTGCATTTTTTTCTTCGCAGCAACAAAAGCTGCAGGTAGCTGTAAGTGGGATGTGGGCTACTTAGGCTCTTGCTCAGCCCTACACCACACTCCCTCCCCAGCCAGGGGTCTTTAACTGTTGAGGGTCACTTACCTGACTAGGAAGGCTTTCCCAATGCTTATGGCTCTATAGGACTGTGCTCCTGAACATGCAAACTCCAGCACAAAGTGAAGATCATAGAGCATTATATTAAAAGTGAAACCATTGTCCTTTAGAAAGAAAACAAATGGCAGGCAGAAAGGAGGGTGCAAGGGCTGGTTGAAACCAGGAGGCAATGAGTTCCAGGTGCTGACCCAGGGCCCCGCAAGCATCCTGCTTCTGGGCCCCACACAGGCACTAGGGTAAGCCCCAAGGTCTCGGGCTCCATGATCAGGACTCAGTCTCAGCATCTGTGATAGCAGCCAGCCTGCTAGGGCAGATAAGGAGGGGAGGGGCGAAGCATGGCAAAAGGAGGCTTCCACTTGGCTCAACACATCTGCATCCCTGAGGTTAACCAAACACTGTGTTATGCTGTTGGGTCACCCGGATGAACGTGGCTCTCCTGCTGAGCTCCTTGAGCTTGGCGGCCCCTACATAGGTACAGGTGGACCGAAGTCCTCCGAGGATATCCAGAATTGTGTTCTCCACATCCCCTTTGTAAGGCACTTCCACGGTCTTGCCCTCAGAGGCCCTAAGGAGGGAAAGAAGAAGGGGATGGAGGACCAATCTCATTTTCCCCCTTAATAACCAAGGTAGAATTCTCCCTGCTATAGCCTTTATTTCTTTGACAATGTTATACATGCAAATGGGGTGTTGGGGTTATTTCTCTTTCTCTATCGCCAGCTCTAAAGCCATGCCCTCTCTTGCCTCATAAGCCCCCACCCCCTGTTCTCCTGCCCTTCTGGTTTGTTTTATTGTGATCGGTGAGTTGATTCACTCAGTGGGTAGAGGTTATTTCCTAGAGCATGGGGCACTTCACCAGGGATCACACCACTGAAGAAAGTGACCCCCCCTGCAACCATGAATTGCCTGTAGCTCCTTGGAGAGGGGTGGGGTGCTCCAAGGCCCTCCCCTATCCAGGGCCAAGTCTTACCCAGCTAACAAAGGCTTTGGTGAGTTTGGGAATGCATCAGCAATTTTATATCCGCAGGGTGGTGTTTCGCCCACTCTGACATCCCTACCGAGACCTTAGCAGATGAGGTATTCCTCAACCCTACAGAACTTCCCTGCTCACCAAGGAGGGAGAGGTCTTGGTTAGCAATATGAGACAGACAGAGACACACACACATACCTCATAGTCTCCAACAGTTCTTAGCCATGTTCTTCCACTCTTATGGTTCCCATTTAGGAACCAACCACCAAATAGCCTAATTCCTCCCTGGGGAAAATAGACCCGCTGGGTTGCCTCTCAATATCACCTTCTGCCACATTCCCTCTATCCATTCATTTTGGCTGATAGGAAAGCAAACCCCTGTGCTTTTTCTAAGCACCAGTTCTATGGATGCCGTGTGTCCTCAGCGGAAGCACCATGGGAATCACAGGCCTGCCTAGGACCTTTGAAGTTCTGCCTTGAAGATGCAATAATGGCACCCCCACAGTCTGCTAGTCCTTTGCCAGGGATACCCTTCACCAGGTTCCACTACATGCCAGTTCCATTTGCTCCAGTCTCTCACCACACCCAACGCCCAGAGCTAGGGTCAAGAGCTTAAGAACTCTCAGAACTTCAGGTACCATCTCGACATTTTCAGAGCCATGCTTAGAAACTCAGGCCCAGCCCTAATGCACACACACTAAGCAACATCTCACTGTCCCCTTGTCCTTCATCCCAAGAATACCACAAAACACCTTGTATCAAAGGTCAGACCTTTATCCTGCAAAATGGAGACATGCTCTGAGCATGTTTTCACAGAAGCATTGTAGAAGGTGAGGCCTCAGACAAGCCCTAACAAGTACCTAAAAGTTCTAGAACTTTCTGTGCCTAGTCACTAACTAGAAAATAGAAACTCAGTCTGAAATGAATTGTCTAGAATGCAAGATGGGAGCTTGCCTTCACCTAACGTGTGTTCCCCTCACTGTTCATGAAGTCTAATACCTCAAACTATGGGCTGGACAACAGGCTGCTTAGTGGCTAGGACAGAGCACATCTCACACATCTAAGCTGCCTCAGATCCCAAAGCTCTGTGACCTGAGTGAGAGCCACATACCTGTGCGAGCCCATGATGGCTGCCACGGCAGACGGTTCAAGACCTTCCCAAGTTCTTTCCTCTTTGCTAAAGTGATGGCATTTTTTATGAGTAATCCACTGTGGTACCCCAATGTCTACTCACATGTAGCACCCAAGTGAGTGCTAATGATTGACGAGGCTAGCACAGCACTAATACCAGGCAGCAGTGAAATACAAGGTCAAAGGAGGGATTTGAACTTGTGACGTTGTGGTAAGGCTGAGATTGAGAGACAGCAGCAGGGTAAGTTGCCCATGCTCAGGCTAACTGCGGGTAGACATCCTAAAGGAAGAACTCTACTGCGGGTAGCATCCTAAACAAAGAACTCTAAGGTCCGAACCCACTTCCTGAACTGAGGCTCCACCCGGCTGAACGTCCCCAGATGGCTTCTCCTTCAGCTCCTGGCATCTGTATTGTTACAGCCTGCCCTGCTTTTTTCTGTCCACTGCTCTTTTGGGAGGACTCTCTGCAACAGCTGGAAGGCGGGGAAACAGACTTCAGATGGAGCACGGAGTGGCCACTCAACCCTGAGGCTCAATGTCATCTTGGCCCAGTAGATTCCACATGGCCCTCAGAAGGTGACTGACTGTACCTGCTGGATAAATGGTGGGCTTCTTGGCCAGAGATTCCAGGAGCCATGACAGCAGGAAGGGGCCCGGAAGCAACACTAAGGGTTGTGCTCCACTTCGCATGGAGGCCAACTCCATACCTCTTGCCCACCAGGCTCCCCCTAACCATGTTTATCAAGGTTCTCACTTGAAGAGAAGTGACTAAGAGGAATGGCAGCTGCTGTCAGCTTGTCATACTGGAACACATCCTACACTACCCGTTGCTGCCACTCAGTGGAGTTATGTGATTTCTCCTTAAACAGTATGTCAGAAATCTCACACCCTGGAAAGAAACTTTAGACTGTGGGGCAAACATCTGGGCAGAGGGTGTGAGCCGGCAAGGAGTAAGTGTCCCATGATGGTGTGAAGCCGACGTTTTTAAGCAAGTAAGACATTCTGTCCCATGTCCGTCATGGAGTTCATCCTCAGAGCTGGCTCCAATGGGCTTCAGGGACTCCGGGTCTGCTCTGACTTGGGATTTTTAAGAATCCATGTGCCGGCGGTGGTGGCGCACGCCTTTAATCCTAGCACTTGGGAGGCAGAGGCAGGCGGATTTCTGAGTTCAAGGCCAGCCTGGTCTACAGAGTGAGTTTCAGGACAGCCAGGGCTACACAGAGAAACCCTGTCTCGAAAATCCAAAAAAAAAAAAAAAAAAAGAATCCATGCGACTACTCTGGAAGTGAATGGAAAAAGCCAGGTGACCTTAGAGACGTTATGAGTTTTAAAACCATGCATCACCCTAGAGCCTTGATTCTGCAGTCAGATGACACAGTTAACCAGCTGAGAACATTGTCTGTGTCAACTGTCAGAGCCTGAGGGGGGCAAATGACCAGTGTAAATGAAACACTGTAGGCAACAGCATCCCCTCTGAAAGCTCCTGTCTGTCTGCTACACATGAAAGACCACTCTTCATCCCCAGAGAATGAATTATCTTAGGCCAGAGATAGAGGGCGACAGAGGTTGTTCAGGGAGGGCTCTTTCAAGACAAGGCAGGACTCGTGTAACCACATGAGGCTGGGTCATCCCCACATGAGGCTGTATCACGCTTGCTTTCGTAAATGTTAGCCAAATATAAGTCAGTGCTTCATACACAGATGCTGGGGCTAGAACAAAGGACAGTAATACACAGTAGCTCTAGCCAGACTGTGAACACAGCTTAAGCCATGTAGCAGCCATACCTGTACTCAGCGACGCCTCCCGCATGTTTCTTCATGGCTGTGTCTGAGCTCATGCCATAGAAGAGTTTCAGCTTCTGCCCGTTCCTCTCAATCACCTCTCCTGCACACTCGGTGTGGCCTGAGAACATGCCTCCCAGCATGACGAAGTCCGCACCAGCTCCTACATGCCAACGAGTGGACAAAAGGATGGGGCAGAGGCAGGCTCAGAGAGTAGAGCATCTGGAAAAAGGATCTTGCCCACTTCACCCTCCCTGACTCTAAGCACAAAATGGTTCTGCATCCTTCTAAGACTGGAGAGTGCAGGGAGTCCGGGACACTAGCAGCTGGAGGTGAAGGGACAGTGAGCACTGACTTGAAGAGATCAATGACTGGCTATGAAACTTTCCAAACCGGTCTTGCTCCTTTACATCCAGAAAGGCATGAAAGATTGCATGCATCTTACAAAGCACATCGTCTGACCTTGAGTTCACTATGACTGTAGGCCGGGGATGCAGCTCAGTTGGTACAAGGTTTGCCTATCATTCAGGATGCCCTGGTTTGATCTCAGTATAAACCAGGCTTGGTAGCACTTGCTTGTAATCTCAGTACTTGGGAGGTGAAGGCAGGAGGGGAAAAAGTTATTCAAGATCATCCTGGGCTACTTGAGACCTTATCTCAAAAACCAAAAACAATTCGACAAAATTTCAAGTGACTTTTATATGCTGCCCTTGGGTGACTATGGGTGTCAGATAGGATGCGTTATGGTTCAGTTTGGGTGTTGCAAGCTAAAGCCCTGCCCCCAGTTTCCTAAGATGATGGATTCTGGAGGTGAGGCCTCTGGGACATCATGCAGGTTACAGACATGAAGGTCTCAGTAGCTCTGTAAAACACTTGCTCTTTCCCTATGTGATCCTTGGTCAAGCTGTGGGATAGCAAAAAGGTCCTCTTTAAGGCTTAAGCAGGTACCAATGCATCTTGAGTGACCCAGCCTCCTCAGCCATGAACCAAATTAACTTCTGTCAACTGAACAGTGGCCTAAGAAGCAAAACACTAGCAATGATTTTTCTCTCTGAGTCACCAAGGGTTCTATTTGGAACTACACTGGTCTATAACAGGATGGAACAGTATCTTTTATATGCCTGATGAAGTTATTTCTGAGGCCCACTGCCTCGGCCTAGGCCTAGGCGGAAGCTTCTAGCCTCTGAACGACCTAATCTAGGCCTACACTGTTTGCAGCCTCCAAGGCTTGCTGCCGAGTAAGAACACCCTTTCTTGTTCTGTCTGAACTCTGGCTGGTCAACTCAGCTGTTCAGACTCAAACTCCTCTCCAAGCTGACATATTCAATCTGGCTTCTCTCTGGGCCTCTGGCTGAATTGCCCTGCTTGGCCTCAAACTGAAAATCTGTTCCCATCTTCTGGCTTCTTTTCATCTTTCCCTGTGTCTAGCTTATTCTCTCTGCAACCTGTCTCTATAACTCTCCAGGAAAACTGTGCCAAGTAATCAGGGTGAAGGACAGACTAATAGCAGGAGAGAAGCAGCCTCGATGTCTCTGCTGTGGTCATCTGAACATTTACAAGGAAATACACACACACACAACACAGTCAGACACACAGTCAGACACACACAGACACACACACACTTACATGTACACACTCACACACTCACACATACATTCACACACACTCATACACACACACTCACATGCATACACACAAACACACTCACACACATACACACACTCACACACTCACATGCACACACACATGCATACATACACACACAGACACTCACATACTCACACACACATACACACTCACATACACTCACACAACACACACTAAAACACACATACACACTCACACACACTCACATAACACACACTCACACATACACACACGCATACATACACACACTCACATGCACACACACTCATACTTACACATACTCACACACACACATACACTCACACACACTCACACACAACACACACACGCACACACACTCACATGCACACACGCATACATACACACACACTCGCACTCACACACATACACACTCACATACACATATACTCACACACGCTCACACACACTCACATACAGACACACACACTCACATGCACACACTCACACACAGACACACTCAAACACTCACATGCACATGCACACACACACATGCACACACACAACACACACACACACACATGCATTCATACACACACTCACATGCACCCATACTCATACTTACACACATACACTCACACACACACTCACATAACATACACATACACTCACACTCACACACACACCACACACATGCACGCACACTTACATGCACACACACATACACACTCACATACACATATACTCACACACACACTCACACAACACACACACACAACACACACACTCACATACAGACACACACATGCACACATACATACAGACACACACTCAAACACTCACATGCACACACACACACATGCACACACTCACCCAACCCACCCACACACACTCACACACACTCACATACACATATACTCACACACACATACAACACACACACTCACACATACATGCACACGCTCACACACGTGCACCCACACACGCACACACGCTCACACACTCACACATACATGCACACACGCACACACGCTCACACACATACACACACTCACACATACGCACGCACACGCACACACGTACACACACACTCACGTGCGCGTGTACACACACACATACACATACATATGCACACACTCACACATACGCGCGCACACACACACACACACACACACACACATACACACGAGCCCAGGGTAAGCGCTAAGTCAGTTCTACTCTGCTCCATCTGTTAGAAGGTGATGCTGAGTAGAGCTGGCTCTGGTAAGCAAGGTTTGGACTCCCAGACACCAATGTCGCCCCTCCCCGCCCCCAAGATGTGTTTTTTTGTTTTTTTGTTTTTTTGTTTTTTAAGGAGGCAGTGGAATAACTGGTCTGGCCAGACCTTCAGATGGAGGAAGACACCAGCAGGAGCCCTGAGCGCAGATCTGCTGCCCACAACTGCTTAAACTGGTTCCCGGTGACTTTTATTTCTCAGTGCTCAGATTGCTTCCCACCTGGCTTTCCCTAGACAAGTTTCCTCTCTCTTTCCTTGGCGCATGCAGGACTACACTTTAAGCAGAGCAGGTCAAATGTCTGAGGAGAGCTGAGCAGAGGGACAGCCCCAAGTCCGGGGACACGGTACCCCCTGCAGGACAGTAGCCTCTTAGTGCGTTTAGCTCCCACTTAGTGCTGTGGTCCATGGGGCACACCAGGAGGAAGGCCCACACTAAGTAATGCTTAAGGATAAAGCCAAGGTGATAGCTACTGAAGAGCTGGAGTTCTCCCTGTACCTAACTGCAGGACGGTGACCTTGTTATCCCCTGGACAAGCAAGATACCCCTGGGTAGACGAGAGAGAAGAGGGTCTGTGTTCCCTTCCACAGCTGGTCTAGGGCCACATCCTTTTTCTATGATATACTTTGGGTTGCTAAGAAACTGAGCCAGCAGGAACACTGCCCAAATCCTCCTCTATCACTACTATAAAAACAGACAAGGGCTGCTGAGATGGTTCATCAGGTAAAGCGCATGCCCCCAAGCCTAAGCAGCTGAGTTCAATCCCCCAGCTCCACATGGTGGAAGGAGAAAGCTGATTACAATAAAATGGCCTCTGGCTTCCACACGCATGTGCCTGCACACACACAAATACAATGTAACTCAAATACTAAGGCAAAAAGTTTTCTACGACAATGTGTTCGTGTGTGTGTGTGTGTGTGTGTGTGTGTGTGTGTGTGTGTGTGTAATGTAGCACAGTGTAGCATTGAGCAAGCTGCGGCTGGGCACTTCATTCTGCTTTCTATATGGTTTGTGGAAAGAGAGCAGCATACATGGCCTCGGCAGCTCTGTTTTACCACCCTTTTGATGAGATGTTAGTGTGTGGCAAGAACCAGGACCCCAGAGGCCCTACAGCAGAGACCCTGCTGGGTTACAGTGGACACTGCTGCCCTCTAGTGGGAAGTGCCCTGGTCAACCTTCAGCCAAGACGATCCAGCCAGGATGAGGTGGGGGCTGCTCCAGGTTGAGGCAAAACATCTTGGTGGTATCTGCACAGCAGAGCAATACTGTGCAGAGTCCCAGGAGCACTGGGCACTCCTCTCTCTCAGTGAAAACATCACCATCCGACCCACTCCTGGCATGTGTGAGATCACCTCAGATCCACATTCTGAGCTCCTGACTTGCTGAGCTATAGAACCGAAGCAAACTCAGCCAGGAATGTGTTAGATGGGAATGAAACCCAGGCAAAGAAAACTCAAAAGATAAGCTCAGAAGCACCCCCGGGGGGTTCCCTTCTCCACCTGGTTCTTCCAAGCTGCCCAGAGCTCCTCTTTCCCTGGCAGCTTCGCTCTCCCAGGGGCAGGGCTGTCCCTAGTACTTACCAAAGGCTTTGGCGACATCTCCTGGACACGTGCAGCCTCCATCCTTCAAAGAAAGGAAGGAGAGAATAATATCAGCAAGATGGGAACCCACCCCTAACCTAGGGGCTGGCCAAACACTCTCCTTGCTCTGATGGTCAGAGGCCATCACCCCTGCCCATCCACCCTCTGGGCTCAAGCACCTGTCTGCGGAGGGGGACAAAGTGTGTCAGACTGGCCACTGCCCTCTGCTACACCATTATGTAACATGCCCAGTCACTCTCTACTCCTTCCCGCTCAGAAGCCACCCCTCCCTCCCTGCCTGCCGAGAGGTGAGATTTATTTAGTCTGCGAGCTAGCTTATTTTAAGAGCTGAGAAAAAGGGCACGGAGCTGACTCCTTTATCTTCTCAGCTGCCTTGCATCTCCAGTCCATCAGATGTCCTTAAAAACAAGTGCTCACTGCTGACATCCACTCTGCCCACACAGCACAGGGTGGCCTCATGGGCAGAGGATAAGCTGCGACCTTAGGTTACAGTAAGTGGCTCAAAGTTCCTTGGATACAGCCTTCTCATGTTTCCTTAAAGCGAGACCCCAAATGCCCAGCCTGCAATTTGCTATGCCAGCAGAGCCTGGGTGATAAGAGAAAGAGGAGGGTGCTAATGCTCTAGAGTGCCAACAAAACAGAGGGACAGCCGTGGAAGCAAAAATGAAGACATGGGAAAGGGTGAACAAAGCAACAGGGATGTAGCCAAGTGCAGCATGGGCTTGACAACACCAGGACCTGAGAAGGGAGAGCCTGTCTTCAGAAAGTGGGAACCAACTACACGGAGCTGGACATTTGGGTTAGGGACAGAGAGCACAGTACATCTGTGGGGGTAACTTGGGTGAAAGTTGGCAAGACAACAACACCTCTCGAGTTGGAGGTGGGGACATCTAGCTACAAGAGAGGCAAGACTCTTGCAAAGAGCATCTCACCCCTAAAGCACTGGGCTCTGTGGCTCAACACTCTTCAGTTTTGCTGGAGACAGAGTCTCGCTATGTCAACCTCCTGAGTGCTGGGATTATAGGCCTGCACCCCTCCACCAGGCTCGTAAGTATTTCTCCATCACCTAATTGGCCCCTATGCTCCAAGTAGGAGGGTTCAATGCCTGCTGCTTAGCTAACCTGGCTGATATATGTCTGTGAGCCCATCACTCAGAATGTAGAGGCAGGAAGATTCAGAAATCAGAAACAGACATCATCAATATATATAATATATATAATATGCATATATTATATATAATTTATATCTATTATATGCATATTATATATAGTATATAATTTTTATATATTTATGTTCATCTATTATATGCATGTAATATATATGAACATAAACAAAATGTTTTTAATCCCACTGTTGCACTTGCTTGCAGCTCTGAGCAGTGGGGAGGTATCTAAGATTTGGTCGTTTTTTCCAAACATTTCTAATGGTAATTATTTGCTCAGCCAAGTGCACAGTTCTTGAGTGGCTTCTGTGAAGCCTGACTATTTTGAGAGTCAGACTCTCTGGACCAGGTATCTGGGCAAAGCCCTCAGTTTCTGTGTGACGCCACAGAAATCATGGGGCTGCTTCCGGGCTCTGCCATGCTTGTTCCTTTTTGCTTCCAAATATTTGTTTTCCATTTCACACATCCCTTGCTTACCCTGTTAGCTCTCTAGAGTTTTTATCTTGGATAAAAACCAGCTCCAGGAGCTGGGCGGGTGGCTCAGTGGGTAGAAGTGGAAGCTATGCAAATCTGGTGGCCCAAGTTAAGTCCTAATCCAATCCCCAGAACCCACATGAAAAGTAGGAGATGGTGGCATGCACCCATAATCCCAGCATGCACCCGTGACCCCGGCCGGCATTCCTCTGATGAGATGTGGAGACAAGAATCAGGCAGAGAAGGTTAAGAGGTAGCTAGCGGGGGGTACACAGTCTGCTTCCACATGGTAGGAGAAAACAGACTCTCAAAAGATGCCCTCTGACCTCCACTCGTGTCAGATTATAGAGACACACGAAACTGCATAAAAATTAAAGCCATCTCTATACACAGGATGGCAGACCATAATCAGATTACATAAACTCAAGCTTCCGTTAATATGGGTTCCCAGCAGTGTGACTTCAGAATACTCTTTGCTCACTCCTAAGTAGCGTGGACTATACTAGGATTCATCATGTGAACACCTGAAAAAAAAAATCACAGGATGGTGGTCAGGACTAAAGCCTGTCTCAAAAGACCTGTGCCACTGAGACCTCAAAAAATGCTTCAGGCTGGAGAGACGGCTCAGCGATAGGCACACTGCTCCTCCGGAGGACCTGGGGTCAATTCATAGTGCCCACACAGCAATGTACAACTGTCTGTTCTAGGGGATCTGCAGACACCAGACACACATCTTGTACACACACACACACACACACACACACACACACACACACACACGTAAACAAAAATAATTATATACATACAGTTTTTAAAATTAAAAAAGAAGACAAGCCTATTTTCCAGTGGACCCAAAGTTCTTGGTTAATGTGGCTGCATAACACATGGAGAGAATATTGTATCCATGGTGTCATCTATTCACATTGCTGGTGTGCACACTTGAAATGGGTGCTGTGCAACCAACACGCCAGTATACAAGAGGTGTTGAGTGTAAAGCGATTTCACATGATATGTCAAGAGATGAAATTGGCACCTTCTACGGTTTACAGTTCAAGGAATCCCATCATGCTCTGGGGTACCCTCCTGTCATCTAAGACACACACCCACCTTCACAGACAGTCAGCTGCTAAGAAATTGTAAAAATGATTGAGTCCTGGGCAAATATGCAAGGCAGGAATTAACAAGCACTTCCTGTCTTGTTTTCTCAACATGGCTGGCGTTATATTTAAGGACAAAAGGCATCATGGGATAGGAGTGATTTGGTTCAGGAATTTTTGGCATGCCTCTTCTGATTAAAAAGAATTGCTCAGGGGCTGAGGTGATGGCCCGGCTGGTCAAGCATTCGCCTCCAAATTGTGAGCACCTGAGTTTGAATACCCAGAAGCCATGTTACCAGCTGGGTGCAGCAGCCCAGGCTGGTAGTCTCCACATAGCCACAGATGAGGCCTGGAGACAGGAACCCTGCACCAGACAGCTAACCTTGCCTGTATAGGAAAGTTCCAGGCCAATGAAAGACTATGTCTCAGACAAAAGGTGGAAAGTGTCTGGTGGCTAACACTCATGGCGGTCCTCTGACCTTGCATGCACACACATGCACCCATACACACATTATGGCTCAGGCCTCTGAAGAGAGGATGGTGAGAGCAAGCATGGGGCAGGGGGAGGAAGGAACTCAAAACCAAGTGCCTTTCCCTGGCAAGGACACTTACTTATTCCTTCATTCACACCTTAGAAAGATGACATGATTTCCCCTCAGTTGCCAGCAGTAGCATATGCGACACAAAGCCACTAAGGCCCCTGATGGCAAAGATCACTGGTAAAGGGACTTACAATCACACCTGAGGCTTTGGGGCTCTGGTGCAACTCTGTCCTCCAGATGTCACAAAATTGGAGCAACCATGATGACCTGCACATTAGAGACCCTGGAAAGGTCAGGCCTGTTAACGTGTCCTAGATGGAAGGAGTGGGGACGGTTATCAGACCCACCCCGCCAAATCTGGCCACATACATCTTCCTACCCAGCTGCATGTGGTGTAGGCTCATACCAAGGTAGCTATGGTTGGAACGGCATTCAGGCAGCACTGTGCAGTGATCACTCATGCTGGGGTAGCTCTTTGCAGCAATGCAGCTCTCTCTCTCTCTCTCTCTCTCTCTCTCTCTCTCTCTCTCTCTCTCCTTCTCTCTCTCTCTCTCCCCCCTCCTTCTACCCCCACCTCTCTCTCTCACACACACACTCCTGTAACTCCTCACCCCTGCTTTTTTGAAATAAGCCCCAATAATTATTGGTTCACCAAGCTGTATTTGGGTGGGATCATTTCTTCATTCAGACACCAGTGTCTAGTCTGGGGTGAACAGACATTTGTTCCTGTCTCCCCTGGAAAAGTCACACAGCAGAGCTAACCTCAGAAATCGTTAATTCGTAGGGATACAGGCCAGGGGAATGTGTATGTGTAAACACAAGCTTCTTGGAGAGGTTCTCAGAGCTAGATCCTGACAGAAACTCTGAGGGCCACTGGCGAAACGAGAGCCTGGTATTCCTGGGTGGCTCCAGATAGATTAAGTGTCCTTGCTTGCAAACACAGATTCACAGCCCTGTCAGCTTTTCTACATGCTACTTCAATAAATGTGTGTTCTTCTCACTGGGGAAAAACCTGAAAAAGTATTGCGTGCATGTGTGTGTTTTAGTTATAGGACTATCATTAACCTTTTTTCATTTATTCTAGTGTGTAACACATAATACAGTGGTTCTCACCCTGTGGGTCACAACCCCTTTGGGTAGTGAATGACATTTTCACAGGTGTCTTATATCAGATAACCCGAATATCAGATATTTACTTTATGATTCATAACAGTGGCAAACTTACGGATATGAGACAGCAACGAAATAATTTTATGGTTGGGGGTCAGCACAACATGAGGAATTGTATTAAAGGGTCACAGCATTTGGTAGGCTGAGAACCACTGACACTGGATACTTTCCAAATGAATGGGTGAGCAGACGCCTATTGAATGAAGAAGCAGGAGAAGCATAGGCCATGTGCAGTGTGAGCCAACCCCTGGATCCTAGCTGTGGGCGCGACAAGCCATCTGCAGTACTAGTGACCACCTGGCGCCTGGGGGTTTCTCACTCTGAGCATTCAGGAAGCAAAGCCTGCAGGACTGGAATGTCATGGTGAGGGTCCAACGAAATAGAAGCAGGAGAGTGAGATCTCCACGAGCTGCGGTATGGAGCCAAAGCCAACAAGGCAGTGCTCCATAGTGATGATGGCGAAAGTTCTTAAGTTTGGACTTGCAGAAAAATCTATCAGTGAGTTCATGTGGAAACCTGGCCTACAACTGCCTAAGTCAAATGACCGGAAGGTTTGATACATTCAAGTCAAATCAGCACTGTTATGAACCATTAAAAATATACCATCACTCCGAATGTATGCAATATGTAATTGTACATGTATTCCAAAATGTGCATGCATAGATGGATGGATGGATGGATGGATGGATGGATGAAGAAGGAGAGGGAAGAAGAATAGAGAAAGAGGGAGGGAGAGAAGGGAAGTAGGTAAATAGCCTATCTTACATAGCTATGATTTTCCACCTGTTCGCTCAACCAACCACAAATAAAAATACTTAATAAAAAAAAATCTACACCTGTACTAAACGTGCACAGACTTTCTTGTTATCCCCTAAGCAATGCAAGGTAGCGACTGTTTACCTAGCATTTATACTATATTAGGTAATCTGGAGATGATTTAAAGCTTATGAGAATGTGTATGGAGGTTATACCCCAATACCAGTCCACTGCGCACAGGGACTTGAACCTCTGTGGACTGTGGTTTCCCATGGGGGTGCTGGATTCCATCCCTATCCACCCACCCATGCATGCATGCATCCATCCATCCATACATACATACATACATACACACATACATATATACATACATATATACATCCATATATACATCATCTCAACTATCCATCCATCCATCCACATACATACATACATACATACATGCATCCATCCATCCATCCATACATACATACACACATACATGCATACATATATACATACATATATACATACATATATCCATCATCTCAACTATCCATCCATCCATCCACATACATACATACATACATACATACATACATGCATCCACCCATGCATCCATCCATCCATCCATGCATCCATCCATCCATACATACATACATACATACATACACACATACATACATACATATATACATCCATATATCCATCATCTCAACTATCCATCCATCTATCCATATACATACATACATACATACATGCATGTATGCATCCATCCATCCATGCATCCATCCATCCATCCATGCATCCATCCATCCATCATCCATACATCCATACATCCATCCATCCATCCATCCATCCATACATCCATACATCCATACATCCATACATATATACATACATATATACATACATATATCCATCATCTCAACTATCCATCCATCCATCCACATACATACATACATAAATACATGCATCCATGCATGCATGCATGCATCCATCCATCATCCATCCATCCATCCATGCATCCATCCATCCATCCATGCATCCATCCATCCATCCATGCATCCATCCATCCATCCATGCATCCATCCATGCATCCATCCATCCATCCATCCATGCATGCATCCATCCATCCATCCATGCATCCATCCATCCATCCATCATCAACTAGCCAAGCAGGTACCATGGTCCACCACAGCATAGGCCCTGTAGTAAGCAGCTCCAATCACAAAACTCTTAGCAGTAGTCCACATGGTGGTTCTATAAATGATTTAGATGAGGTAGGTGCAGCTGATGGCTGGTGATGATCATCATCCCAGGAGTTCTGTCAGCATGCCAGTGCCATGTTCAACTCCTTCCTTCTCACACCTTGACTGATAGTGCCCTCACCAAGTCACAGGTGAGGTGGAAGCATCTGATTGCCTCAGCTCACTTCTTTTCCTCCTACCTGTCAGAAGCTCCTGCTGACTCAGGCTCTGAAGTTGATTTCCCACCTGTGCATCCCTCTGCTCCTCACCTGATCGCTCACAAGTTCCCAAGGCCACTGGGCTCTATAGTGGCCAGGTCTCCAACCATGAATCCATCTTGGTGCCTGTCATGGCCCTCAGAAACCAATATGGACCTACAAATCCAGAATGATCTTTTTCCTCCATTACCATTCTTTTTTTTTTTTAATTTATTTATTTATTACATGTAAGTACACTGTAGCTGTCTTCAGACACACCAGAAGAGGGCATCTGATCTCGTTATGGATGGTTGTGAGCCACCATGTGGTTGCTGGGATTTGAACTCAGGACCTTTGGAAGAGCAGTCAGTGCTCTTAACCGCTGAGCCATCTCTCCAGCCCTTCCATCGCCATTCTTAAGAACCAGCCCATGAGGCCAAAAAGGAATTTCCCTCCTTGACCAGCCCAGGAAACACCAACTCCACTGCCAAAGCTTAATTCTCTCCCAAACACCCTTCTGATTGGTGCCCTGACCCTTCTTAACCCTTCCCAGAGGAGCCAGCCTGTTAGTTGCTGAAAAGAAATCCACCCACTTAGCCAGGCAGTGGTGGCACATGCCTTTAGTCCCAGCACTTGGGAGGCAGAGGCAGGCAGATTTCTAAGTTCGAGGCCAGCCTGGTCTACAGAGTGAGTTCCAGGACAGCCAGGGCTACACAGAGAAACCCTGTCTTGAAAAACAAGACAAAACAACAACAACAACAACAACAAAAAAAAAAGAAATCTACCCACTTGCAACCTCCTGCTTTGACATCTTCAGTAACTTCCCATTGGGCTGAGAAGAAAGCCCTAGTTTTTTTTACATGCCCCTCCCCCCTCCCCCAACATACAGAGTTCTTAGCCACACTCTCCCAAGAGCTTGTCTGTGATCTGCTTTTCTATCCCAGCCCCCTCCCCCCTCAAACAGTGACTTCGAGTTTTTCTTTTTCCCCCCTCCGGTGTTCTTCAGCTTCCTTCTGTCATCTCACCTATAACAAACCCCCACATTTCCTTATCACTTCCCCTAAGCACTTCCCAACTCCTGAATCTGAGACATGATGACCCATAGCCTGCCCCTCCCAAATTCATTACATGCAGATCCCTAGTACTCATAAATATGATATTTTTGGGAAATAGGGTATTTGAAGGCAGCATGACTCCTCAGAGCCATGGCAAAGATCTTCCCCAGGGTCGCCAGAGGCTCCCAGGCCCTAATACTCACAGAGATGATGTGCCCCTTGAGGCCATGGGCGGAGTCAGCGCACTCTATCACGGCGCTCAGCTGCGGGTAGCCCACTCCTGTCTTGGTTCGGGTGGTGCACACAGAACCTGTACGGAAAGAGGTGGATTCAGAGAGGGTTCTGCATGAGTGGAACACAATAGAGAATGTTACCCCTTCACCATCATATGACTCTGCCCCACTGAAGGGGTGACTTGTCCACAACAGTGGACATATGCTGATTGGGCAGACAACATGGTCCACATTACTCCACTGGCCATTATGAGCCCTTCAAGTCTTCACCATCATCAAGGACAAATATCCTACACATCATCGCCCACACAACCATCAATGCCTTTTCTGATGCCATTCCCCCCCACTCCAGCCCCTCTCCCCTGCAATGGTTGAACATGGAAGCCTTCTCTCCCTCCACATATGCAGACTCAACTTCTAGGGGTCACCCAGACTCTTCCTAGCCTTCTCTTGGCTTTCTTACCCCCTCCTTATGTAAAGTTACTCACCCCTCCGCACCTCACCACCCAGCCTAGGGGACTGAAAACTCAACCCCACCCGCTATGGTTATGATAGAATGAATTTGCATTAGGGTGAAAAAAGGCTTGTCTCAGGGCTTAACCTTTACAAACTCTTGGAGTAAGGAAGCCACACTGTATTCCGATCACTCAACCCTGGACCAAACACAACTCAGACTTCATCTGTCTTAATTTCATGCTATACTTTCCATCTACTTGGCCCGAGTCCCCACTCAGCCTAGAGTGGTGGTTCCCGACCTTCCTAATGCTGCGACCCTTTAATACATTCCGTGATGCTGTGCTGACCCCCAACCATAAAATTATTTCATTGCTACTTCCTAACTGTAATTTTGTTACTGTTATGAATCATAATGTAAATATCTGATAGGCAGGATCCTTCACATGTGACCTTTGCGAAAAGACTGCTTGACTTGCAAAGGGGTTGCAACTCATAGGTTGAGAACCATTGGCCTAGACCCTGGGGTCAACTTGGCTTTCAGTAGTCACGCCAACATGTGGATATCTTCTTCCCTCACCTCTTCCTGCCCCAATGTACCATCCAGTCCTAGTTGTGTTCTTTCAGGTCCAGGGAACACCGGTATGCCGATCCTATGTCTTGTGTCCCCACTTCTAATCCCACCTCCAAAGCAAGTGAGTACCCACCTCCTCCGTGTCCCACCTGCCTCTTCTCTTGTCTGCTCCTCTTTCCCCGTTCACTCACTGCTGAGTTTCTGCAAGCTCCTTCCCACCTCAGAAGTTCTCTCTCCTCTGGTCTTTTTCTCTCTCCCCTCTTCTTCTCTCTCCACTCCTCCCCTCTCCTCTCCCCTCCCTTCCCCACCTAATACTCCATACTGTCCCATTTTTCAGGCTTCATCTTAAATGTCACTGCCCCAGAGAAGCTGTACAGCGAGTGCATTGTCTTTTGAGAAGCTCGTTTCAGTCATTATCTGTGTGGGAGTGTTGGGGACTGTTTTCCCTGCTGGGTAGTAAGCTCTGGAGATGTCACACTCCTGTGTGCCTGACACTGAGAACAGCCTCATGCACAAGAGCACTATAAATAGCACGGAAAGAACGCAGGAGCTCAAGCATGAGTGAGTCACTGTCTCTCCTGCTCTGCCACTCCTCGCCTCCTCCTGCAGGACCTGTGGGGTCTCGTAAGTGCTGCTTTTGGGAAAGCCCAGGCACTGCCTAAGTGGGTGGCAGTGAGGAAAACCACAGGTAACAGCAGAGCTTGAAGCCTGCCTGTTTTGTGTGCAGATGAAGCCATTTTTCAATAAATGTACCCATACAGTCTCCTCCCTGTGCTAGGTCATAGTACATGGGGTCCTCTTCCTACAGTGGCACTTACCCACATGGTCTTTGCATGAGTTTCCTGTCTGCTTCCTTCTTAAGAGACTGTCTTCTGGGGGTACAAGGTTGTTGCTGTGTGTGTGTGTATATGTGTGTGTATGTGTGTGTGTGTGTGTGTGTGTGTGTGTACACGCGCCCACACGCGTGCACACGCACATGTGATCTGCTGTTACTTTTAATTCTAGGTCAAGTGTCTATAGTCTTTCTTTCCTTCTCTCTGACACTGGAGTCTGGGTAACGATGCATGTACAGGGCAGACTGCTAAAGCGTGGCAGTGAGGATGTAGGCTTGGCTACGGGAAGGGGCAAGGCAACCACCAGCCAGTGCCAATAAGGACCTGCAACTCACGGGTTAAGGCTGGACTGGCCCGAGTTGGTTCCTTCATGCAAGAGGCCATGGCTAGCTCTAGTGCCTGAGCAGTAGATTCGTATCAGGTGGGGAGCCAGGGGGCCACAGATCATGTTCAAACGCTGCCTCTTAGTCACAAGTGTTTGGGGTCCTTCAAACATTCACATGGACATAGTCATTCTTGTTCATTAACTTTTCTCGTGGATTCCCCACCAAACTTTCTCTTCAAAGTGTATGGGTCATCAGTGACTTCTGGTCAGAACCTCACAACACAACCACATGTCTGCTCGTGTAGGAGGTGCTTGGGGTCATCAGAGAGCAGTTCGGTGGCATCTCAGGAGTTTTGTGGGGAAGATCAGATCTTCCAAAGGAATGTGCTTTGAACCTCTGGGTAAGCATGTGATGGTTCTCATGAAGCCTCCCTCCAGGAACCTCAAACCCCAAGGCCCCGGCTCACCACAGTCAGCCCTACTGTGCTCTCCACAGGTCTCACCTGGTCCAACTCCCACTTTGATGATATCTGCTCCAGAAAGGATGAGCTCCTCCACCATCTCTCCTGTTACCACGTTCCCTGCCTGCAACAGGAAGAACAGGGTTCTCCATCACCAGAAGTGACTCTGGGGCAGGTATGGGGGTCATAGAGTGGCCAGTGGGGAGTTTCACTCCTGACTCCAAGGGCATCTGTGTATTGAGGCTACCATGGTTCCAGGAGACAAAAAGAAAACAGTACCCCCAATTCTGAAGTTGATTCGGGTCTGAGAATTGGTGAGTGTGTTTCCGGCTTCCTTTCCTACTAAATTCCAGCACTGGAGCTGATACCAGAGAGCCCTCTTGGAAAGCCACCTGTGTGAAGTAATTGCATGTGAAGCTACAGAAATGTCGAATTTTAGAAACAGAAAATCCATGAGTGTCTATGTCAGGGCTCATGGAACAACTTAACGCCGATCAGGTCAAAACAAAAATCTTCTATGGGACCCAAAATCCACAAGCAATGATGCACACTCAGCTGATCAAAACACCATTAGCAATGGGCACAGGCTTACTTAGGCACCTGCAAAAAGCCCTGGAGCATCTCTACAGAACCCGGAAAGCCCCGGTTAGAAAACTGATCCTCTCATGGTTGAGAAAATACCCAGTGTCTGGCCCTAGTCTGGGGTTCCCACCTTGATAAGAAAGGGCGGCAGGCCCTGATGGGCCATATGGCACTGGCACTGGCTCTATCTACAGATGGAGTGGAGCTTCGGTCCTAAGAATAGACCTGCAAGCCAGGAAGTGGAGGGATCCATCAGCCACAAGAATGCATCTACGCTGGAAATAGCACAAGCTCTCTGACTGCAGGAGCTTGAAAGAGCAAAAATAGCCCTTTTATTACAACTCGCTGCCCCATGGATTCTTCAGCTGGTACCCAGGATGCTTGGCAAGACACCCTTCACTGGGTTTTCACAACTGTGCAAAGTCACATTTTGCAGAACACATCCTTACTCTTTCTACTCCCACCAAAGCCCTAGTGTCTCTTCACTGAATTAATTCCCTGAGGGAAATATCCTTTTTTTTTTTTTTAACTTCTACAAAATAACTTGAACTCCATAGAAAAGGTTGTTAGAAAGAGGTGATGAGGCCAGCGTGAAGCTACTTGGTTATAGGCACCAGCTGTCAACAGAAAATGATGACGGATGGCACAGATGGAAGATGGGAGTTGGGTTAAAGGTCAAGCTGTCTCCCTGTAAATTCTGCAGGGTAGTGTAAGGGCATGGTTAGAGGACGGGTACAAAAATGACATGCGTGCCAGGAGATGATACAATCAACAACCAGCTAGAGAAAAGCTCGTGCAGCTCTGACAAAGGATGACTAGTGAAATATACAGAGAACTCATAAGCTCTATTTAAAAAAAAAGATAACAACAAAAAAAGACAGACATGGCTAATGTAAGCAGGGGGTGCACTCAACTTTTTATGCCAGCAGGAGTCTACCTTTCACCTATCAAATCATCAGAAGTTATGAACACTATGTACAAAAAAATAATCACATTAACTCTCTCTACTGGTGGGATGTCTTTTCTAATACAAGTTTTCCTGGAAAGAAATTTGAACTTCAAAAGTGTGCTGGTCGCTTGTCCCATGAATTCTGAGACTCTCTCCCAATGATACTATTACAAACCTGGCCAAAGATTTAGACACAAAGACGTGCCATTCGCAAAGTGAAAAACTTTATTTTTCCAATGGGAATAGTTCTGCAGGATATTATGAAGAGCCAGTTCAGATAAAAGAGGACAAGACCTAATCAGAAATAAAGGCGACACTCAGATTTCACTGTGAAGTTTCTGCACACTTGGCTCCCTGGCCACTGGAGTTAGGTCTGTGGATAGGGAGGGACTGGTCAAGGATGATTAATCAAAGAGGGTGCTTTCTGTCAACATGAAACACCTTATGTAGGGAGTGGATACAGGCTTGAGTGCATGACAGCCCCTGAAGCATGACAGGCCCCATCACTACGGTAGCTTATGCTTGGTCACTCCCTGGGCAGCCATGACCAGACAAAAACCGTACACCCTAATCTGAGACACTGCCACAAGCAGGAAGGAAGCAGTTTCTGCTGGGCATCCTCACTGCCCCAGTAGCATGGCTTCTATCTGAAACGTCCCCAGAGCTCATAGGCAAATGCTAGGTCCACGGTGC
>NW_022196913.1:50193234-50214954 GCF_008632895.1 Mastomys coucha | reverse complement strand
TCTTGGAGACAGGGTTTCCCTGTGTAGCCCTGGCTGTCCAGGAACTCACTCTGTAGACCTGGCTAGCCTCAGAAATCTGCCTGCCTCTGCCTCCCAAGTGCTGGGATTAAAGGCATGTGCCACCACTGCCTGGCCCATTGATGGTTTCCTAATGCTTCATGAGCCTCGGAAGGGGGCGGGAATGTCAGGAGCTGGGGCCCACCTGGGGGAAGTGGCAGCTATCTTTGGAGGGCGTGTCTTACTCCTACTATCTTCAGCTCCCAGTCTCTGCTTTCTAGGAGGTTAAGTACATGTTTTTCCTCTACCAAATACACCCTACCATGATGTTCACCTCCACACAGACCCAGAAACCACAGAGCTGCGTGACCATGAAATGAAACCTGCAACCAAAATGAGCCTTACTTTTTCTCAGGTCTTGTCAGGAAGCAAACTGACAGACCCCAGGAAACAAACCAAGTTTCATAGCCAAGGCCCTAGTCTAAAAAGAAATGATTCCTGGACATGGTGACATGCACCCATAGTCCAAGCAGCCTGGAAAGTTGAGGCAGTAGGATGACAAATTTAAGGCCAGTGTAGACAATGTAGTGAGACCCTATCTCAAAATTAAAAGCAATAAAAAAAGATGGCTGGGGTATGGCTTAGTAGAACATTCATTGAGTATGTTCAAAGCCCAGGGTTCAGTCCATGGGAGAGGAGGGGAGATGGGGCAAGACAGTCTTGTGTAAGCATCTGAACCTGTATATTCAATTCTCAGTACCAACAAGAAAAACTAAAAAGGAAGGGGGGGAGATAATAGACATGCTGAGTCTGCATTAATCCACGTAAAAGAGTATCTAGAATTTTCAGCAGGCAAATACTTAGGAATGGTTAAAGGCTTCTCTCAGCCAACACCCTTGCCTTCCTTCTCCAGCTGGCCATAGCTGAGAAGCAAGCAGACTGTTCAGAGGAACGCTGGCCTGGTGCAAAGGCCAGGAAATCGCCTGCTTCTCAGTGATTCTAAAACCACCAGGCATTCATTCACCCAGTACCCTTCAGCTCAGAGAACCCCGGGGGGTGGGGGGGGAGGCTAACTCCTCCTTACAGTGCCTCTGAAAGCCAGAGAGGAGAAATTAACATTTTCAAAACCACCAAGAACCAAAGGCATAAGCATCCACTAGAGGCTTCTGAATGAAGCACAGATTTCAGGGGTCAGCGCAGGCAAAGAATGGCTTAGGCATAAACATCTACCTTGCCAAAGCCTTCAGTTTATTGCTGGGGAAACCAACCGGAGCAATTGGAGCAATGAAACACCTCCTGGCAGGCCTTAGGCTCTGCAAAGGTCCTCCCTGCTGGAGGCCGCCCAGAGGCCTGTGGGAACTCCTGCTCCCTCTGCTATGCTCCCTCTTAACAAGCCCTGGCTCTGCACTTGCCACACACACTTTCCCTGAGCTCCCCCACCCCCAGCCCCACCCCTTTTTTGCACTGCTCAATCTCCTCTGGTTTTTGTTCTTGAGAATGGCACACAATCCAACCCAGTTAGCAAACAGGCCAAGCGTGGCCCTTAGCATCAGCCATTTCAAGCATACATTATCTTGAGAAGTGGTGCCTACTTTTATTTTTGCGTGTCCGTGTGTCTGTGTGTGTGTGTGTGAGAGAGAGAGAGAGAGAGAGAGAGAGAGAGAGAGAGAGAGAGAGAGAGAACACACGTTGTATGTGCATAAGTGTGGGGCCAGAGGTCAACCTCTGGTGTTCTGCCCGTCAGGACACCATCTTTGAGATGGGGGTCTCTCCTCTCTTCCTGAAACTCTCCAATTGAGCTAGGCTTAGGTGCCCCTCAGGACACCACCCACCTTATTCTTTGAGATGAAGGGTCTCTCCTCTCTTCCTGAAACTCTCCAGTTGAGCTAGGCTTTGGCTGTCTTGCCAGGGAGCTCCAGAAAATTCCTTCACTGTACCTCCCAGCACTGAAATTACATGTGCTCGTTTTTCTTTTTCTACATAGGTCTAATAATCAAACTTGGGTCTTTATGCTTGCACGGCAAGCATTTTTACCAAACGAGCTGTATCTCCAGCCTTTTTCTTATGTCTTAGGACAATTCCACTGCGTAGGCTCTGCCTTTCTTTGGTAACTCAGTGTTCAGAGCACATTTTTTCAATGAAACTTACTGCCTAAAAGGAACTGAGCAACTGTTGGGATACAATTGTACTGGTAGGGTAACAAAACAACATCCCATGTAGACTCCATAGTTATTCTCCTTTTCCTAGTGTCCTCAAACTCTTTTTCCCAAGCAAGGAACACAAGAATCAAAAAGGAGTCCCATAGGGCTCTCAGATCATGAGCTGGCACGTTGGTGTACACTGTATGAAGTTGTGCCTGTGTCCTTCCTCTCCTACCTAAAGCAGGCTCTGATTGGCTTTGATAAAAATCATGGCCAATTAGCTAGACAGGAAGTGGAAGGCAGGACTTCCTGGGAGGGAGAAAGGACTTCTGGGAAGAAGAAAGAGGAAGCCCTTTCTCCAGGAGACATAAGGAGAACGTGACTATGGGCCTGGAAGGCTTAGCTAGCCATGTGGCTGGATGGTTCTAGGTAGTCGGGTTAACTTAGATGAGTAGTTGAGAGTCTGCCTAGCTGAGGTCTAAGGCTTTGAAATGTTAAAAAGGTCTTTGTATGGTTATTTGGGGAACTAGCTGGTTAAGTAATACTTGCCACTGTGCTCATTTCTAGCATTAATTAATAGATACAGAATTAATAATCATTTTACACTGGCAGACTTCAGGAGCGCTGTGGTATGAGTGGAATGGGGCAGTAAGATTAAAGATGAGGCTTTTAAGAGGACTCTCATGAATGAGATTACTATTCCTTAGAAAAGGGCAGAGGGAGCATGCATGGGCCTTTCTGCCATGTGAGGACAAACCTACAAGTTAAAGGAAGAGTGTCATCAGACATTGGCTGACCTCAGTCTGGACTTCCAGTAAGTTTCCATTGTTTATAAGCCACCCCATTTATGGTATTTTGGCAGCAGCCTGAAGGGAGTCACCCAGTTGGTGAGTTTAATGGTGCTGCCACTAGCTACCAAGTAGGGGAGGAGAGGAGAGGCCAAGCAAGACACCTACCTGGGAAGCAGCGATGGCTTTCAGTTACAAACACAGCTGACAAAACAGCAGGGCGGATCTCAAATGCACCATGGGGCAAGAGCTGGCACATTACACCGACAGGCTGACCACTACCCAGCTCTGGTTACCCATACCCTCTTGGCAGCTGTCTGGTATGCCACTTACACAGTCCTAAACAACAGGGTTTGAGTTGGGAAGAAGACCTGAGGTGAGAAGTGTATGTTGGGGGGGCGGGTGGGATCAGGGAGCTGTAGGGTTGCTGGAGTAGGATTTATAACTACCTGTTAAACATCCCTGTCTATGCACTTTTCATAATTTAGAACGTTACCAAAGATGTGAAACAAGACCACTCACTGAGCCTGTGTTATTTCTTAATCTTTTGTAAGCAGCGCATGCCATGAGGGCTCTCAGCTGTGAACCCTCCTTGTCTTAGTTGTCAGAGCAACTAAGACAGGAGACATAGATCTCACCCTTCTGACCCTTCCAGACCCCTGTGGACCCCTGCAGATCCCCAGATCCCCGTGGACCCCTACAGAGCTCTCTAGACCCCTGCAGACCCTTGCACAGACCCCAGATCCTTCCAGACCCCTATGAATCCCTGCAGAGCCCCCCAGGCCCCTGTGGATCCCCAAAGACCTCCAGACCCATGCAGGTCATAGCAGCCTTGGGCCTTCCCTTCTCTCACCCATCTCATGGAATCCATGAAGGGCACCATATCCCTGACAAGTACATGTGGAGATTTCTACATGCCCAACAGGAAATCAGAGAAGTTAAGTTTAAGGTCCAGGACCACCACATCCCAGTCAGGGCCTCGGGTTTCTGTTCTTCTAGAATTCCAGGGTTTTCTTCCTTCTTTTTAAGTGGCCTGAAAGTCGCCATGAAGGCAACTGACAGGAGCGTGAGGTGGGGCACGGAACTAGGTGCTGAGTGGTCCTGGGCATGAGAAGGGACAGCAGCTTCACCATGCCCTGGTGCAGGGCTTCCCAAGTAGAAATGAAGGCACTGTACCCCTCACTGATCCTGCGCAGGGGCAGGTGAACACGGACAAACAAGTCTAAATGTGCCACCTAAGGGATGGTCTTTACCTTCAGGCCTGCCTTCCTTCCAAAAGCAGTTTTGGTTTTTTGTTTGTTTGTTCGTTTTTCGAGACAGGTTTTCTCTGTGCCTGGCTGTCCTGAAACTCACTCTGTAGCCCAGCCTGGCCTCGAACTCAGAAATCCGCCTGCCTCTGCCTCCCAAGTGCTGGGATTAAAGGCATGCGCCACCACTGCCAGGCTACAAAAGCTTTTTTATTATTTTGTATTAATGTGGTGTTATAATAAGTCCCTACACCTAAGAACAAATCAGAGTTTGAGATTCCTGGTCTGCAGTAAATGTGGGAGAACCACTCTTAGTCTTTGCCACATGCTGGGAACAAGAAAAGGGACTGGCATCTCCCTGAAATCCTCTGAGTACTTGTGGGTAAACAAGAAAGCTAAACTCTTAGTCTGGGAGGGGGGGGTATGACAACACACATTTGTTTTCCCAGCAGAATGTCCTACAACTTACCTCAGTTCAGATGGTACTTGAACAGAGTGTCAGGTCCCATAGGTCTGAGCTCAGTCCTGAAGACTGCTTCACACATCACAAACCAACCCTGAGCGGTAGGCTACATAGCTCCTGCCTGGCTTGGCTTCACATCCAAGGTTCGATGCTAGAGTGGCTCACCTTCTCAAACACACACGCTGGCTGGCTTACTAACTTAGCAAAGGCTATGAAGGATAGACATATTGAGAAGGCAGATGAAGATCTGGCTCAAGGGATGGTAAGTCCTCCGAGGAGCTGTGTTGGGAATCCAAGTCAAAGGCTCAACAGAGAAAGATTCTCTTGGCAGCTTTAGCATTAAGAGGAAACCCATGCCAGGACGTACAGGCATGGGTGTGGAGGGGCTCCCTTGGAGTTAGGTGCTGAAGACTCAGTTCTCAGCTGACAGTGCTGCTGAGAGGTGACTGCATCAGGAGGGTACGACTTCACTCATAGATTGATCCACTGATGTGGTCAGAAGGAAACAGACTGTAGAAAGGACCTCCATGAAACCTTATGGAGGACAGCAGGCTGACAAGGGAGTGTTTTGGAAGAGGCATACCTTGACTGTGGCCCCTTTTTATTCCCATGAGGTAATTTCTTATTACTCATTTTTGTTGTTGTCGCTGTGGTAAAATACCATGACCAAGACCAAAAGGAACTTAGTAAGGAAAGGTCCCTTAAAGAGACAACTGAATTCCTCTAACAGAAACGAGTGCCCACTTCCTGACAGGGAAATGTGAGGTATACAGGTTTGAAATCACAAAGGTGTCATGGGGTGAGTCACGAACTGGCCTTTCTCTACATCTCATACTAAGACCAACAAAGACTGGAATAAATACAATAGTTTGGGTTTTCCCCCTCAAAGCCCAGCTATGACTCTAATGACTACCTTTTTTTTTTCAGTCAATTCACCCTTGTAAGCAGTCAACATACCTTTAGCAGGTAAATAAAGATGCTAGTCATTGGGAAAATACAGAAAAGGAAGGAAAAGTACAAAAACAAAACAAAACAAAACCCAAAGCTATTAGATATGACACCATCTCAACCAACTTGCCATCATTAATTGACTACCACAAAAATGATTATGCCAAGTCCAGCCCTAGTGGCACAACTACCTACTGATAAGCCTGGGTAGAATGTAGGACAACATGTTGAACTTAAACCCTGCCATGTGTTTTCAATTTTAAAATAAATATACTCTATTGTGGGGTGATGAAGATTCCCCTCCCTCTTTTTTTAACAGGTGACACCTGGTAACAGACAATAGATGCCATTTACCAAAAATAAGGAACCAACAGCCTTGATGTGGATCAGGATTGTAGTAATGTCACGATGTGGATCAGGATTGTATTAATGTCTTGGAGGAATGCTAGTTCTTCTGACATTCCCTAGTGTCCACCTGCCCCATTCCTGGGGATTTGCAACTACTCTTCCAGCAAAAGCTATGGAAGGGGCAGGTCCTGCCCCCAGCACTCCATGCCTTCCAGCTCCCTCATCTTGAGAGCATCCCATCATACTTACCATGATGGTGTGTTCGGGGAATTTGGATCGGACCAGTTTCACGAATTCCACAAAATGTTCCGAATACCCATTGGCCACATCCAGGCAGATGAACTTCACCTGAGGCACAGTTTCCAAGATGCGGCTCATCTTCTCAAGATCATTCTGCCCGCTGCCAGAACTCACAGCTATATGCTGTGGCAAAGTGTAACACAGACAACAGCCATGAACAGTAGGACTCAAAGGAAGACCCTCCCTCCATCCGGCAGCCCTCCAAGGTCTACCCTGAGCAAACACAGAGGCTCTGTTCAAACAGCAGTAGAGGTAAAAGAGACCTGCTCCTTCCATGATCTAAATTCATGGTTTTTTTCCTACCCTTGACTTAATATCCATCCTTGAGCCTGGGTCTTGGCAACAAAACCTCATAGTAAACAGATTCTGAAATACTCAGAAGACCTTCACAGAAGCTTGCTGTGTAGAACTTTGTGCTGTATTTGGAGCTTCTGGTGTAGAAGTGTCATATGGGGAAACTCACAGAAAGGCAACATAGAAAGTTTCCAGAAATAACAAGTGAGGGCAACAATCATTTACAGATTAAGGAGATGTGTGGCTAGGATATGACTCAACGGGAAGTATATGTAAGGTCATTCTCTCCTGAGCTCAAGGCCATCTGAACCACACTGTACCTGTGTGATGGTTAGTATTATCAACTTGAGAGAGCCTAGAATGACCTGAGAGACAAACCTCATAGGCATGCCTTTGGGAGATTACCCTGATAGAGTGAATTGAGGTGGGAAACCTGTAGTACTATTTATTTGCTGGGATGCTGGGATGATTCTGGGATTCTGGGATGGTGGGATGGTGTGATGCTGGGATGCTGGACTGGTGCTGGGATTCTGGGATGGTGGCATGGTGTGATGCTGGGATGCTGGAATGATGCTGGGATTCTGGGATAGTGGCATGGTGTGATGGTGTGATGCTGGGATGCTAGGATGATGCTGAGATTCTGGGATGGTGGGATGGTGTGATGCTGGGATGCTGGAATGATGCTGGGATTCTGGGATGGTGGCATGTTGTGATGCTGGGATGCTAGGATGATGCTGGGATGGTTCTGGGATGGTGGGATGCTAAGATGATGCTTGGATGATTCTGGGATGTGGGATGCTTGGACAATTCTGGGATGCTGGGGTGCTAGGATGATGCTGGCTGTGATGCTGGGATGCTGCTGTGATACTGGAATAATGCTGGGATGGTGGGGCGCTGGATGATGCTGGTTGATGCTGGGATGGTGGGATTGATGTGAATGGAGAGAAGGAGTGGAGCATCAGAATGCATGCATGACTCTCTGCTTCCTGATTATGGACACATGTGGCCAGCTGCCTCATGCTCTTATCATCTTGATTCCCCACCATGACCCTCTCTGTACTCTTGGAATGCGAGCCAGAATAAATCATCCCTTAAGCTGCTTTTGTCCAAGCATTTCAGCACAAAAAGAGGAGGAAAACTAAGACATATCTAAAAATGAACAAATAAATAAATCCAGGGGCTGGAGAAACAGTTCAGTGGTTAAAAGTGCCTACTGCTCTCGCAGAAGACCCAGGTGTGGTTCCAACACCCACACAACTCCAGTTCCACAGGATCCAATATCTTTCTCTGGCTTTTGTGGGTACTAGGCACATATATAATACACATACATACATGTGGGCAAACACATTAAAAAATAAGTCTTCTAAAAACTACACTCAGGAAAAAAAAAAAAAGCCAGGTGGTGGTGGTGCATTCCTTTAATCCCAGTATTTGGGAGGCAGAGGCAGGCGGATTTCTAAGTTTGAGGCCAGCCTGGTCTACAGAGTGAGTTCCAGGACAGCCAGGGCTACACAGAGAAACCCTGTCTCAAAAATACAAACAAACAAACAAACAAACCTACACTCAGGTTGATGTAGATTTTTTTTTGCTGTTTTATTTTTATGCATATGACATTTATGCAATAATTAGCTACATAGCATTTGTATTGTCTGAGGCAGCACACGTCATATAGAAATGATCTAAATCTATAAGAGGATATACATAGGTTATATGTGGACATACTACAGGGCCTGAGCAACTAAGGACTTAGGCATCTGCAAAGCCCGAGGCAGTAATGAGGGCCATCTACACTCTGAACAATATATCAAATGTGAAAGAGTTTACATTGACCCAGAATTATTTTACCTCCTAAGCCAACTGTTTGTAGCCATTTAAATATTAATGAAAGCAGCAGCAGCAGCTATGCCAGCATCCCCAAATCATTATCTCATTACAAATGACCTCCCCACCAAGAGGCAGGCCCAGACCTCACTGCTGGATTTGGCTTAGGACCAGCAGAATGGACTGGAAGCAAACGCAGCCATCTTCTGGGAGGGCTTATGATAATATCATTTTTAAGCACTGGTTTACTTAGTGGAACAGGACTACCGAGACATAGCAGCACGGCATGCAAGGCACCTATACTGGACAGTCTGGTGTCAACCTGACACAAGTTACAGTCATTTGGGAAAAGGGAACCTCAATTGAGAATGTGCCCCCACCAGACTGGCCTGTGGGCAAGCCTGTGGTACATTTTCTTACTCACTACAGGCATTGCCACCCCTGGACTAGGAATCCAGGTGATATAAGAATGCATCCTAGAAAAACTATAAGCCCTTAAGCAGCAGCCACCCAAGGCTTCTGGTTCAGTTTCTGCCTGTCTCAAGTTCCTCCCCTAAGTTCTCTAGATGACGCACCTTACAATGTACATGCCGTAGGATGAAATAAACCCTTTTATCCCCGGGGTTACTTTTGGTCATCACAGCAACAGAAACCTTAAACTAAAACATCACCTTAGGTACACAACAATTTTAGGTTATTTAGTTACGCCATTATTAAAGATCACTTTCCTGGTTCCCAGAAGGATTTTTATTTTCTTTCTCTTTCTTTTTCTTTCTCTCTTTCTGTCTTTTGTTTTCTCTTTCTTTCTGATAGCACTGGGTACTGAAGGTAGGGTGCCACTCACTTTTTAATCCTCCTCACAGGTAAATCCCGCCTGAGCTACATCCCAAAATTGTACTTTTTTATTTGAAAGACAGGCTGAGTTGCCCAGGCTGCCCTGGACCTTGAGCTCCTCCTGTCTCGGCCTCTTACGGCTGAAGCTTATATTACTCTTTTTTTGTTTGTTTGTTTTTCGAGACAGGGTTTCTCTGTGTAGCCCTGGCTGTCCTGGAACTCACTCTGTAGACCAGAGTCACAGACTCACTCTGTGGCCTCAAATTCAGAAATCTGCCTGCCTCTGCCTCCCAAGTGCTGGGATTAAAGGCATGCGCCACCACTACCCGGTGCTTATATTACTCTTTAACTCCTTCCTCCCACTACCAGGGGAGGGGCCCAGATAACTATGTCTCCATGTGTATGACATCTCCATGTGTATGTCGAGCATGGGCAACTAGTGTCACGGAGACCACACTTGTAGCTCTTGTGTTCGGTTTCCACTCAGCAAAATGCTCTCAGGGTTTGTTCACACCACAACAAGTCAGTATTTCATTCCTCTTGTGGTTGGACAACAATCTAGCATATGGATACGTGTTATGTATCTGCCCATCAGTTAGACATTCAAGTTGTTTAGTCTGCGTTTCATACTTCTGGGCTATTATAAACGTCATGAACATTCATGTCCTAGTGCATGTGAGAATATATGGTTTCATTTCTCCTAGAAAGGAAGCTGTTAGTCATATGGTAACTCATGCTTCCTCTCTTGACTGTCTCAGTCAGTTAGAATTCTTGTGATGAAACACCCCGACCAAAGCAACACAGAGATGAAGGGTTTATTTGGTTTCTGCTCCCAAGGAAATCAGGATAGAACTCCAGGGAAGGAACCTGGAGGCAGGGGCTGATACAGAAGCCATGAGAGGGTGCTGCTTACTGGCTGGCTCAGCCTGCTTTCTTTTTGGTTTTTCGAGACAGGATTTCTCTGTGTAGCCCTGGCTGTCCTGGAACTCACTCTGTAGACCAGGCTGCCCTCGAACTTAGATATCCACCTGCCTCTGCCTCCCAAGTACTGGGATTAAAGGCATGCACCACCACTGCCCGGCTGAGCCTGCTTTCTTAAAGGACCCAGGACCACCATCCCAGGGATGGTCCCACTTACAGTGGCCCAGGCCCTCCCTAGCAGTCACTAAGAAAATGCCCTAGAGACTTGCCCACAGCCTGGTCTTTTGGAGGAGGCATTTCTCAGATGACCATGGCTTGTGTTAGGTTGACATGAAACCATGTTTAGGTCGTTTAAAAGGCAACCTCAGCACCTGCATTCCTCCCCACTACATATGAGCATCCCAATCTCTCCACACTCTCAACAATTCTCACATCATTCTAATGACAGCTATCCTAGCAGGTGTAGAACGTAGTGAAATAATTTGTTATCATTAGGATGTACTATCTGTAGCCAGGAAAAAGCAGTTAGATTGGATTCACCTGGAAGCCCCTGGCCGGAGGCAAGGCCTTCCACAGGCTCTGGGCATGGATGTACACAATCTCCAAGGCGAAGCCTGCCTCATAGGCGATTCCTGGCAGTTTCTAACATACCGTGCCTGGGGCAGGTTTCTTCAACAAAGCCCTGGCAGCGACCCTAGCCTCTTGTGTACCGATTTAAATGCTCCTGACACGGCTGCAGACTTTTGCTCCCCTTCAGCCCTTGTCCCGTAAAACTTGTCATGGTACCTGCAGGCATTCCGGGTGGTTTTCCGCAAACCGTTTCCAGTCATCCAGGGAGTAGTGCTTGTGGACAGCTGTAAACATGGCATGCTAGGAAACAAAACCGGATTGTCAGGAGAGAGCCAGGAGAGCCCACCTCCCCCCGCACGCACACACACAACACCCCTACCTCAGCCTGCTGGGCTAAGCCACAGACAAAAGCGTCTGCAGCTGCCTTTCATGCCTAGTTTGCTCTGAATGTGTCCCTGGAAGCCAAAATCAAACAAAGGTGTATGCAATGAAGCAATGAATCACAAAATGGTCTCCTACTCTGATATGATCAGACAATGTGTGTTCAGTCTTGGGAAGCCCTGCCAAAAGGCAAAAGAGGAGAGTCTCCCCCCAGCTGGCTAGGGTGTGGCCTAGCTTTTGCTCACACCCAAGGCAGGTCAAGAGCACAGATGTAGAAGACCCTTTAGACCTCCTAATGCAAGCTTCTGCTCGGTCACAGAGCTTACCCCAATTCACAGCCTAAACACTTCTTGCTGAAAGCCAAGAGGAGATGTAATGTGAGTAACCCTGCCTCTCCAGCTACTGAACCAGACTTTACCACCATCAGGCCAATGGTTTGCAAACAACAGTGGATTCTCAGAACAACTTTGAACAGAATTATTGTCATTAGGAGCAGAAATGGAGGTTAAGAAATTTAAGAAAGATATAGCAAAGCTGGGTAGGGTGGCTCATGCCTACAGCTCCAGCACTTAGTACGCTGGAAGCTGAGGCAGGAGGACTGGTGGCAGGTGAAGGCCAGCCACAACACAGCAAGACCCTACCTCACAAGGGGATGGCCCAGCATCAAACGCCCCTACTTCTCGGTCTCTTCTCTAACTTCTGAATCACCCTACACCCCAATTTCCCACTCTAAAATTCTATGACTATTAATTCACATAGTCTGTGGATCCCAAAAGTAGAAACCTCACAGAACCCACACATGGTTATCTCTGCCAATGCAGGCTATGGCATTCCTGGGAAACATTCCGCCAAAGTGGGAAGGGCAGAGCAAGTTCTGGGTTCTTCAATGAATGACAAGTATGCAGACAAACCAGGCTACCTCTGTGTTGCGCCTTGAGCCCCACACCCTTTTAACTGTGAGCTTGCTGTCACTATAACGAGTTATCTGAGTAGTTAACTTAGATGGAGGAAAGGTTCATTTTGGCTTGGTCTATTTTGAAGGGTCCATTGTTCTTGAGACCGTGGCATGTCAGCCCACTATGGCGAAAGTACAGAGCAGATCAAAACTCTTCACCTCATCAACCCAGCCTGGGGATAAAGGAAAAGAGGAAGGCACTGGGATCCCACCATCCCTTGCAAGGCCGCACCTTTAATGACCTGAAGACCTCCTGCCCAACACCATCTCTTAAAGGCTCTGCTCTTGAAAAGCACCACCCTGAGAAACACCCTTTAACACACGGACCTTCAGGGACACTGTCTCACACCACAGCACACACTAAAAAGCAGTAAAGCAAGGAAAAGGTGAGGAGGGAAAAAAGACATCACACATTCCTTTAGCGATTCATTTATTTGCCTCAGACCCCCTTCTGGCAGAGGCTCAGAGCTGACAGACAAACAGCCAATCCTCGGTCAGATGGATGGCCCCCAACTCCACTTTCTGAGTTCATAATCTGAAAATCTTTCCCTCCTCGTGGCTGCTTAATGAGAGCCTCCTGTGGTCAGACCCGCCACCCACAGCGAGATGCTTTTCCAACTAATTGCATTTAGCTTTGGACTTGGCAGACATGACCAGCAAAAACAGATACACAGTTCCCGCACTCATCATCCAGAGGCCCTCTAGTCTCCAATGTGGAAGATTCTCACACCTGACGCACAGATGTGTGAGGCAACAAATACCTACAGCTGGCATTTCCTCCATTTTTTTCCTGAGGTCAAGTCGCTAGTCAAAAGAAACTTTGAACTTGCATTGGAATCCATCCAATTTAGAGATGCATCCTGCAGACTTGGGGGTCACTTCGGGTTTATGTCCTGCCTCTCTACTTGACTGAAGGCCCTGGGGCAAGATGTCCCACCTCTTTATCCGCCTGAGTTTCCTCATCTGCAAAAGGAGCCTACCCCATGGAGTTATGATAAGAATTGAAAGATACGGGCGGTGGTGGCGCACGCCTTTAGTCCCAGCACTTGGGAGGCAGAGGCAGGCAGATTTCTGAGTTCGAAGCCAGCCTGGTCTACAGAGTGAGTACCAGGACAGCCAGGGCTACACAGAGAAACCCTGTCTCAAAAAACAAAACAAAACTAAAAAACAAAAAACAACAACAACAACAAAATATTTGGGGCTGGAGAGATGGCTCAGTGGTTAAGAGCACCAACTGCTCTACTGAAGGTCCTGAGTTCAAATCCCAGCAACCACATGGGGTGTCACAACCATCTGTAATGAGATCTGATGCCCTCTTCTCTCTTCTGGCATATCTGAAGACAGCTACAGTGTACTTACATATAATAAATAAATTAATTTAAAAAATAATTGAAAAATACACTGTAGCAGAAACGATAAGCACTCTCCAACACAATGTATTATATGCTAGTGCAAAGTGACTGTCTTCATTTTAAAGAGATGGCTCCTCTCCAACATGGCTCCTCTCCAATGTTGCCTAACTTCTTTTTGAAAGCCTAATTTCTAAAACGATCACAGGCATTGTCACAGAAGGTCCAGAGCCATCTCACATGCCGGTCAGATATGGCGAACCTTTTGACTACAGAAGCAGGAAGGATATGCTCCTTGCAACAATCAAACTTAGCAAAGAATGAGAGTCCAGGCACCTGACACCCCCATCCCCACAAAAAGTAGTTGAACTCTCACCTGTGACATCACCACAGCCATCTCAAATGTCCCCACAGTGTCCATGTTGGCCACAATGATGGGAATCCCCGAGTAGGTCTGTTTTGAGTTTCGAAATGTGAAGGTTCGCTCAAGATCCACCTGTTGGCAAAAAGATGGAAACAAGTGTGTCAGCTCTAATATAGCCCAGGCAGAATTCCTGGTGCTCAGAGCAGGCCAGGGGGACACCAAGGATAAGTCTACCCCTCAGCCCCTAGACTCTTAGGCCCAGTGTTCCAAGGTCAGGATAGCCCCAAGGAAACCAAGAAGCAAGCTATACCCACATCCAGAAGTTTAAACAGTCCCCACTGTCCCCACACCCAACTAAGACACTAGATATTCTTTCAGGAAGCCCAAGATCTATGTGAGGTCTCCCCTTCATCAGTCCCCCCAATCCCTCTGCCACCTTCTCTCCTCACCCTGACTCACACTGGCCCTAATCACACACATGCACACAATGACTCCCCCACCCCCACCTCCAAGCACTGGTCCATTTCTCTTCTAGGGAAGTCCATCCATTCTTCCCCAAAACAGTGATCCTTTCCTTCTTCCATCGGGTCCTTCTCATCTCCCTGTTCACCTTGAACCACACTACAAATTTCCCAGCACTGAGCTACAATTTCTTAATCCCTTTGCCTTTCTGCTCTGGTGGTGGCTTTGTAATTATGAGCTCTGGGGAAGTACAATGCAGCCATCTGTTTCTGCAGAGTCACACTTGTTCCCCTGCCTTGCAGAGGGCTGCAGGGAGGGCTCACCAACTCTCCTGGAACTCCAACCTGAGTGCGCATGTGACTGTGAGCTGTCAGGAATCCAGTAGGATGCTCAGTCAGGAGTGTGGACTTAGCAGAATCATGTGCCAGAGCTGGGTCCTCTTAGAAATTATGGCAGAGTCAGAATTACTCCTGTGACCCAGGACAGTCTTGTGCTTGAGCTTACCACAGAGCAGCCACTCCCATTTCTCAAATTCATGCCTGTCTGGGTTTGGCTAAAGGAAGGTACCAAGTGAGAAGCTGGAGGACAAGGAGGAAGAGAGATCCGAACTCCCTCAGGCAGCTTCTACAGGGCAGCCTCGGCCCCCTTCATATATACATATATACATATGTTCCTAGCTCCAACTTCCTCGGCAGAGTCCAGTCCCTGCCACTAACTCTCATCCATTGCTATTGCCAATCTCTCAGCCATGTCAGGAGGAATCTTGGTAGAGGAGATGTCATGGTCAATAAAGTACTTGCCTTGCAAACACAAGAATGTAAATTGAGCCGGGCGGTGGTGGCGCACGCCTTTAATCCCAGCACTTGGGAGGCAGAGGCAGGCGGATTTCTGAGTTCGAGGCCAGCCTGGGCTACAGAGTGAGTTCCAGGACAGCCAGGGCTATACAGAGAAACCCTGTCTCGAAAATAAAAAAAAAAAAAAAAAAAAAAAAAAAAAAAAAAAAAAAAGAATGTAAATTGAGACCTCGGAACTACGGGAAAGCCAGGAGCACCCATGCCTTCTATCTTTATCCTTGACATGAGGATACAGGAAGTGGAAACAGGTGGTTTCCTAAAGCTGTCAGGCCAGGCTAGCCTGATCGATTTGGTGAGGTTCCAGGCCAACAACTGACTTTGTGTCAAACAAAAGATAGGAGGACCCTGAGGAACCATACTGAAGGTTGTCCTCTGACCTCCAAACATACACTGTGCACACACTACACACAGGTAAGTACATGCACACACACACACATACTGTTTGTTAATAAATCCTCTCTTTGAAATAGTCTGTATTGGTCATTGCTCTCACTGGACTGTGTGGACAAGGGAGGAGAAGTGAACTTTAGTCACGCATGCACCTGGTCCCCAGGCACAGAATCGCTGTCTTCAACCAGCCGGCTCCGGGTGCTTCTCTCTTCCATTTCATTTAACTTACACTTCGTGGTCTGCATTAAATCCGAGCACCCTGTGCCCCAACCCAGACTCTTTAACCTTTTTCTGTTTTCTCTTGCTTCTACAAGTCCAGAAGGCTAGTCTCCGGTGGGCGGAGAAAGGAAGGGAGGTGCTGCCTGCCGTTCCAAGAATCTCCTAGACAGTGTCTCCTCTCTAACTGAACTTCCTCTGTTGGTAAAGCAAGTCCAGCTGACACCCTGCAGGATGTCTGAGGGAGGCCATTCCTCTCAGCTCTGCACTATTGCAGCCCTCTCATCTTGGGCCCATACTGAAAACAGAATTCCTGGTCTCTTGTAATTCTGCCCAACATGTACAGGAGGAAAGAGCCTTTGCACTCTGTCCCCAGCTGAGATCACACTATTTCTTGGCATACCAAAACCTATCTGCAGTACACATGCATGCATGCCTATATGCATACACGAACATCAAATGCATACACATACTTTCTCTCTCTCTCTCTCTCTCTCTCTCTCTCTCTCTCTCTCTCTCTCTCTCTCTCTCTCTCTCTCTCTCTCTCTCTCTCTCTCTCTTTCTCCCTTGACAATGAGTTCTTCGCTTCCTATCTCTGCAAGGCTGATTCCTGGCACTGGAGGTGTGTGGTTCAGCAGTAAAACAACACTAGGCTCTGCCAGCAAACCTTTCTCTCCCAAATGATATAAGGCAAATTCTTCCCAATATTTAGTTCTAAGAAAGAGAAATGAAATTATCTGTCCTAACTATCTACCCAGACACAAACACACACACACACACACACACACACACACACACACACACACACACACATACACAGAGTCCTCTTGCCCACGGAGAGATAGGAGAGATACTTTACTTCAGCCTCCCAGGCCTTTACTCTGCCACAGCTGCTGAATGCCCCAGATATAGCACCCCCGAATACCCACTCAGAAAGTAGCAAACTGCCCCCCTTCACCTCCTAAAATAACTTCTGTTCTCTTTAGTGAGTCAATTTGGTCATTACCCAGCATTCTGCAGGTCTAAAGTACACACTGCCACATTTATGGGCAGTTCCATGTAATGAATGAGTCAAGCTAAGCTTAAGGAGCAAGCCACTACAGGAAATAGGCTACACTACCCTAAAAAAACAATCATTCATGGACAGGACAGAAAGGTGCCAATATGGGACGGCACGGGGACAGCCTTCCACCCACACTTCCTTCCCGAGTCCTTAAGGTCACACAAGGCCACACCTGTATGCTAAGCTCCACAGAAGGTCACCAACACAGTCACAAACAACTGCCACTTGACTCTGGTGGAACAGAGGATGCCCTAGAATGTTGGCCTTTTGGGCAAACATTCTGGGAAGTGGACCACAAAGGCCTCAGGATCAGATTACGGTCACTTGAGAAGGGAATTCCAGTACCCTGACTACCTGGAACAGGCCTTTCTGGATGCTGGAACCTTCTCCACCTTGTGATTCTGAAATGTGCGTGCATAGCTTAGCACCACTGTGAGCCACAAAGTTCCTAAGTACAAAGGCATCAAGAGCCAGAGCCCATGGTTCACACAGTGAGGGCCGCCTTTGACGATCTCCACAAACATGTCAAGACCTCCCAGAAGCTGCATCAGTCAAAGCTTCCGTGTTGGAAACTGTATATTTTGGAGTGTCTCCCTTGGTGATTCCACAGCACTCATGACGAAGAACAAATCCAGGCAGGCCTTCTAACGCCACAAAACAAAGTTTACATAGGCTGTTACAGGTTAAACTGTGGCTCCCCCAAATGGTACTGAAGTCTTAACTCCAGAACCTGTGAAATGGAACCTTGTTTGACAATAGTGCCCAAGTTGAGGTCACATAGGGTTTAGAATAGCCTTTATCAACGTTCTTATCAAAAGGGAAACACTTTGATGACTGCACACCAAAGAACAGCTTCTGGAGATGTAGTTAAGGGCTAGATTTGGACATTTACATGTCAAGAAGGGTCAAAAGTAGCCAGCAAGAGCTGAAGACAAGTGAAGGGTGCTGACTGCCTCACAAACAGCTCTCATAGGAAACCTACCCCATAGACACACCTCGATCAGAGCCCTCCAGCCTGCCTAACCGGGAGACAAACAAGCCTGATGCTACAGCCACCCCTTCTGTAGCTCCCTATTGCAGCAAGCTCAGAACAAAATGCCAAGGTAGTAAAATACACAACATCAGAACTCAGACTAATGGAGCCCCTTTCTACTGCAGATTCTCTCCACTCTGTCCTGTTCTCTATCCCCTGTGGGTCAGCCTGTCACAGATGGGGACTGCTAGCCCCGTCTCTCTTCAATGGTCCAACAATCATGAAAGTGTTGTAAGCAGATGGAAGGACAGTTGCATTTGCCCTGTCCCATGCAGATGGTTCTCTACTGTGCATATTCTCCAATCCCAACTTTCAAAATCTGGTGTTAATATGCTAAAAGTTAAAAAACAAGCAAACAAACAAAAACTCTTGTTGGCTGAGGGGATGGCTCAGTCATTAAAGCCCTTGCTACACAAACATGAGAATCTTGAGTTTGATTCCTAACACCCAGGTTAGCAGCTGGGTATAGCGGTATGCTTATAATCCTCAGGGCTGGGGAAGTGGAACGGGCAGATCTCCCCAGAGCTTGCTGGCCAGCCAGACTAGACTACTCCGAAAGTTCCGGGCCAGCCAAAAAATCCCTGCATCAAAAATAAAATAATATAATCTTTTAAAAGGTAGACAGTGCCTGAGTGTCTGAGGGATAACACCAGAGGCGGATCTTTGGCCACCACTAGTGCATCTGTGCACACACGTGTGCATGCAAACATACATGAATACGTTCGCACAAGCAAAAACTCTTACCTAAGAGCTGGGGTGCGGTGTTAAAGCCAGTACTGGGTCCCGTGAAATGATGAAAGCCCCACGTGTCTCAGATAAATCCCAAAGTCTTAACTCAGGGGCTGGAGAGAGGACTCAGAGATTAAGAGCACTGACTGCTCTTCCAGAGGTCCTGAGTTCAATTCCCAGCAACCACATGGTGGCTCACAACCATCTATAATGGGATCTGATGCCCTCTTCTGGTGTGTCTAAAGAGAGCAATAGTGTACTCGTATGCATAAAATAAATACATATTTAAAAAATAAAATAAAGTATGTACACATACTAAAAAATTTACCATCTTAATTTAAAAAAAAAAAAGTCTTAACTCAGTCAACAAATCCTGTGGCACTTCAGTCTTTGGTACCTTGAGCTTGACACCTGGGTGAAAACTAGCCTCCTCCCCGATAAATCATAAATGCATACCTAATTGCACCAACTCTCCCTGTCCCCCTGCCTCTGGACCAAACTGCATTTCCTGTAAGCTGATGAATCAGGTCTGGTTCTGAGCAAACTGTTGCATTGGTAAAAAAAAAAAAACCCTCCCAGCCAGATTCTGTTCTGGTTGGTATCCATTTTCTCCTGAGCCTCCCCCTCAAAGCTGTTGAGATGTTAATCATCTCTCTACTGCAGTGTTTCCAATCTGCTTCTAGATATTATTTCTACCTGGGTGAACTCACTTCAAGCCCCTGGTTGTGCCTACCAGATATCATAAGAAACACTGAGCTGGAACATTCGAGAGGCCGAGAGGCGGGGGCAGTTCCTTCTGCAGTGGCATTATGTGAGCTCATCTACCAGGCTGGAGTGGCCAGCCCCAGGAGGCTGGACAGCAAACAATTGCAACAGCCACACTAGCTCTCTCACAGAAGCTACAATATAAGAAACAGTCCTGGAGGGCGCCAATTCTCACTGTGACAGGTGTGCACAGATTCCAAGAGTCAACCCAGGCCGGGACATTAAGAGTGGCCATCAGCCCCAAACCAAGGGTTGCACGATATCCTACCGCTCACATAAATATTAAAACCCTTTCTCAAAAGCTTTCCTAGTTCAGAAAATGCATAGACTCTTGCTTTGTATGGATAAATATGTATTTGTTTATAAATGAGTGGCTCGCGTCTAAATAAATTTTAAACAAACATTAAGGATAAAAAAAAAGACAAAAATTATTAGTCAGCCCAGAAGGCAAACACTTCATCCTGACTGAGGGTTAGGAACATATTGACTCCCAGTTTCTACTCAACACTGGGGTGGGGGGGAGGTCTCTAGTATTTATTTTTGTTCCAAGGGTTTGCCCTATTTTTTAGCACCTGAAAGCACAGACCAGCAGACCCAGTGGCATCTAATCTGGGTGGATAAGGGTCTATCACTTCTCCCCCGCCACCCCACCCCCCACCATTAATTAAGTCCTGCCTGGACCAGTTCTGCCTGCAAACAGCCGATGTCCCTGCTTAGGGAAAGTGACTTGGTTCCACTCTCTCATTGGCTAGCGCAGGGAGCCCTAATTCATACCAGCCCTCAGCTGGCAGCTGCAGGCACTGCAGTCCGGCCTGGGCAGCGGAGCGAGTGGTTTGCTGAGGGGATTTATGTATGGTCTAGTTTGTTGAGCAAAAGGGACGGGGTGGGCAGGCGAGCTTGCCTGTGTCCTTTCAGGCTCTCCCTCCTGAACTCCCCCACACAGCAAAGCCTTGGTCCAGGAACAACTCCTCCAGGGAGCTCCGCCTTTCTAGAAAACTATTTATCCTTCAAGGTCTGACCTCGGCCGTCTCCAGTCTCCACCTGTTCCCAGGCGTTCATCTTACCACGGTACAACTAACTTTCAAATGGCCCAAATGACCCTCAACCCAGCGCCTTCCACTTGGAAGTACTATGGGCTGGAACTGCAGGCTATCCACTACCGCAGAGTGCCACCAAGAAGCAGGTCCCCAAGCCTAGCTCCTGCAAGACCATTTAAACTCAGAAAAAAAGAAAAAAAGAAAAAAAGGAACTGAAGTGCCTGCCGGGAGCGCCAGCTTTTCCGCGGGTTCGCAGACACAGGACTTGATGCTAAATCAACAGAGGCAGGTCCCAGCGCCAGGAGACACTGATCCAAATTCCAAAAACCTGCAGTTGCATTTCTCTTCCTTTCATCCTTGCCTCACCGGTTCCTCTCCTACCCGGGCGCCTCTCCTGAGACCATTCCTTTTAAAGTCACTGGTCACTCAGTTGGTTGATCTTAGCTCCTCTGTATCAGTGTGAACTTCCCCAAGCCCACCAACGGTAGGCAGACGCGTTTATAATTCCAGGCCCGAACTAACCCCCCTTGTCACTGACCCTACTAACTAGAGACATTCTGGTGTAAGCGAAAACCGACTGGCCTGCCCCCTTTCTCAGGGGCGAGAGGGTGTGACACCCCTGCCTCGGGCACAGATAAGTCACTCTGTGCCTCCCTTTGCACCCACTTCCCCCTTGCCAACCCGAAGGCGGTATGCCAGCGGCCCCACCTCGGATCGGCTCTTGAGGCTGCTCCGCTTAGGTCGCAGCAGAACATCCTTGAAGTCGAGTTTAAGGTCCGCGTCTATACGGGGCATGGTGCTAGCGGTTCGTGGTAGCTTCCTGCGGCGGAGGCGGTGCGAAGGCCGGCGTCAGCCGGGTGCTGCGGGGCGCGTGCGTACAGCGGCGCTGGGGTGGCTATGCGCCGACTGGTGCTCCGTGAACCCGGTGCGCACGCCGCGTTCTTAAGCCCGGGCGCCCGGAGCCCCAGCACAGTTCCCACCCCCACCCCCCCAGCCAGGCAACCCGGGGGCCCGCCCCGCCCCGCCCCGCCCCGGGCTCCCAGGTCCCGCCCACATCCCCGCCCACATCCCAGTCTCCGAGCTGAGCCCCACCCTGGCCCAGTTCCCTCTAAGACCCCACTCTTTCTGCAGGACCCTAACTGTGAGCCTGGATTCTGCCCTGCAGCAGCACCCTTCAGAGCTCTGGCCTGGACTGAGTGAGCTACGAGATGGGTGTGGATTAGAGGAAGACTTGCACAAAGTCTCCCATTCCCCAGAGTGTACCCTGATTCTTACTCATAGGGGTGACCAAAGGAGAAGGTTAGGAGACCAGGAGAGTGGCTTTTTTTGTTTTGTTTTGTTTTGTTTTGTTTTGTTTTAGGACAGAGTTTCACTATGTAGCTCTTGCTGTCTTGGAACTCACTACACTATGTAGTAGACTAGGTCGGCCTCGAACTCACAAGAGATCTGC